>NC_046223.1:65307616-65672349 GCF_009819885.2 Catharus ustulatus | reverse complement strand
AGCTTAAAAAAGAAACTGAAGAAATACTTCTCCAACAGAGGCTAAAACAAAATCGCATTTCCAAATTACATCTTAGTAAGAACACTTAAACAGAATGAATGAAGAATGAAGAAAGGCCATGCTGTCTTTTGAAACACCTAAATTATCACACCTGAAACATTTTATTAAAATATAATTTCTCCAGTGAGATGATTTGAACTCTCCTTCACTACCCTGGCCTTTCACTTAACATATACCTTCAAAGAACGACTGACTGGCAACCAGAAAAAAAAATTGTTTGTGATGATTCTACTCAACATGAAGCACTAACAGGTTACTTTGTCTTTAACCGGCACCAAAGGGATAGCAAAACCTGTGGCTGCAAAAAGAAGGAAAAAAAAAAAAAGCTGCAGTTGCCACTTCTCTGACATCATGATGCACAGAAAGTTTGTGTTTAGCTGCACCTGGGAACAGATTGCCCAGAGATGCTGTGGAGTGTCCGTCACTGAAGATATTCAAGAACCATCTGGACACAATCCTGTGCCATGTGCCCCAGGATGACCCTGCCTGAGCTGGGAGGTTGAATCAGATGAGCGGCTGTGGTCCCTTCCAGCCTCACCCATTCTGTGACTCTGAAACTCCTGCCCTGCTCCCAGGGAATAAATGTTATTATTCAGAGGCTGCTGCACCTCTCTCTGCTTCCTCTTAATTAACCTGACAATAGAAGGACATCAATGGAGCTGAACTACACATCTGAGAAAAAAAAATGATACTTATGCATGAAGCAGCAGTGAGTAACTTATTTAACACAATGCACATTAAATGAAATTAAAAACTTGATTGTAGTACAGTCCCTCCTTACCTGCATACCAGCATCTTGAGTTTCCTTCCTCCATTTTTTCAACCCAAGATTCATTCCAGGAATGGGCAAAGTCAATAAGCAAGACCAGCTGAATAAGAATAAAGCAGAATGCTCCAGCCATACCTACATAAAACCACACTAGAAGAGAAGTAAAACAAAACCAGTTAAGAACCACAGGAGATTTAGCTCCCATCTTAGTGTCCTTAAACACAGAGAAGCACTACAGTTACACAGCTACAATTAAAACTGTATGATATCAGCATGCACTTATTTTTTTTAAAACTAAATATGATTGTACCATTATACAGAGGAAGACAATATTCCCTCACCAGTTGTAAATGGTCCCTCAGGTATGAAGAAAGCTCCAACACTAATTGCAAGTGCTGTCGCAAATTTGAAGAACCAGAATCTAAAGGGAAATAAAAAAAATAAGGCAATTGTTAAGTCTGGTCTAATTCATACATAAAATATACATCGTTAAGAGTTGTTGGGCTTTATTTTCAATTTGCTCATCTTAACTTGCCCCCAAATTTTTTTTATCTGCTCCAAAAAATTATGCTTAAACTGTGCTAGTCTGACACAGAGTTTGACAATTTTCCCAGAGGCATCTCCTTACTCATGAATTACAAATTAGGCCAATTGTAAACTGCTTTTTTTTCTTCCTGAGAATGTTTTAAACCAAAGCAGTGAGATTATTGATTGAATTGTCTGCATATCAGAAAAATGGGTTTAAAAAATCCCTTCCTGCTTTTAATATCAAAGGTTTGATTGGTGCCTACAATGACATAAAATATGCTGGAGCTCCCTGCCAGTCTTGGCTTACTTCCTACATGAGAGATATACAAAAGCTGGATTCTTCCCACCCAACTTCAGATTCTTTAGGCCTACAGCCTAAAGCTGATGAGGGTTTATTACAAAAACAAAAGCAAATTATTTATCCTGCACAGAAAAGACACAATCAAATTCTAAGTTCCTGTCTCAGTGCAGTGTCATTGGAATTTTTCTTCCAGTAAAAGATATGCATCAGAGATCATCAAAACAGGTCAGATGCTTCCAGAAAGCATACAAGGGAGTATCCTTCACCAAAGATACAAACTCACCTCAAATACTAACTGTATAAATATATCCTGCATAGGAACTTCAAACTGTTATGCCAACAAAACTCTAAGTAGGTGAAGACTACTTTTTCTGATTCCAGTGACAGGCAGCTCCAAAAACAGGCATGATGTCATCTACACACACTTCAAAACTGAATATAACAGCACAAAGATATGTACCACACCCCCACCATGTCAAATGCTTGTCAATTTTTCAAGTTTTCTATCCCTTCCCATTTCTTCCCATACTTCCCAAACTTTGAAGTTTAATCTCTCCTGCTGGCTTTTACAATCAAGTGATGGAGACCTGAAGAACAAGTGCTAGTTGTGTGGAAAGGAACTACGTGAGATGACAGAAGTGTAGAATACAAAGTGAATTAATTCCCTGGGATACAGAGAAGTGACTAATCCAATCTGAAAGGTAAATTAAGTTATAACATTTACAGTGCAATACAAACCCCACTAAAACTAGTTTTAGAATCCACTTTCTTTTTAATCTATGTCATTCTCAGTTATAGAAATAAGAATGGGTTCAAGTTCGTATATTTTTAATCTCTAATCTAGACTTTTTTTTAAGGGATGTTAACGGTCTACCCTATATTTCATTTCACAACTGAAAACAACAGTCATCTGAAATAACACCTAAAGCTGCTGTGCATTCTGTACAAGCCAGCAACTATCTCAGAGATACATTATAATTGTTTTTCTTTCATTGTTATCATAAACCTGAGGCAAGAAATCACTGACTGCCATTAAAAAAGCAGAGAAGGTGAACATTGGCAGTAGATCATACTACTGGGTTTAACTTGGATGCAAGCATGAGAAAGCTAGCACACATATATGCAAAAATCTAGTATTCTGAGTATTTCAAATCGCTGACAAAGAGACTACACCTCCAAGTACTACTAAACATACACACAACTGCAAAAAAAAGCCATAAAGTTCACTGTAATACATACTACTGAAGCAACAAGCTACTACAGAAGTGTTGAAAGTAATGTTATTAAATATTTTACCAGCAACAGTCAAATAACATTTTTTTCCTTTTATCCTAGTGCTGATGTTAGATTGGCTAAGAAGAGCAAACTGCTATGGGTTGCATAAACAGTACCTACATTTGTATTGGAGAGCCCAACTCCAAATAAGGTTATCAAGAAGATCCCAAACACTTAAGAACAATTTTAGGTAAAAAGCATCCCACATCATGTAAAATCACCCATGTGCCTTTTCTGAAAAAAAAAAAACAAAAAAAAACCCAAAAAAACCAACAAAAAAAACCCAGAGCTCGATACAGAATGTAGCTGAAGCACTTTCTTCTTGCTCACAACAAGCATGTTCTCCTGAATAAAGCAGGGTGAAAGGAAAGGCTGAACTGAGTTACTCTTGCTAACATATGTTAATACTGTATTCTCTTTTTCTTCAGACCAAAAAACCCTGTAAGTAAAGAAAGCAATAGTCTGCTCAGTCCTAATTATTTTATTTTCCCCTACAGAAAGAATTTGAAGTTTCTCTCATTTTGTGGTAGACATGTTTAATCCTAAATATAAAATACAATTTTATGGCTTAGCTGTTCATAGCTCCTGTTAAATAGTCACCTTGAAAAAGCAGTAGTCTAAGCAATCACTGTGACCACCAAGATTAGGCACCATAAATGGTTTTAGGATTTTTAGCATCATACCCTCTTACAAATATTTACATCTCCATGGCTCAGGGAGCTACATTACACATAGGCAGACCCTGGAGGAAAACTACTACTTGTGTCAACACACAAGCTGAAATTGCATTATATTCTTCCATCTGATAATCCTAAGTAAAATGAGATACAAAAGAAAATCTACTGGAAAGCTCAGAAACTAGATACATAACTCAGCTCTTTTTGCAGAGGGGCAACTGAAAAGATAGCAAAAAGATAAAAGATACGCTTTATACATCTCTATAGATATGTAAGTGTAACTACTATTACCTTTAAAAGAAAACTGTTTAGAAAAGAAGTTCTTACAAACTTCCAAGTTAAGAGGAATATAATTCTCAAAGAACAGATGAGGCCCTTAAATCTTTTTATTTCTCAAAAAAAAATCTCTGTGGAATGAAACAAAATTATTCATAATTAATAACTCATTTCTGCATCTTACCCATTGTGCACTGCTGCTCTGGGGTCGTTGCTGCTCTTCACTTTGATCATCAGCAAGGAGAAGAGAAGGAAGAACATGGCCATGCCAAAGCACACGCGGTACACGGCCTTGTAGCCAACCAGGACATCACAGTTCACATGGCCCTGCACACCAGGAATGCTTGTGCCCAACCCTCCATCACAAAATCCAGGAATCTGTGATACATACAAGACATGTCAGCTATCTTTAAAAGACCTCCTATCAGAAAATGTATATTAATAGATTTCCAATACACAATTCATTAATATTGCAACATTACATAACTATTAACACTGTTGGAAAACACGACATTGAAGGATTGCATCATTAGCTACAGTCCAACTAGACTATCAAACACATGCAAAATAAAAAACCTCTGCATAGGCAGCATACAATAAAATAAGTATTTCCATATAACAGGAGGAGGAGACCTTTAAAGCTCACTAATCCCTCTGCTATGGGCAAGGCTATCTTCAACTACATCAAGTTGCTCAAGGCCCCATCTCACCTGACCTTGAATGTTTCCAGGAACAGGCCAGGGATCTTATTAAAAGGTTGATTATGCTACTAGCAATTTCAGAACTTCTCAAAGAAATGCAGTTTTCCCTGGTTGATATGAATCAAGAGGTAACCAAAGATCTGGGAACTGGTAAATTTGACTTGACAGTTACTATCAGGCTTATGACACAGCTAGGAGGTGGCAGTCTGCTTACATCTCTTTAAAACAGACACAGCCTTTCCCAAAAAAGTACCATCATCATCAATTAGGTGTATTCATAACTTCCATATGAAACAGCTGAGAACATTCTCTCCAGTCACTACCAGGACATAAGTAACATCTTTTAGAAGTCAAATCATACTCCAGAAGGCTGTAATTTTCTTTCCTGGGTGACTAACATGGCTCTCACTGAAGTTCTAACGTGGTAACTATACCAACTTACAACACACATTTACAGATGAATCATTTTGGGGGAAAAAACATGAAATCATGCCTAATCAAAGCTACTATCTACCCAAAAAACCCAAAAGACTGCAAAGCAGAACTGAAGTACATTCAACTCAAGTTCAGTGAACCCGTAAGCTCTACTGTAACTCACATTATCACTCTCCAGTTTTATATTGCATCTTCATATAGCTAATAAACTGCAAGATCCTACAAACACTTCCTAATTCCATGGGTGGAAAACATGCTACTATGATTAGTGAAAAATATTCTTGTTACACACTGTAGACTTTAAAATAGAATTTTAACTAGTACAGCACAATGAAACTAGAAGACATCTCAGAGTGTGTTTATTTTTTTTATCACAATAAAAATCAATTCAGTGCCATAAATACAAGCATTTGAATAATACTTAATTTGAAACTACACATATATATATTTTCTTGTTTGATGCAAAATTTTATTTTTTCTGCTCTGAGCATTTAAAAAGGCTTTACCTCAAAACAGTACATTTCATCCACAAAGGGATCTTTCGACAACTTTTTTATTTGACTTACAAACAAATTAATCATGACTGTGAAGCACAGTCAGTAGCAAAATGATGTATTTCCAGATAAAATCTATGCTTCTCAAGATAACAATTACTATTATCTGTGACATTTGTTCTACCAAAAATGTTAGCAGTAAATAACCTGACCTTCTTCAGCTGCTCTTCCATGCCTGGTATTAGCATCACACAGGCAACGCTCACGCCAAGAAGTAAAAAGAAGGCATAAATCAGCCGAGTTATGGTGGAGTTGTTTCCACTGGGGCAGCATCGGCAAAGCAGGCACGGGGCACTTCCACACAAGCATGGTATCTGACAGAAAGACAGAACATGAATTATTTAAAAAGCTTTGGATTGCTAGATTTCAATATTTCATCAGGCTGTGCATATCAGCAGATATTATCAAGGAAAATGACTTATCCTGTGCATCCCATCACTGGTGCAGAGTAAGTCACTGCAACAGGTGACAGACAGCAAACAGCAGCGCTTCCCAATACGCCACTGCACAGTGAAACTAATTCTATGCCAGGAATAATCACTCAGCCATTCAGAAAAATAAAGACTGGATTCAGGCTCACTTGTTCTCTTGAATTTTATTTCATTTCAGGTCAATGACATGCAAGGATTGCTTTTGTTAGCAACTACATCCTGCCTTCCACAGCTGCAAAGATTGAACAAACACACCACAGGAGCACAACTGTCATATAGGTACACTCTCAGCACCTGGCACAATTGGGATACGATCCTCACTGGGGCCATAAGTATTTCCAGAACACAAAAAACAGGTGATAGAACCTAAATCTTAGGTTGCAAATTATTTCATATTAGCAGCTACTTACATATCCCATAATTCTGTTAGTCTTCAAAATTAACTTACGTGATGTAAAAATTATTAACAGTAAGAACAGAGTATATATGCAGTACATATATATGCATGTGTTATTGATACCAAATATCAACAGCAAAAGTGGATGGGAATGCTGTACAATTGTAATACTACAAGGGGAAAAAAACCATACAGGACAAAATTTACCAAAATTTAATTCTCACATAGGAAAGTGTGGGAAGAAAAAAAGGGAGCTGTTTCACCAGGAAAGGGTGAACAGGGAACAATTCTCTGCCACTTGTTGAGTGACAATTTGGGAAGCAAAAGAAAGGTGAGGTCCCACAAATAAACATTAGCCAAAGGAGAAAAGGTACAACCGAAAAGTGTAATCACTGCCCTTCTCTGAGCTACAACAAACCATGCTACCTCTGACACAGAAAGATACAGAAACAGGTTAAACCCAGCTTCTCCCCCAGCACACATCCAGGGACAACTCCACCATAGGACAAAAGCCACAAGTGTTCATCACTGCGTGAGAGACACTCAGGTAAGGACAGGAGTAGCTACAAGGCCACATGACCAGGGCATGCCAATTACCTGGTATGACAGGCACGTGTCAGAAAGAGTTCTCAGCAGTTTAGTCACATGACAGCTAAAAATGCCAGGAGTCCACTGCTACCGGAAAAGCCCCAGGGGCTGCCAGGAAAAGCAGACAGACTGCTACAACACTCCTGGCAGCCTCCTGAGAACCCCTCGGGAAAAGGCCAATTATCATTCTTACAATTTTAATCAGACTCACACATTGGACCCACAAACCTCGTCTTTTAAATAACTTCTTTGTATTCCTTTTGGCACACGTGATCCTTCCCAAGGAGCCAAGAATTTTCACTATGCTACAATTCATCTTTAAACTAGCAAACTTCACCATTATATTTTAGCAAACTTTACCACTACATTTGTTTTGCTAGACCAGTGAGACTAAGCAGATTCTCATAAGTATGTCGGTATGTAAAAGTTATGATATTGATCTTATTTTACCTTCTCCTTCACTCGGTACTGTTATAGCACAAATAATATGAAGGTGTTGATTACAGGAGGTTTCACCTCAATATAATAAAGAAATTATTTAGACTGGGAGCAAACAGTCCCTGCAACAACCTCCCCAAGGATATGGTAGCGTCTCCATCACTAGAGGTTTTCAAGATGCAACTGCACAGGGTACCAGATCATCCCACTCAGGCCCTGTTTTTCATAAAAGATGGAGTAAGTGGACCTTTGAGGCTGCTCTACAACTGCAAGCAACTACACTAGGGGCATCTATGCTTCATAAGTAGGAAATGTATAGCAAATATTGCCTCCAAATGCACCAGAATTTTATAGTACTACTGTCTTACACTATTTCCTAAACACAAAAATAACCTTTCCAATGAAAAAAATCTGTTCTCTGTTCAAAAAATTATTTTCTTGAACTAATTGAGTCTGCATTAACATTTCTAAACATACTGCTGAATAAAAGGTTGAGTTTGGCAGAATAAAAGGTAACTAGGCTCATCTGCTGAAGAAAAAGCAGGGACAGGAGCCTCTTAAAAAATTCATTTCTGTAAGGAATCCCAGTGCTACACTGTTTGTTAAATATCTAAATAATTCAAGCAATTTGCTCCTTGTCTCAGCAGAAGCAGAACACAAACGCTTCTACAGACAGAAGAGAACTACAGTAGCTGAAATGAAGATGATTGTCTCCACCTCACTGGGAAACAATGCGCCTCAAAAGAGGTCATACACCACACTGGAGTGTCTAAGCTCCAACACCAGCTTTTAAAATGTTTAGCCCCTGAACAGCTCATGTACATACATCTCTGAACAAGAGACACCTATCAATACATGACACTATTTATATAAGCTGGCTACTTACAAGGAATCACATTGCAGTGCAATTCTCTCTTCGGCAAAAGAGAATAAAATATATACCATTCCAACAAAACAGGCAAAACTACTTGTTACAGACTTCAAACGAACAGATGCCAAAAAAACACTCAGCCCGTGGAATTCAGCTTATCAGCAGAGGAGACAAGGTGAGTTTGTGCCACTTTCTTCCTAAATTTAAAGCACACCTCCCACAAAAATTTCAGTAGCAACAAACAGCAAGATACCACCTTGATGAAAGCTTAACTCCCCAGGTGTGACTTAACTTAGTTGCAGACACAGACAAAAAGTTACTCTACAATTACTTTTTCACTTGCTTCCATAAGGAAGCTTAGACAAAAGTTACTCAGACACAACTGAATAAAATCTATTGCCTTCCAGAAACTCTTACTTACCTATCAACTCATATCCCTTTACATTTCTGAGGAAAAATAAGTAGCTCAATGGTGTTTACTAAGGCAAAATAAGAAAAGACAATCCACACACCTATTCTGGGAGCAGCCAGCTGGACAGACAAGTTAATTCATGCCTGCTAAACTAGTCATTTCATTTCCCAGGGCAGTGGAAATTGCATGAGGAACACATAACAAGATGTATACTAAAGGAGAGAGAAGGAGACAGAAAACCCCACCAAAGCACAGGAGGTCAAAGGTTACTGCCCTGATGCACACAGAGCAAGTTTTTAATACCAAACATAATCCTCCTACTGGAGTAATGACTAAATGATTATATATTGAATTAACTATTTGCAAAAACACTAATCCCCTGATGGGCCTAGTCAGGGTTTAGCTACATCATCCCTACTCTTAAGCTTAAAGACACTGAATTAATCAAGATCTTTGCCTTGACAAAGAATCTTACAGGAGTAAAACAGCAGCTCAGCTGTTTCAGAGAAGAGAACAACAGAGACAAGATGCAGCACAGGGAAAACAATGCTGCCTTATCAATCTAGGCTGTCAGGAGCAGAAGACTCTTGGTGAGAAGGCACTGATCTTATGGCTTTGGCCTCACCCCCATCTCTCTGACAGGCTCCCCTTGCTCTTAAAAATGCTAACCTGCCTGCCCAGCACACGGGAGCACACAGCAGTAGCACACAGCAGTAAAACAGCACAATAGCCCAGAAGACAGGAGCGGGGCATGAGGCCTGATGCGGGGGCCTCGAGCAGAGCGGCTCTGCACAGCACAACACGTGGCCCTGCAGAGGAGCAACATTGACAGCAGCGTCCTCACAGGCAAAGAGGCTTTGCACCTGGCTCAGTTGCTCCCTCAGCCTCACTGTGTGCTTCCTTCTCAGAGCCACAGAGCTTGTACTGACATATACTCAGAAACCAGCATGGATAGATCCCTCCTATTCAGAACTGCTGTACAGGCTTTAAGTGCTGATTAGCTGTGGGTTTAAACATGGAAAGAAAATGAATGTCTTAAAGCCATCAGAGGAAAGAGAAAAATACCAACAAAAGCTACCCACCCTGATTTGTTGGACACTTTAAAGGAAGAGACAGGGGTTAGCTACCCACAGCAGAATCTGATTTAATTATGATTATGATCTCATGCAAATCATTTTATCTAACAGGCCGCTGCCTGAACTTCTCTGTAGAGAAACAATCAAGAGCAAGTAGACAGGGGTTCTTTATACACTACCAACACAAACCCGTTGTCAGAAAGGCTATTTATGAAATACACTAACTGAAGCATTTGAATTAAAGCCTATAGTCAAAATGTCATGAAGTATTCGACAATAATTAAAAACAGTGTTAACTATGTTCGGTTTGTAATTAAAGCACAACTGGCTAAACCATTAAGTAGTATTGAAAACGTTAATAAGAGTAAAATGAACCCTGACAGTAATTAGTTAAAAGGATATTATCAGTGCTCCAGTTGATTAGTTACAGGCACATCAGCCTGGAAGTTAACTTATACAGATACTTCAATTCTAGGATAATTTCATGCAATTTGTACATAAAATTAAGGGATTATGGATCATCTCCTTTAATTAAAGGTCACGCTGTACTAGAGGAGCCAAAGCCCATACATTCAGGTATCACAAAAAATAGGAGCCTGGATAAATATGAGGTTTTGTTATATCACTAGAAGTGTGTGTATGAATGCTTTAATAATAGGCAATTTAATTTATGTATGGTACAATATTTTTGGTATGAAAAATTCAGATTCTCATAATCCCACTGACATTCTTACAGCAAACATCTATCAACTCACAAAACACTTGATTGTGTCAGTATAGACAGGGATTAGACTTGGAAAGACATATCACTTATGGATAAAAAAAGCAATGCCTCAGCTGAAGACTTTATCAACTTCTTTGCTTTCCTGCATAGCGCCAACAGTTTTAATGCCATCTCAATTGCCATGAACAAAACAATAACCTGACGGTGCTCTCTCAGCACGGTGGTGACACATCACCACAGATTACTGTGCCGCGAGGAACGGGCGGCTCAGCGAGACAAAGATGCTACAAAGGGTGGAGCTGCTCAAGACAAAGCCGTAAGAAAGAGGAATTAAATACAGATATTAGAATCGGGGAAACGAGCGGGTTTTGATTTTCCCGAAAGAAACGCTGGAGTTCAAAGCATTTGATCAGATCTTTAGCGATTCGGGGAGAGGTGATTTCAGCGGACACCTCCCGCACAGGAACGCGGATTAAGAGGAGCCCCGCAGCTCCACGGGCCGGCCTGTCTGGGTTAAGGACAAAGCTCCCGACAGCGCCAGCGAAACAGCTCCGACGGATCCCTGTGGATCCCGGGAGTGGCCCAAGAGCAGGGGACCACGGCGGGGCCCGCCCCTTCCAGCGCGGCGGGGAGAGAGCCCTGCCCCGCGGAGCGGGGGCCGCGGCCGCTCGGGGCGGATAGAGCCCGGCTGGGGCCGGGCAGGGGCCCGCAGCCTCCCCGTGCCGCAGGCGGAGGAGGGAAGACAACGCCACAGCCGCCATGGGTGACACAGACGCGGGGAGGCGCAGGGCGAGGCCCGGGTGAGGAGGGAAGGACGAGGGGAAGCACCGGCCGCCGGCTCCGAGCCTGCGGCGGGCAGAGAAGGGCAGGGAGGGACCTCCGCGCCACCCGCGTCCACCTTACCCAGCTCGCCATGGAGCAGAGGCCGAGAACGCTGCCCATGGTGCCCTGTGAGCTCGGGCTCGGGCTCCTCCAAGATGGAAGCGGCGGCCGCGGCTCCCGATGCCGTTGTTTACTGCTGCCAGCAGCGCTTCCGGCCGCTCTGACGGCACGGGCACGTCACTTCCGGCCTGGCGCTGCCCGCGGGCCCTGCCGCGCGGGGAGGCTGCGAGGTTATGGAGCCGAGGTGATGGAGTCAGGGTTATGGAGCCGAGGTGATGGAGCCAGGGTTATGGAGCCGGTGTTATGGACCCCCGGGTGATGGAGCCGAGGTCATGGAGCCGAGGTCAGGGAGCCGGGGTGTTCCCTGAGGCACCCGTCAAGCCTCTCCACATCTTCAGGCCTGGTCAGTGGGAAAGAAGATCTAGCCAGGGGAGCAGGCAGCATCCGCCAGTCAAGGACATCTGGGAGCTGAAGCTTAAAGCTTGCTAGTTGGGAGCTGTGGATGTAGCAAATGAAGATGCAGTGATGTAGTAAATCGAAATGTTGTATGTCAGTAAAGCAGATAGTCAAGGACATCTGGAAGCTAACAGGCTTTAAGGATATAGTAAATCAAGGTGTCGATGCACGTCTCAGGTTACGTTATTAGCTTGGCAGAATATTTGATGTCCGTGTGTTCTATATCTGAACTGTATCCATTACAATACTAAAATTCACACTTACAGCTCACGAAGACCCCTCGCCAGGTGCAGGCCCTCCCCTCTGCGTGCATAGATGTTAGCTGCGATTATGTAGCTTCTATGGAAATTTCTAACTAACTCTAGTAGATGAACACAGCCCCAAAAAAGGCCCACCTAAAAAAAAAAAAAAGAAAATAGTCCTAAAAGAAAAAGTAGCGCCTAAAAATCTTTTAAAAACAATCAATCAAGGACCAGAAAAAATAGGTAATACATTTAATAATATAGGCTTTATAATATATATTTTTACGTACATTTATTAAAGAATATTTAATAATGAGGGTATTATAATACCAAGGATACTGTCTCAGCTGAAAAATAAAACTCCTTTCATTTGTAAAATGTCTTAAGATTCAAAGCTGGACACTTAAAAAAGGATACATTAAAGAAATTGGATTTTTAAATAAAATTCTTACCAGTATACATCATTTTACAAGTTAAGAACATTTCTGTCTCTTACTAACATGCAGGCATTACACTACTACATGCTGGGCTCAGATTGGATTTATCCGTGGATGTTGCTAAATCTATCCTTTGTAATTGATTTTAAAGACAATCCTATTTTCAAAATCAAACATGAAAAGGCTTAGACAGAATTTTTGCAGATTGAAGTATTAAGGCTGCAATTGTCCAGTGATAAAAAGTGGGAATAATTAATAAAATGGCTATAGCTATTTGAAAGGTTAAGTACACAGAATTAGTGGACATTGAAAAATTTTGGAGTGCCTTTAGTTTGGCCAGTAGATCCACAACAGTAATTCAGAATGTTCACTTTTGTTTGTGCCCTAATTTGAGCCAGTGAAGTGGGCTGTACATCTTCCATAAACGCCACCACAGCAGCCAGAAAGTCCTGGAGGCACAGCATCAGCTCACATTGCAGGTTGTTTCATGTGATGAATGCATAATCTCCATTTCCTCTCCTTTGTGAAGTCCTTAATCTTCTTCAGAGATGAGTTTTCATTAGCTACTGATCTTTTTCCACTTCAGTATTCCCGCAATTTTCACAGTGTGCTCTTTTTCCTTACAAGAATTTCTGATAGCCATGGCAGCCTACTTTTCTCCATACCAACCTGATCTCTTCTTTTTTCCCTGATACTAAATCCTATCATTGTTCTCTGATTCAGTCATTATTTCTGCTATCTCATTTGGAGCATCTACTAGGGAAAGATACTGAAGCATTATGTAGGCTTCACTGAACCAAGTCCTGCTCCTCCTTCACTACACATTGTTTCTAAGAAATTGTAAGAGAGAAGATCCACTATAGGAATTTCTCTTCTGGAATTTGATTCTGTTTTCAAGTCATACGTTTGCCTGACAGCATTAAATTATATTGTGAAATACCAGTTTTACTTCATTTGAAGGGGGATGGAATTCATCCTGCCCAGATATATGTCCCAGATGGCTTCCTCAGTGTGAGATCTTGCTTCCCTGTGACCCTTTTGAGTTGGTATGAATATGGTAATCATAGTTGTCCATTATTTAACTAGCTCTCTGATTATTTCTTTTTAGAAAATAACAGGACACAAATAGCAGAAATAATTATTTTTTTCTTGTTTGCATTAGGGAGCCTCTTACTAAAACCTACCTTTTTGTCAGCTGTTAATTGGAAAATGATAATTTTTCCAAACTAGAGACCACAGTTATATGGTCTGTGCAAGCAACTGTGATCAGCTCCTTCAGTGACCACCAGATTGGCAGAGAGCCCAGAGCTGCCTTGTGAAGGATCCCAAACAAGCTTTAACCTCCAGCAGAAATGCTCTGGTAACCATTTTGTCTCTTGAGTCCATGTCCCCTGACCACTGAGAGGAAGGGTGAGCTAGAGAGGACAAGATTCACTCCTAAACAGGCTTAATACTTCAGTCAAGGCATCACACATACAATTAGAACATGTAAGGGAATAAAAATGCAAATAAAAAATGGATGTACTGGGGCCTCGCTCATCTTTGTGCTACTCATGCCGAACTCATACCAAGGATCAGCCTTACATTTGGAGGAAGCAAAGTGTTCAGCCTTCAAAACTGAAAGCGAAAAGCCGGGACGGCTTTTGTTCCCGCGGCGTGAACGTGGAACTACAGCTAAAGATCCTTTCCCCTAGAGGGCAGTGCAACTTAAGAAATTGAAAACTCCCACTGGCAGCGTCCAAATAGAAATCGGCAATGTGGAAATTTGTTTTTTATCTCAACAATTTTAACAGAAAAATACTCTACAGAGGTGTATTTTCTGGAATGAATCTGTGTACACAATATGATTCTACATTTCACTCACTTTATGTTATTTTTAAGTGAAATCTACAAAAACCCACCTTGTTTTCCCCCTTGATCTTCTAAGTGAAAAATAATATTGAAATAGTATCTGCGACAACAGATTGTAATATCCAGGTTACAATGTCTATTGTGTGAGAGAAGTGGAACACAAATGAATAAAATTCTTATTTCTTATGGACTGTACAAGGACTTGTAATAGAGATATCAGAAATTCGATGGAATTCAGAGCCATATTATTCAAGGACTGACCTAGATGTAAATCTAATAGATTCAAATAGATAGGAGCATAGAATAAATGTTCCTCTTTATCTCCCTCTTACAATTTTGTGGGTTTTGTCATTTTTCTTCTAGCAATACCTGTTTATGTAGATGAAAATCAAACAATGCAATGGATTTAAATGGTATAGCATTATCATGTATGGTTCTAAAATGATGTTTTATCCTGAAAAATACATGACTGAGTAGAAATTGATTAACAACATTCTTTTTTTTTTTTTTTTTGTAAATGTGTATGGATTTAATCCTTCTTTAGAAAAGAGTGGATAATCTGAAACTGTTTTGTACAGCTACTGTCATGAAGCAAAGAACAAAATATCATCAGATTGTGCAAATTGCTGTCACTCCATTTATAGCAGCAGAAGATTAGATGCAGATTGGGTCAAGATTGTTGCTAACATTCCTATTAAGCCCCATCACAGTCATTGCAAGTAAGAGAGGAAAACTAATTTCTACTCTGTTACTGTTGTAACTGTATTGTGTGCCTGGAATAAATGCTCTCCAAGGGTAAATTAATGAGACAATTTCACATCACTACATATTGCTACATTCTTAATTGGAAAAGACAGAAATATTTGTTAAAAAATCAGCTCCCTTCAATTTGTATAGCATGGTATGTTTCAGTGTTTCTAAATAATTGGCATTTTGGAGACTGCTGCTAGCATTCTAACAGGGTGTGATAGATGCCTTTAAAACACGATACTGACAACTTTCAGTCTATTCCTATCTTCTCTACTGGTCCAGCCATGAGAAGCTTTGTGTTTGTATCACTTATCCTGGGCATAAGTCTAAAGAAACAAGTGGAATTCATCAAGGAATGATTTATTACCCTTATTTTTCATCAGTCAGGAAGAATTTAGAATCCATCTGTATTCTTCAAAATCACCCTGTCTTCTGTATTGGAAGGTTCACCCAGGTGAGATGCCTGAGAGTACCTGCGGACACATCACTGGCATTGCATTAGGCAGGTTCCAGTCTCCAGAGAGAACTCCTCACAGTGGCTTTGCTGAAGGCAGCTTTCAGCACAATTTTGGTTCATGAGCTGGGTCCTCCCAGCTCAGTACTGGGCCCAGTCCTGTTTACAGTAGTTTCACGAATACAAGCTGCATGGAGTATAAGCCGCACTTCCGGTGCCTCGACAATGTTGCTGTCTTTGTCAATAGATAAGCCGCACCCCGAATATTAGCCGCACTTTCGTTCTTAGCGAGAATCCATGCGCAGCTTTCACAAATTGGCCAATTAGTAAGAGGATCGCGGCATAGCGGGCTTTACTGGCTCGGGGCGGGGCCAGGAAGGCTCGGCCCGCTCATGGTTGCCGACGGGGCCGGCCGGGTGGTGCTGCAGCCGCCGCCGGGCTCACTGGCCCCCCTCTCCCGTCAGCACCGCCCCGCTGCCGCGTTTCCTCATCCTGCCGGCGGGCCAGCCGCCGCCGCCGCTGGCAGGCACACCGGTCGCCCCGCTGCTGCGTTTACTCGCCCTGCCGGCGGGCCAGCCGCCGCCGCCGCTGCCAGGCTCGCCGGCCGCCCCGCGCCATGTTTGCTCGCCTGGCTGGCAGGGCTGCCGCCACTGCCAGGCTCTGCCGGCAGGGCGGCCACCGCCGGGCTCGCCGGCCGCCCCCTCCCGTCTGCACCGCCGCCGCGTTTGCTCGCCCTGGCCGGCACTGCAGGCCCCCGCACCGCCGGGCTCCCCCACGCTGCTGGCCCCGATTCTGCTGGGCTTCCCCCGCTGCCAGGCAGCCCCACCCGCCGGGCTTCCTGCTTCTGCCATGCTCCCCTGCACTGCTAGCCCCAGTTCTCCCAGGTTCCCCGCCCTGCTGGCCCGGGCTCTGCCGCCCCCCCTGCCCCGCCCTGCTGGCCCAGGCTCTGCTGCCCGCCCCCCACACTGCTGGCCCCGCCTCTGCCAGGCTTTCCCACCTCTGCCGGGGCCGGCCGGGCTCCAGCTTGGCTTGGGGCTGCCGCGGGCTCTCACTTCCGTGTTGGCAGCTTTTAGAATATTGTTCATGTATTAGCCGCCCTCGAATATTAGCCGCACTTCCGGGTTTCCACCAAACTTTTGGTCAAATTGGTGCGGCTTGTATTCGTGAAATTACTGTAATATCTTTATCAACGATTTGGATGAGGGGATTGAGTTGTCCCTCACTCAGTTTGCAGATGACACAGCTGATTCACACCAGCTGTTAGTGGTCTGTTTTGTCAATGACCTTCCTTTCATTCTTAAAGGCAGTGAAGAAGTATTTCCCTCAATTAAGAGTTTCAGCTAAGAATAAAGTTTGCCAGTCAGGAGTGGCAATACAGTGGTTTTGATCTTCTTGAAAGGTAATCATGAAGAAGTAAAGATGTAGGATTTTAGTATTTGCTCCAGAAAAGCATTTCACTGGAACAAGAAAACAGGAACTTAGTGATAATTCTGCTGCTAGTACTGATGCTTTGAGCACTGTGGCTAATTTTGAAGACATTAATAACATTGGTGCAATCAGATGCAGCTTACCAGCTATTTTGAACAAATTGAAATGTGAACATGTTGAACCACTAGCTGTTACTTAACTGGCTGTAGGAATCGTCCTGGAAAATAGGGAGCAACAAATGTGGTGCCACAAAGGCTCTGGAGGCACCTGCACAGCTTCACCCCCTGGGAGCACACACTGCAGAAACCTAATAGTATTCTTTCAAAAAGTTAGGGAACGCATGAATAAGGGTGATTTGGCTTCTGCAGTTACCTAGATTTCTAAAAAAGCCTTACACAAGGTCCTCACTAAGAGCTTTCAAAGCAACTAATCAGTCACAAAATGACAAAAGAGGCTCCCTTTTCGATTAATAGCTACAAGCAAGATCCATCAAGGGCTATTAAGCATAATTGTCCAGCTCCAATCTCTATTCAGAAAATCCTTAAAATGGTAATTGCTGGAGCTGGAATGGCAAAGCTATCACCACCTGCTTGTCCTTCAGCTACACTCTTTCCTGAAGCATTTGCAATTGGTGTTGTTCAGGGACATAATGCTGGGCAAGAGGATACTTACCCTGACCTAGTGAAGCCTTCCTGATATTCTTAGCTAAGTGTCTTACTGTGCACTGAGTTGTAGCAACTATCTGTAGTTTTCTCTTTTTAATAATAAAAGTACTCTTCCTTTTGTAACTTAATAGTTTTAGGTAAAAATAGAGCAATAATTTTCACATACAGTCACAGAAAGGCTGGGGTTGGGAGGGACCTTAAAGATCTAGTTTCAAGCTCCCTGCCAAAGGCAGGGACACCTTTCACTAGACCAGATTGCTGAAAGCACCATCCAACCTGGCCTTGAACTTCCAGGGATGGGGCATCCACAGCTTCTCTGGACAGCCTGTTTAGGTGCTTCACCACCTTCTGAGTAAAAAATTTCTTCCTAACATCTAACCTAAAACAGCTGTCTTTCCATTTAAAACCATTACCCTTTGCCCTGTCACTATCTGCCAATATAAAAAGCCCCTTTCCCTTCTTTTTATAAGCTCCCTTTAAGTACTGAAAGACCTTGTTAGGTCTCCCTGGAGTCTTTTCTCCAGGCTAAATAACCTCAGCTCTCTCAGTCTTTATAGGAGAAGTGCTCCAGCCCTCTGAGCATATCTGTGGGAGGCAATGCTGAAATCTGTCATTGTTCTTTTGGAGAAAGGAACATGGTACCTGCAGTTTGCTAAGTTGTACCAAGATCCCTCCTCTGCAGAATCCTGAGAGACCATCAGAGGCACAAATTGACCATAATCCCTCAACCAAAGAGCTGCACTTGTGTGAGGAAGGCAAAGCTGGAATTTGTACATGTACAGCTCACTCAGCCACAAGCACTGGAAGACTGAATATTAAAAGTTTGGATTACCCTGAACTCTGCATCTGTGTAAACTCACTTAAGGGTGAGCAACACTATTCAAGTCAACATTTGTAAACCCAAGTGTGAATCCTCACTGCCACGTCTTTCCCAGAACAACCATACGTGTGTTGGTGGCAGGTTCAGGTGTAGGAGTGAGCAGTCCTGGCCCTTAAACAAAGCTGTTAGGTGTAAAGATTTATGTCTGTGTGTAGTAAATGGGCAAATTGCTCTCTCAATCTGTTAAACTGTTGGTGTGATCTCTTGGCAAGCTATAACAGTTTGCTGCTATTTTTTGGAGTGGAACAAATTGCCTGTGTGCAAATATAGCCTAATAGTAAAACACACCATGGATATACTGATCAAGGCATTCAAGGAAGTAAGTCAGAGTTTATTTGCAGAGTACTTTGACTTCATATGGAACCAGTTTTTAAACAGGGAGAAGAATCAATGTTTTCAGCAATGAATGCCTAAATTAATCTGTTAACAATTCATCTGCAGTCCTGTTAACTTCAGCTGAACTGCCTGGTACTCTGGACCTCCTGCTTAGCAGGCCACTCTGACCAATCATGCCTAATTTGAATTCCCTATTCCCACAAAAAAAAAAAAAAAAAAAAAACCCAAAAAAAAAAACCACCTTGATAGAATGTTTAGAGCCAAAATTCTCTTTCAACAGTTGCTTATTGGTGATGATGGACAACTTACTTATTTTGCAGAAACCAAAGTTAAACTGATTTGATACCATGAAAGAAAAAAATGCACACTGTTAAAAAAAAAAAATACTTCTGCCATTTTTCATCTCTGGCTTGACAGGTTGATTTCTGGAACAGTGTTTTTTAACTGCTAAATCTGAATTTCATAATTCATGGTGTTCTGCACTGCAATAATGGTATTGGAGCAGCTGCTTTGTAGCAATGATGGAAAAGCCATGGGCTAGAGGAACAATTCAGAAGCATTGGTATTTCAGTGACTGCTTTAGAATATGCTCAGCACTGATTTCCTCTCTGTGCTTCTGAGATTACTCAAGCACAGCAAGGTTTTGTTGCACACATCTGGTTCAGTACACTGCATGTGGAAGTTTGTTATGAGAAACACAGGACTACAGTAATTTTCTTTTTTTGTTTAATAGAGACTTTCTGCTAGTTTCTCTTTGCACTCTCTTTTGTCTTACCACAAGCAGCCATACTGTTTTCACACCTACCCTGAAATGAACCTTGCAAATGCTGAGCTACATTAACTCCTATTTTGACTCGGGCTTAAGCCAAGACAGAAATTGCCTGTCTCCTTGCAGCAAACCTATTTCAGATGGGAATGTAAGGTCTAGCAAAAAAGGCAATGAGGTTTTCTGCCAGCTCTGAGCCATGAACCAGAGCTCGAGGATAAAAATGTTCTTGTCTAACCACTTGAAATCGAGGTAAGAAGAGTCAGCTCCAAGCTACTCAACAACAGAGGCAGACTTCGATTTCAATACTCCAAGAAAAAGAATAAAATGGAATTTTTCTTCTTTCTGGAGTGGTAAAATCTGTGACAGCAGTGTGTCAAGTGAGGCAGATGATATAACAGGTCTGAAGAAGGTCAGGCACAGTTTTAGGACAGTGAGGATGGTGAAAGAGAACAGTGTACTGGTCCAGGTGGTGCTGGATTAAAGGTCACCATCCATTGTCCATCATTTTGGGTAAATGACAGGCCCAGGGATGCCCCCATCTATCTCTTGCAATGTACCAAATAGAAGGCAACTCTAAAGCTTTCCCAATGCTTTTTAAATGATGTGCCTGAGATAAATATCTGGTTCCCCAAGCTCCCCCACCCTACATGGTTAGTGAGCAGATGGTGGTTAACCCACTGATATTTTTCTTATTGATTTAAAGATGGAGACTTGGGGGAGACGGCTTGGGACTCTTGGTGACAGGACCCCAGGTTTCAGGAGGAATGTTTCAAGAGGCAGACAATCTCTTTCCTGCCTGTATATCCTAACACAGATGATGGAGAATAAAAATGGAGAGCTGCCTACAAGTGCACAATCAGTTGGAGTGAATCATGGAATGGTTTTGGTTGGAAGAGACCTTAACTATCGTCTAGTTCCAGCCTCCCTGCCATGGACAGGGATAGCTTTCAGTAGACCAGATTGCTCAGAGCTTCATCTAGCTTAGCCTTGAAAACTTCCAGGGATGGGGATGGGATGACTCTGGACTTGCACATCCAAGCACACACAGTCTGGTGTCCCAATATGTGTGTGATGTAGTTTGAGCCTATAAATATGCAGCATATATAGCATATAGCACCTTTGCATATAAAACACAGACGTTAGTGCAAAAGGAATACATTAAACCCATAATGAATATTTTCCATTATACCATGCCTGTAAATTGAATTTACAGTGTAATGTTTTTATCCTTGTCAGCTTTGCTAGCGACAGCTGCTGTCCTGAGCCCCAGGTAACCTTCCTAACATTCCATTTAGGTATAGCGGGTATTTTCATATGCAACAGTATAAATGCTGGAACTCATGTTTATACAAGTCTTTACGCATATTTCCTAAAGAGACCACAACAGATAGTTGAGCTGGGGAGGCTGGCACCATTTTGTGGATCAGTCTGTTATTCTCATGTCAAGACTCAAAATGCCACTAGCAGAAAAAGTGGGGCTTTTAAAGATGACTGCAGGAAAGGAAAAAGATCAGACCCAGAAACTTTCATGCTCCAGGGAATGAATAAAAGGGAGCAAATTATAGATCCATTGTACTCCTACACTGGCACATCTGTGACCATCTCATGGGGATTTTGTGGTAGGGAGTCTTAAGGCAGCAACACCTCCTCAATTTGCACTGTGTGATTTAGGAGAGAAAGAAAACCTAGATGAAATAGGAATATAATGAATTTGAACTGCCTACAACAAAAATGTACAACAAAAATGAACAACCAAGTCTAAGGTAGTTTCACCTTCAAACTGTTTATGTTTGGTACCATATATTTTACTTTTTGCTCCGATATCTGTCACATTACCTGGTTATTTGGTTAATGCATAAGACCAAAATTATTAGGCGATTAATTCACATTTAAGCATCCTTAGAAGCTCCTTAAAATGGAGAAAACCCCTATGGAAGTTATATCTTGACATCAGCATTTAGGTTTTTTGGAGTAAGATGCTGTCATACTTTTGCTTTGGATGTGGGGTTGTACTTTAATAGATGCTAATTAAGACTAAAGTTTGGGAAAATATTTTTTTCCACTGTGTTTCAGTGTTCCAATCAAAAGCATTTTTTTCCTTTTGTTCTTTTCACATCTGATTCCAGACATTATTCTCTCATGATCAAGTTGCATTGTTCTAAATTAACTAAACTAAAAAACCCCCCATGCACACACATAAAGTGGAAAAAAAAAAGTGTCAGGTTTTCTGATTGGGAAAAAGCTTTTTTATTGTATATTTCACATCTGTAGTGTGGCAGAGGAAATTCTATATTCTCTTGCATGAAACCAAAGCAGAAAACATATATAAGTCAATATTTAGCACTTTCCATGTAGCAAGAACCACATTGTCTGTCCTCTATGTGAAGACTTAATTATAGCAGCAGCTCTATTAAATTTAAAAGCACATTCAAGTGAGTAAACATTGCATAAACTCTAAACAATACAGCAAATGAATTTTTCAGTGACAGCCCCTCAAATAATATGGTTTCTTAGAATAGAAGACCAGCCATCTCTGCACATTGTAAACTGTCTCACAGTACGTCTACAAATCTGAACAGGAAATAATATTTTCTAGTGGACAATTAGAGGAAACGTGTCAGGGCTTATGAAAGTGGAAAAAACCAAAAAACCCTCAGGCTGTGTGTCACCTACATAGTGATGATTTGAAAATTTTGCATTCTACAGTAACCAAGCCCTTTATTGTTGCTAAATTATTGTGGCAGGAAGGAACTTCATTGTAAGTTTGCGTTACGGAAAGACCGCATGCACCATTTCTGTACTCATCAGACTTCTGTGTGAATCATTGCAACTGCTTTCACAGACATGGAGAGCTGTGAATGAAGGTGCTGCTCTGGCAGCCTAATTAATGTGTAAATAAATTGGACATAGGCCTGTTCAGTGGCTCTGGATAAGGACACCATTTGTTGTTGGCACCATCTCACCACATCCAACTTTTATTTTATTGATATTATTTCCTCTTTCAGCTATTTTGGTAGGTTTGGTTGGACAGTTCACATTTTAATTACCATCAGGGGACACATATTTCAGTTCTGCTTTCTAAAACTTCATCTCTCTCCCCAACCCTTCACTGATGGTTTTTCTGTTGGACAGATTTTTGCTCCATCTGCCTACCTTAGGACTGATCAAATCTCAGGTATTTCCATCCTTAATCTCTTCCCCTACAGTCTCATTACCTGGTATGATATTTTGGACCTCCAAATCCATCATTCTCTTGAAGATCTTAAAGATTTTCTGATTTATTAATTCCCTCATCTTACGAAAGCCTGGATAATCTTATACAAGGTTATTTAAGAGGGTCAGCCTGTATCTTCTAATCCATTGTCTATGACCTAGACATGTTCACTTCCTGAGATTAATAAACACAAAGTTAAGAACTTTGATATTCAAGGCTGCTTAAATTTGAGATTAATTTTGTGACTAGGCGATAATCTTTTTTTTAAGGGAAAATGTCTTTTTGAAACACAGACCATTTAATGAGGGAGCAAGAACTGGACTGTAGGTGATCAGTCAACAGCTTGACAACTGAATTATAAAGATTAATTCCCCAGTAATGCTGGTGAGGAACTTCTCAAGAAACTTCCTGAAAGAAAGTAATTCACTGAATGACTGAAGGCAAGGCTGGTGCCAAGCAGAAGGGAGCCATGTTGTGGTTGTCCTGTGTTTCCCTTGGCATGACTTTTGCAGTTTCAGTGTGCCTGGATATATTGGCTTTGTGGTTCTCTGAACCCTAAATCTAGGCATAACCCTGGCCCTAGGTGTAACGCTAACCCTGGGTGGAGCACTAAGAGTGGTGAATATACAGAAACAGTCTGTTTTATAAAGCTAACTTTATGCCTTCCAAAGAGCTGATTCATTCTGAGAGGTTCTTTCGTTAAACATCTTCTCTTGACCTTTTTTTTTATTCTCTTTTTTTTAAAGACAAAATGTCCTTTCACTATTTCCTTTTCCTATTTCTGCCTTGCACTATGCACATGCTCTCTCCCTGAAGACTTCTCTCAGCCAGCCATGAAATCAGTACCTCCCAGGAAGACACAATGCAAACTTATTACTTCTTACATCATTCTTGACATAATGATCCCTACATCTGAAGTGGGAACTCAGATTCAAGCCCATTCTATTATCTGATTTCTTTTAGTCCAAATTACTTTCATTTATTGTCTTCTATATCTGGAAATTTTAGTCCAGAATACTCAGATTCTAAATGTAAATGACAACGAACATCAAATTAACAGATAGTGATGTACTTGGATGCCTGTAATATCAGTTCTCCAATCACCTTGTGATGACAAGCATATTATTCTCCCCAATGCTGTTTCTTTTATCTTTTCTCTGTCTACTGGCTTGTGTTTCATTCATCACTGACACATCTCGGGGCTTGTTCGCTCTTTCAGCTGTTGCAGCCACTGAGACTCCTGCTTATGTCCTTTTGAAAGCTCCAGCTCCTTTACACGCTGCTTACTAAAACTGCTCCCTACTTAACAAAAGTCTGAGGAACAACGTGGCTTTTTCAAGATGATCAGGGTGAGCTGGGTACCTTAACATGCCACAAGTTTAGCAGGGACTGCCATCTGAAAAGAGCAGTTCTCCTAAGCCAATTCCCATAACTGAGAATTTATAGCTGAAAGAGAAGTTATTATTCGCTTTACTTAAAAATAAATAAAATAAGTAAAAATTGAGACAGTAATATTATAAAACATAGAAGTATCAAGTTCATTATAACTAACATAAGATAACATGTTGATGGTTGCAGTGGAGCAGAGCTTCACTGGAGATCATGCTTTCATGATAACCCTCTGGCAATATTCACTAGTGCCTGTGGCCTACCCTGTGCTCCATTTGCTGCTCCTGGATCCAGTATGAGCCCACAGCCATTGGCGGGAGATGATGCACCTTTTCATGGAGCTAAAGTGACCATCTGTGAAGTAGGCAGGAGAAATCCTTAACTCAGTGTTGTTGCCAGCACATTCATATAATGAAAGCACAGTCTCAGCTGCCTTTCTGTTATAACATCACAATAATATGTGTTAGGCCTGGAGGAACTTTTAAGCTCTGGAAAGGCTCATGAACATCTCCACTTTGGGTCTTCTGAGCCTCTGTGTGATGCTGCTTCTCTTCAGAAGCCCAGTCAGTCACATTTGACACCCTACCTTGCCTTTTTTGTCTTTTGGGGAATGCACTTACAGCTCTGTTGCTTTGGTTCATTACTTCAAACAAAATCTTTGTCTAATTATTGATCCAAAATGTTTCTTCCCCAGCTGGGTCAAAAAGAAATATAGACTGGGAATGACTGCAAGCACATTGCATTTCTCCTTATTTTTCCTTTTCTCATATTTTCACCCAAGTTAGCTGATGCTATGTAAATTAGGATTTCAGAGTCATTCCTTTACTTAGTGTGATGCTTTGTGAAATTGTCAGCTAAGCATTAATCATCATTTAGCCTGTCATTTTGTCTGTGTCTGACATATATTAAACTGTACCTCAGGATATACACATCTGGCTGTGATAGTCATTTGTTAATTGAATGTGACTTTTAATGAACTTTTCACCCAGCAGGCTCTTCCAGGGATTTATGAACAACTTTGTGAAGTGCTTCTGTAATTTTTGGAAGCGAACATCTAACAACAGTGTCGTGACTTCATGGTAGCTGCTGCAGCACACACAGAGCTGCATGTCTTGCCCATTAAACCCCACAGGCATCAGATTCACCAAAATTATGTCTGACTTTGTAAATGCAGATTCCTAGTGGCGATTTTATAGCCACTCTCAAATGTATCTCTTGAACACAGCCATGCATCTCACCAAGCCATCTCAGTGAGGAGCCAGGAGCTCAGTGGCAGTGTCACCAGCCAGACTGGGCTTCCTTCTTCTCCATCCTTTGAAGAGCAGACTGCTGTCAGTGGCACAGTGCCTGTGCTGTTGTGAGGCTGCCCACGTGCCTGTGTTCCCCATGGCAGTGACTTGGGAGCAGCTCACTTTCCCTTGGAAACCAGAAACAGCCTTCAAAGGGTAGCACAAGTTTTTCATACAAAAGAAGTGAGGATGACCAAAATGGTTGGACACCAATCCACTGTGTGTATATCTGGGATGCAAAAAAGCAACTTTACAGTGGGAAAAAAACCTTTCCTTATAATTTTGATTCTGTTTATAATAGGAATTTGTTTGTAACAACTAGTACAACAGATGCTTCTTTCTTTATCTCAATTTCTGATTGCCATTGTATATGTTTCTTTGGAAGAACTGGAGATCAAACAGAACAGAATGAGGGAAGCTTTGGAAATTAGATATGTATACAGAAACTTGGCAAAAACATTAACAGATGCAAAATAAAACTAAAAAAATAAAACATAAAGAAAATAATCTAAATGAAGTCAATACAGAATATGAATATGAAAAGAGAACAGTTTGGAAATGGAAATACAGCATACTTGGAATTAATGTAGACTCTTTCTAGGCCTGGCATGATTCATGCAGTGCCAACAGGCTGCAGAATTTGCATCAGTATCTATGTTTCAATACAGTTTTTTAACCAGGCTGTTTGAATCCTCTAAGGCTTTTATGAATTAATGTGCAAGCCTGGACATGAGGAGGGGCAGGAGGCAGGAACTGGATATCTGCAAGGCACATCTCACATGCAACCTATCAGAGCCAACTCTGGGCTGAAAATGCAGCATCTCTGTTCAAACCCTGGCTTTGTCATTCTGATACAAACACACATTTCAGCTGCAGATCCTCTGGGCAATGTAATCTCCTCCATTCTTCTTAGAGTGCATTAACTCATAGTGCATTTAGAGCTGTCAGTTCTGTTCGAGACCGCAGCAAGATGTGATGCTTGATGCTGTATCACAGCCCACAGGATGTCTGCACGTGGAAGATTCCATGTATTTGGATGCATGCATGTAATCAGTCTCATGAATCAGAAGTGTGATTTTTGCTTCATAGTTGCTTTCAACTTCTGTAGAGTTCACCCTTGTTTTGTGCTAATTGTTGCTGGAGGCCAGCATGTTGGAGGCCCTGTCCTGCTTCTGATCAATGTGAGGGTATGATGGTAACAAGAAAAAGATGCTGTCATTTAGAGTAATTGTGCTATGCAGACTAGGGAGGGCTCCATGCAGTGCTCATGCTGCAGGTATTTTAATGGAAATATTGCTAAAAAAGTAAATTAAAAAACTAGTATTCTGAGTGAACACCTTTCCCAACTAACATTCTCTCTTGAGAAGATTTCTGAATGTCTCCAGAGTCTGAGCTTTCCTCAAGAAGAGACCACAGGTATTAAAGCTTCAAGAAGCTGAGACACAGATGATGCACTTGCTTTTCTGTTTCTTTACCCTATTATAAACCTTGTTGTTTTGAGTCATCTATTAGAGGCCTTATATACAGTAATTTCACGATTATAAGCTGCACTGAGTATAAGCCGCACTTCCGGGTATCGGCAACTTTTCATTCCTTGTCCATATATAAGCCGCACCTGATTATAAACCGCACGTTACAATACATAGTGTGATAAAAGGTATCTATTCCATCACCATCTGTTGAGGGTTGGGGCAGTGATCCTTATCTCAACTGCAGATATTCTGCTAATGGGCCATCCATTGAAACCAGGCAGGGCATTGTTCTTTATCTTTTCACAACCCATCCTTCCTCCAGGGAGATATCTTCTGCTAATGGCCCATTGAGTCCCACTGTGTGACTGATAAAATTACTGCATCCCATTGGGAGTTGCTCCCAGGGGGAAGAGCCCAACATTTCTTACCAAGATAAAAACAGAGGTTTTGGGACACTAAGGGAGCCCCTTTCTCCACTGGACTCCAGAGGAAAACGGGATTTCTGCACATCACCACTGGACCTCCAGAGGGAAACTGCACCTTGTACAGGAGCACTGCTTCAACTGAATCACATCTGTCACTGCAGGAGGATGCAGCCACCATTTAATGGGACTGCTACCAACACCCTGCCTGACGGGGTGTCAGGTTGTACTCTGACTTTGTCAGGGTTTGGAGTTTGTTTCTTTGTAGTACTGTATTTCTATTTTAATTTCCCTAGTAAAGAACTGTTATTCCTAATTCCCATATTTTTGCCTGAAAGCCCCTTGATTTCAAAATTATAATAATTTGGAGAGAGGGGGTTTACATTCTCCATTTCAAAGAGAACTTCCTGCCTTTCTTAGCAGACACCTGTCCTCCAAACTAAAACAGCAACTTTTTGTTCTTTGTCCATATATAAGCCGCACCTGATTATAAGCTGCACTTTGGGTTCAGGCCAAAATTTTAGTCAAAACGGTGCGGCTTATAATCGTGAAATTACTGTATATATAAAGAACTGGGAATCTCAATTTTTGTGTTTAATTGCACCTGATAAACACTGGTTCCATAATTTGCACTCTTTTTACCCATTTATGATTTTTGTTTCTACTTATTCTCTAATCATGTAGGCAAAGTGTCATTTAATAATGTGTGGCATAGAACAAGTACTTCTTTCTATTTGTTTCAAACACACTGCTAAGGTTTTCATTGAGTGACTCTCTTCTTGTTATGTAAGACAGAAGTTGAATCTGAATTACTTTCTTTAATATTCTGTGATAGGCCTTTTAAGTAATTCTTAGACCTTTTAATCTCAAGGTAGCTGAGACTCCTTATAAAGGTCTTCACAGTTCTTTCCAGAAAGACCTAGACAGAAGTATTAATGAAATTTAAAAGTCTATATGAAGTGGATCATTTACATATGAAAGAGCTTGATGAAGCCTCCAGGAGATGGGAAGAGGCACAGCTTCCTCATAAGAATTATACAATGGAATCATACAATAGGATCACAGAATCATTTAGAATCATTGGAAAAGAGTTTTGAGATCATCGATTCACCCATTAACCCATCCCTACCAAGTCCACCACTAAACCATGTTCTTAAGTGCTACACCTCCACATCTTTGGAACACTTCCAAGGGATGAGGACACTTCCCTGGGCAGCTTCTTCCAATGTTGAATGACCCTTTTGGTGAAAGTTTTCCTGATAGCCAATCTAAATCTCCCTGGTGCAGCTTAAGACCATTTCCTCTCATCCTACTGCTTGTTACCTGCGAGGACAGATCAAACTCCACCTCCTTACAGCCTCCTTTCAGGCAGCTGTAGAGAGTGATGAGGCCCCCCTGAGCCTCCTTTTCTCCAGGCTAAACACCCCCAGCTCCCTCAGCCACTCCTCACAGAACTTGTGCTCCAGATCTTCACCAGCTCTATTGCCCTGCTCTGGACACACTCCAGCACCTCAGTGTCATTCTCGTAGTGAGGGTCCCAAAACTGAACACAGAATTTGAGGTATGGCCTCACCAGTGCTGAGTACAGGGAATAATCACTGCCTTGGTGCTGTCGGCCACACTATTGCTGGTACAAGATGGTATTAGTTCAGAGTTATTCGTATGCCAAGTAATTTCATTTTTAGGTTATTTTAAAGTGGATTGTCTCAAATACAAATACCCTCTGGAGCCCTTCTCAAGATTTTGTACCTGAATGTTTGACTGAGTTCAAAAGGAATTGGAATGGCAAATTTACCTCAAACTTAGTGGGACATTGTTCAATACCTCATCTCTCAAGATATTTCCAGGTGAATAGGACTCAGGCAAGCTGATTTTATTATCCATTTTCCTTATAAGAGTTTTTTTTTTCCTCCTTCCAACCATTCAATATAGGATAACTCTGCAGATCTGATTTTTGTAAAGAAAGTGGATGGATATTGATATCTCCAAGCTCTTTGGTAGAGAAACTGGAAATAAAAAATTGCCTTAGCACCCTTTCATGGCCTTTTTTGTGATCCTCTTACTCCTTGGTAATCCCTCAGCTCTGCAGAACTAGTTCTTGTGGTCTAAGGTTTTATGACTAGCTTTTATACTTGCCTTTAGCAAGTTGTTCTACAAACTCCATTTATATTTTTAAGCCAAATTTGTTTAGTTTTAGAATCTGTGTAAGCTCCCTTGTTTGCACATAACTTCTGCTTCTGGGAAAATGTATTCTACCTTCAGATAAAATCTCTTCTATTTAACTTTGTCATCTTATTTATCTAAGAATCATTTTTTTCCCCCAAGAAATATTCATTTATTTTGCACGTCTTAGGTTGATGCTTTTATAAGGAGTCCAAAATGTCAGCTTTCTAAAATCAGTGCTCTAGCAGAAGGGAGAGAGTTCAGAAGCCTTTACTGTGGTAAGATTCTGCCTCCAGCTTCAAAGGCAGCCTGAACCTCTGATACATTGCTACATCCAGTACCACAGCTGCTCAGATCCCATGAAAACCCAACTCAGCAAAGCTCAGTCCCCAGTGAAGGGCCACTGGCAGGATGTTTTCTACATGGCCCATGCAGTGAGGTGGCCTACAGAGAAGGATGGTGCTCCTGCAGCCCCCCACTGCTCCCCAAGCGTAATCCCCTTCCTCCCCTGGCTGTACTGCCAGTGCCCACTGCAGAGAGCAAAACAGTCATAAAATCTGAATTTTGTTTTTCTTTCATTTTTACTTTACTTATGTCCTGTTTACCTTTAAAATTTTAGATGCCAAGTGGAATATGGAACATGGTCACAGGACTAGCAAGGATCTGGGCCACTGACTTTGTTCCCTGTCTCCTAGGCACCACAGTAAACCACAATATTCTTCATAAATTTTGCAACTGGAATTCAAAAATAGGCATCTACAGTATTTTCCTCACTGGTTTGTTTCCTGTGAGAGCAACTGATTTCATTAGAAGCTTTTTTTCCCATTAGTCTTTGAGAATCTGAAACTCCCAACAGTATGTCCAGTATAATATAGAGAAAGACAGGTTTGGCATGAATACTATTAAACTACACTACGATTTTTTTCCTAATCCTCCAGATATTTAAGAATATAGAAACTGCACAGGGCTACAACATGAAAAGTTTCTCAGCAAGACTTAAAAATACAAAATCTCTTTCTCAAGTTACATTGATTTTGCTACAAGAAAGGAGAAAATAAAATAAAGAAATAGCAGTTTATCATAAAGAAATGAAAGAGAAACCTAGTTGTGGCTCTAAGTAGGGAAGCTCCCCATTTCTGTCAAGACATGCCCACAGCTGAAAATAAATTGATCCCAGCTGCTTCAAAGCAGCTTTCCACTACTGAACACCACTAAGGTAACTGATTCACTCCTTTGCAGGAAGGATTTTTCTCTCAGTGCCACACTAGGAACACACACATCCCTGAAGAACTCGTCATGGAGTAAATCATCTCACTCATAGCATCAGTGGCTCCTCCAGGCATTTGTGCTGGGTCTGATTCAGAGCAGGTGTCTGAAGTGCTCCCCTCCAAACCCCACACATGAAGTCCCACCTGCACACGGCATATGCCAGCTGCATCAGGAAAGGTGAGAAGCATCTCCTGCTGCCTCAGAACTCCTACCTGCCTCAGCCTGAAGGAATGCACAGGTTGGATTTTCCCCCAGAAGACATAGAGGTGGGCTAGAAGGATGTCAAGGCCTGCACATTGCCAAGCTAAGTGCAGGCCAGGACCTTGGCACTAATACCTGCGTATTCTCCTTAGCTCGTATGTTCTCACACAAACAAAGCCCTGAAGGTGACCAGCACACTGAATTTCACTTTCTGCTGGAAAGAGGAGCTTATGAATGTAAATGTAGTACAAATGCTAGCTTTGTGAGAGAATAACTACAGGATCATTCTTCTGAATAAACCTTCCTTGTAACCTGGAAAAGGGAAGACACCTAGCAGTTATTTTTGTCATTAAGCTAAAAATAGTAATCATAAGAGGATTTCTTGAGAAATCAAACCATCTGCCCAAATAATGAAATAAATGACAAAGCAACTAATCATTAAATGAGATGCAGCAAATTATATTCTAAGAAAAATATTTTAGAGGGAGTATTGGCAGGACTCCAAACTACAGCACTTGTACTTTAAGAGGACATTTGGAAAGATCTAATCAAAATGAAACCAATTCTAAGCCATCACCTGAGTTATTTGGTGTTTAAAGTTCCCATTGTAAATAGGATTACTTTAACAGCATGGCTTAAATACTGTTAAAAATAGATCCTAAGTATTCTAGGTCATGCCAGAAATATGTAAGAAGTAAAACCAAGGGATTTTAGGTTCATGAAAGGCAACCTCATTTTCAAAATGGAATACAATTCTAATCCTCTGTTTCTATTAATTTGTTATCATAAATAAATATGATTAAAAGCTTGACATGGTTTGTAGTGTAAACACTGAAAAAACACAGGTAAGATACCCACCTTTGTCTGCCTTTGTCCAGTTCTCAGAATATAAATGGAAAGTTTCTAGGTATAAATGGAAAACCTCTCTGCAGATTTTCATTTGGCTCTGACTGGATCTAGGGAAACGGCTGCATGAAGTCTCATATGTATATATATATATGTATATATATGTATACACATGTATATATATATATGTATATATATATCTATATGTATGTGTATATATATAGAGAGAGAGAATAGTGTGATTTTCAAAACAGTTTAATGTGATTGCAAAATAGGTAGTCTAGAGTCCTTTTGGTACAATTAAAGAAACAAAAAACTATCTGTAAATCCATGCTATGCTCAAAAGGTCTATATCTTTTAAAAAGCTTTCAAAGCCAGTTTGGTATAATGTGGTAGAATATGCCTGGAGATGTTAATTTTGTTTTCACTGAAACAGTCTTTAAGATAGAGAACTTGGAGATTTCTTCACAGGGTACCATTTTAAGTGGAAAACAGTGGAAAGACAGCTGATTTCAGGCCAAGGTTGGATTTTTCCAAACGCCTGCATGAAAGCGTGTCCCAGAGGCCAGCAGCCTTGACAGAGGCGTGCAGCTGCACCACGGCCTCTCCCTGTGCGACGTAACAAGGCTCGGAGCCAAAAAGGGTCACATATGGCTACATCCAGGTGCCAACTTTTTGTCACACGCCCGCTGCTTGCGTCGGGCAGGAGTGGGAGGATGTCCTGTGTCATTTTGCCGATGCAGTTTGAGGGACTGCGGCCAAAAAAAAGGGGAAGGACGAGGGAGCAAAGTCACCAAGGCTCCAGGTAAGAGCTGTTTTCCCTGTTGTTCTTAGGGCACCGGGACCTGCTCTTCCCCCCGGCATCAGTTTGCAGGGGGACAGCTCCGTGCGCGGTGAGGGACAGGGATCCTGGGCAGGTGCGTCCCTCCGCTCTGGCTGCAGGGGACGGGGGTGTCCCAGCCGGGTCCCCTCTCCCGGCGGCAGCGCCAGCCCGAGCTGTTTTGGGGAATGGTGCCCCACGCCCCCCGCGCTGCTCCCCGCCGGGACGGGCTGCGGGGACGGGCGGGCCGGCGGGGCGGGCACGGCATCCCGGGACGGCATCCCGGCACGGCACCCCGGGACGGCATCCCGGCAATGTGTCCCGGCACGATCCCCCGCCGCCTCCCGCAGCCCCCGGCACGGCCGCGGCTCCCGGCGCAGCGCGATCCGAGGGCAGGGAGCTCCAGCGCCGGGTGAGGGCGGCGGCGGCGGGCGGGGGAAGCCGGGGCCGGGCGGGGTTGGCTGCCGGGGCTGGATCGGCCAGGCTGCCGGCAGGGAACATCCCACAGGAGCGGTGGGGTGGCTCCTGCGCTCACAGAGCGTTCCCGGCGACGCGGAGTGCCCAGGTACCGTGCGCGTCCCTCCCGGCCCGGACACTCCGAGCACCCCGGTCCCCGCCTCGGGCACCGAAGGGAACGGGGAGAAGTTTGGAGCAGAGGGCGGGCGGCCCGGCAGCTCCGGGCGGGGAGCGGTGGAGCTGCTGGGGAGGGTGGTCCCACGAACGCGGTGTCCCGTGCGAGGCGTTCTTCGGGAAGGGTCACGGGTGATGTGCCGGTGCCTCCCTGTCCTGGACGCTTCCGGACTGACCAGGTTTAATGCTTCTTAGCGCCAGGTATTATTAACCTGTGGGGAAAGCGGCTAATCGGTGTCATACATAGGCTGCCTCTCATCGGGAAGGAAACTGAAATACTTTTTCTCCGGCAAAAAAAGCAATCAGAAGTGTGGCAGTTGCGATTTTTAAGGACGTCTCCTTCCTGAAATTATGTTTATGTGGTCAAATTAATCAGTGGTGACAACGCAAAGACTAGAGAGTAATTTACTGTTTAGGAATATTACAACACATGTTTGTAACATAGCCGTTGTGCATGAAGTCCATAATTTAAGCTGCACGGACAAGATGATGAGCAACTAACACGCAGTTTGTGGATACCAAAGATATTCCTAGAAAATCAGCTAAAATACATCATTGACTGTCAACTTTCTGTGTTTGTGAGGAATGTCCTTGTACTGAGATCACGCGCAAGGCAGGAGTTTTTTTTCCTTTCTGATTGCCACAGAATTTTGGCAGTAAGAGAATTGGTTCTTAATCCGGTTATAAATGATACTTCTCAGCATTTGTTGAAGTTATTTGTGGACTCTGCAGAGCAGGCAAGTGTTCTTAGCAGAGAGAAGTAAGAGTATTAAGAATTCCTGAAGCAATAGATAAAATTACTGTCCACCTTTGGGAGCATTGTGGTTAGGATTGGTTAATGTGGAAATACATAGGGCATATTGACTTACACAGTATAACTTCATCGTCTTCTATATCTAGGAACAAAGAATCTTTCTTGAAAAATTTGATCAAAACAGAGGCCTTAAAAACAGCTGAAGGAAAAACAATGACACTTTGTTTACCTTTTCTGACTGAAAAAGTCATGGGGATGAGAATGGTCTGAATTAGAGAGTTTTGTTGTTTTAACCTATAATATTCTCCTTGAAGTTTTGAACTTGAATGCTCATGACATGATGGTTTTGAAATACTACATTGTGGTTCATAGCCAATACTAACATATACAAGTAAGATAATTTGAAACTGTACTATAAATACCCACATAACTTCTAAAAGCACACACTTTAGTGTACTATTAGAGTGAAGGTTTAGTTCTGTACCTTGGTTTTGTAATACACCCTGTTGGAACAGAGACCAGTGTCTTTCTGTTTGTTTTTTTTTTTCTTAATTCGATGTGTCAGTTGAAAGTTGCAAATTAAGGCAAAATAGCATAACACATCAGTATGCTATGAAAATATACATGAACTTCAAAATCATGACAAATTTAAAAAATATTGATGCAAATCATGAAATGCAGAGAGATCGAAAGTCAGTCAGGTCATGTTGTTAATCTGTCTGAAAGCACAAAACTGTTCCTTTGTGTCCATTCACTGATAATCCTGTTAACAAATAATATTTTTCTGTTAGTGTACTGATTAGGGTTTTTAATTAGCCTTTCAGAATGTAACTGCTTCCTTCATTTTCTAAAACATTAAATGTAAAATATGTGAGGATTCATTTGTATAGTTATCTCCACCAGCTCAAGATCATGTGTTCCCCAAACTCCTGCTGGCCTTTTTGCTGTACTTCCTTGATTTCTCCTCCTGATGAAGATGCCTCAGGACCACACTGGATTCTTTGGGCATGGGTTCCTCTTCACTGTGTTTGGAGTGAAAGTGAGGGAAATTGGTGTGTTCTCTCCATTTCTTGATGTTCCAAGAGCCTCCAAGCACTGCAGCATCTCTGTAGAGTGCACCTCATTCTCTCAAAGAGTTTTGTGAGCAGTGGAAGAGTTCAGGATTTTGGATTATTTTTTGCACCTTGTGGCATCCAGACAGGCCACTCAGACCCATGGGATCACCCCCAGCACTGAAAGGGGAGAATTACAAAAGTAAATCCAAGTGATCTTGTCTGGTAGAAGTATTTAGACAGTCAAACATCTGTGTTAGAATAGATTAAGATTCTGGCATTTGCGTTTTTACAAGGGGATCATCCAGATTTTCATTGCAGCCTAAGAGTATGGCTTAGCAGAAATCCTAGAAAGTTAGAAATGGTGATCTGTTTGTGAAAAACTCCCAAATCTGTCTTTCCTCATGTGAAATAATGTCTTCTGTACTTGACTTAAAAATTCTGGTTTTAGAAGCTTTTCCCATTTAAGATTTATGCTTGTTATTTCTTCCCTTCTGCCCTGACTATATTAATTTCAGCCTGGTTTCCTAAGGAGATGAAGCTGAAACAATAATAATGCTGTCTGACTGATAGCTCCTCTCATTGCCTTGGTGTAATTTTTTTACCCTTGGGGATTAATTTCTGCCAATATAAACAGAAGAGCAGAGATTTCAAAGTGATGAAATCTTATAAACTTCAAGACTTCTGGTGACGGGGAGATGAGGGAGATGTGGTTGATGCCCTCACCGAAGGAAGAGCTGTAGCAGGTATTGAGCTTAACAGACATCAGAAAATTTGTGAGGGTGCTTCATAGGATGCTGAGCTTTATAGCTTCTGCTTCTCAAAGCTTGGTGATTGTATTTTTCAATTTCTTTGCTCCGTGGGAGTGCACAGTTGTGGACGCTTTGATCATGCCTTTTGTTCTCCATAGTCCTCTCAAAATAAGCTCAACAGGTCTGAGATGTTTCTGATAATGAGTCATGAATACAGACACACTCATTCCTCAACTTCATAAGCTGATGTGTTGCTTTCCTTGTCCATAATTTAATGCTTCTGATAGAGGGTTGATAGCCAGTGGTACAGTAATTTTCTTTGGTATCTTGACTCAGTGCAAACACTTGATTACTGTGGTCACAATAAAACCTAGCTTCTTCTACAATCAGTTTCTCTCAATTGCTTACAAGTTTTTGATTAGACTTAATTTGCTTCCTACTGCCACTGCTGTTTCTGAATGTCCTCTTCTGCTTTCTCTGCACAGCACGATGCTGTAACTCTCCCCATTTCATGAGAAGGATAATGGAGGAGAAATATGAAAGGTTTTGTGAGTTTATCTAGCAAGACCTTTATGAATATATGTGCTTTTATTGACTTTTAAGTGGTGGTTTTTATTCTGATTATTTGTTCTCTCACACAACTGAGGAGCTGTGTTTACGGGTAATTGCCCATTTTCTCCCTCCTTGTCTTGCCAACATTAATAGCCTCACAATACTTGTCTGTCTCTTCTCTTTCTTTATGTCTCTATAAAATTACTTTGGGTAGGTTTTTTTGAGGTGGTTTGGTTGTGGTTTTTTTGGGGTTTTTAAATTTTGTTTTTCTTTAGAAAGATTTAATAGTGTATTAAGTTGATTTACTAGCTTTTTTCCTATTGTAGAAATTGTATCAACTGGCCTTGCTCTCTGAGTGGACGAATATATGAATGTACATATATAAATGAAATTAAGGCACTCACTAGATAATGTTGATTTCTTTGAAAATATTTTTCTGCATCACTTTGCACAAAGCTCTCCTCTACACCTTTTACAATCATTTATATACATGAAAGCCTTCATTCCCCACTGAAGAAAGGGCACCACCATTCTTGCATAGCAATTACATTTGACTTTATTCTCTCATTTGATATTCACAAGTGGAAGGACGAGGTGCACAGTGATGTCTTTTTCTCTGGGAACAAGCACGAACACTTGTGTCTTGCCCTGCCTCATCCTCTTGCACTTGGACAGAGCCAAGCATCCTTCCCTGCTGCAAGGACCTGGCCTCCTGGCAGCCCCACACAGCTCTCCCTGTGCTCAGGTAGCTGCCACCCCACACCCTGGGCTAGGTGCCTCCCAGCTGGTGTCAGAGACAACTCCCACAGCAGTTTCTCACCACTGGTTGCATCGCTCCCAGAAACGTGGGATGCAGCATCATACGTAGGTGCTACCCAGTCTGCTTCAGTTCCAATCCATCCAAGGGATGGATCTTAAAACCCTGCCAGTGCAAGTGTTTAACTTGTGCTGTGGTGAAAGATTGGGTAGGATGTGCAAACTGGTGCCCTTACCTTGGCAGGGCAGAGAAGGGGAGTGACATCCTGCAGAGAGGGAGTGTGGCCTCTGCCCATAGACCAGGGTGTGGGCTGGGGTGGGCTGGGGGCAGGAGTCCTTCACATGGTTTAGCTGTGGCTGAGGCAGCTCGTGTGATGCAGCCAAAAAAGCCACTGTCAGCAAAGGGAGGTGATGATTTTACCAGGGACAGGTTTGCACTGCACATAGGGAGACAGACCCTGGGCAACCTTTGGCTGTGGAGCTCTGGCCAGATGCACCCAGGCTGAAGCATTTTGACAGGAGGATGTCAGCTGGCTTCCCAGAGCACGAAAAGCACTGAATATACACAGCAGAAGTTTTCTGCATGTCTTTTCTTTGTTATGTGGCACCCATCTTTCCGTGCTGAACCCAGAGGTAGGGACAGTTTCTGTGCTGGGTTGTGCTGCAAGAATGCAGCTCTGAATTAAAAATCTTCCATTTTCTGTGTCCCTAGGAAGACCTTTTTGCTTCTTCTTCTTTTAATCTACAGATTAAGCAGTATTAACTGCATGCATAATAATAGAAAAGCTATCTCTGTTGTCTTTCCCCATCCTGTCCACACATTCCATCCAGCAGAGGAATGGTGAACTGGATTTACAGCACACAGTGATGTTTATGCCTGCAGTTCTGAACACCTGCTGAGGCAGAACAGAAGGAATAATTTATACTGTTTTCCAGCCCCCATGGACAAATGAGTAGCCTTTTATTTTAGCCTTTTTCAATTACCTTTGCAGCCAATTCACAACGTTCTGTTGGAAATCCAGAAGTTTGTCCAAAACCTGGAACTGTGATTAGTAATGCAGTTTTGGAGTTGTTGAAATGCCCTTGGAAGATGTGCACCATTCAACACCACAGAGCTTGGTGTTCTGTCTGTATAAAGTACTGCCCTTTGCTCAGGCTCAATATCCCTTTTAAGTTTTGTTTTACCTACTTTGGAATCTTGTGTCATTTGTATCCTTTAGCTGAGCACCTGACCCACCGATATTTTATATCTTTGTCATTACAAGGTACCTTAGTCTTGCTCAGACAGATGCAGAAGCATTGGCAGCTCTTAAATATTTTATACTAACTGATGAAAGTGCTCTGTGGTATTTCACTGAGTGATGACAAAGAGATTGTCATTGGGGTGATTCTTTACCCTTCCCTGCCTCATCAAAAATAGCTTTAGTTCATGGGCAATACAAGGTATGCTTTGTTCATAAGCAATTTCTACCTACAAAGGTGGATTTTATAGTCCTCAATTAAGGGAGTTTCCATTAAATAGAGTTGCTAAGATTTGTCGTGGAAGTATACACATGGAGACCTTTGTATGTCTCTTCCATCTACTGTGGATGAGGTTCGGTTGGGTAAGAGGGCTAAAGGAAGCAGAAAATGGGAAGATGATGTCTAGAAATTCTGTCTCTAAGTGGACAAGCAGTTCTGAAAATAGTGTTTGAACTAGAATTTTCCCCATAGTATGAAGTAGAAGGATATGGTTTGCCTGAAGTGTGCATGTTTCTCAGGGCTTAGCCAGTTGTGAATAGCATTGTTTGCTTTGGCAGATAACACAAAAAGGTGTTAAGCACTTCATCTTGATTTAAGTCCACAATACAGTGGGAGTGCTGAAGTTTTTCTGCCATTTGTATGAATAGAAATTGTGAGGACTGGCTTTTTAAACTGCTCTGAAAAAAAGGGAAAGCCACTCTGGAATGGAGGAGCAGGGTAGAGGTGTGCAATTCTGATGCCACTTCTTCCTGAGAATGGATGGGATGCTCCTACAGAGACAACTTGTAGACACTGATTTAGCTGTAATCTTGCCTGTAGCAGAGCTGGGCTTGGACACAGGATTGTGGTTCCCTGGACACAGGGAATCAGATGAGGCTGTGGAGTGTGTCAGTGTAGTTCACCTTTCCTGTTTCCTTGCAAAACAGGATGCACTCTCCTCCAGGGACGGAACCATTTTCTAGAGTATCAAAAGCATGATGGTCATGGCTGTGCCAGTTGCTCCATGAGGAAAGGTTAAGGAATGGGCTGGCTCAGGCTGGAAGGAGATGGTTCTGGAGGTGTTGACAGCAGCCCCTGGTACCATGGTGGGGAGGTGGCCAAAAAGCAAGAGCCAAAGACACAGGGCATCAGCTGGACCAAGCCAGATGGTGCACAAGCAAAAGAACCCCAGGAGGCAGAGCTATGGGCAGCTCACAGTGGCTGTGGGCAGTTCCAGCCCCAGGGGAGCACAGCCATGATCAGCCTCTTCTGACCTTGGAGCTGGGCTGGAGCAGGGAATCCTGAGTCCTGTCCTGCCTGAGTCGTCCTGTGACCCTGTCATTCCAGCTCAAAGCTGAGCCTCTGAAAAGTTGCTGTGAAGCCTTTGTTAACCATCTATGCATGCAAAACATAACAGGGAAGAGGAACCTTATTTAAGAGACTGAAAGAAGGCCAGTTGACAGTACCTTTAGTAAGAAATAACAAACAGATGCTAACAACAGCATAGTGGTTTGCAGTCCCTGCCTAAAAATTTCTTGCTAATACAGTCTGCCTTAGATATGGTTAACTTCAGTGTTGTAAACCAATTTCTAAGTGTACTACATGTGATCTGTTTTAGGCTTCAAGTCTAATTCAGTCTGCTGCAGCTTTTGTTCACTTAAGAAGAGCTTTCTTCAAGGCACAATACAGTATAATAAAAATGCGAGGACTTCTGCAAACATCTTTTGCTAAAGCTTTAATGTGATAGTTATGTTCTGTGTTCAGAAATGAAACATTGAGCCTACTGCTTTCTTGGAAGTAGGCATCATCTGCAGTGGCGTGACTTTGATGTTTTAAAAAAAGGTCCCTAAGTGAGGATGGGGTTCTTCTAATGTGTCTCACTTGTTTTTCTTCTTGTAAAGGTCAGGTATTAGAAACACTGTTGTTACCACCTTTCTGATATTTTCTCTAAATTTCTTCTCAGATGAGCTGGATTGCAGTGAAACCTCTTGGTAACAAAGCCTCCAGAGAAGACAGCCACTGACTAGTCTATTATTAAGACTGTGAGTTGCTTCTGTTTAACAAAAAACAAAAAAAAAAAACCAAAGAAAAAAAACAACTAAAGAACCATGCCAAAAAGCAAACTACAAGCAATTGCTTCTGCAATAGATAGTTTCATTTAAGCAAACATTAAGCAAAAAGCTCCTCTCCATGTTGTCAAAGCTGTTTCATAAGCAGTGATTGAACATGTGTTCCCTGAGTAACATAAAAGAGTTGGCATTAAGAAGCCAGTGGTGCTTTCAACCACTTCCCTTCTCTTCCCCATCATTACTCAGAAACTGTCACTAAAAGTGCTTGCTGTTTACCTCGGAAAGCTTAAAAAAGATGAAAAAGATGAGTGTGTGAGGGTTGGAGGAATATTTGTTTTCTTTCCCCTTGAACTTGCATTTGTTTGCTGGAAGAGCTAGAATTGTGGAAGGAATTCAATTGAATAAAAATAACTCTCAGCCAATTTCTAATGGAAACAACCTATTATTGATGTGATTGGAAGGTCTCCACTTGAACATAGAAGGTGTTTATCATAAGGCATGATGCTTTTGGGAAAAAGCATCACTGAAAAGGCAATGCTGGCTTTTTCTGTTCTGAGTTGGTAGTTTTATTATTTACAGTTTGAAGAGAGAGTACATGCTGTCCACGCAGTTCCTTTTATCAAAGAGTAACTCACTTTTATGTTCCTTCTTTCCTTCTGGATTCTCATTAGTTTCAGGTAGCTGGAAGTAACACTCCAAAGTAAAACAGGATAAATTGGATGGTATGTTTCTCAAACAGATTTCCCAAGAGACTCAGTGTGTTCTGTTCCAGCAAGTTTTAAAGCTTAAAAAAAAAAAATTAAGATTATTGTGATACTAATATTATGATACTAATACATTTAGCTTTACTGAGTATTAAAATAATTCCAAATGGAAACTTACTTGCTGTAATCCCATGTAAGAAGTGACAATTTCTTGGTTTGAGTCAACTATAATAATTCACACATCTTAGCATGGAAATTGAATATTGTTACAGAAACTTAGCTGTCTTGAAGGGATGTAATGAGACATTCAGCTCTATATTCATTGTGTTAATTAAGTGACTGGTTAACAATCCAGCCTTTGAAGAGAGTTAAATTTTGGCGTGTTGGTAGTCTACAGAACACAGAAGAAAGCTGAACAAATTTATACAACTGATCAATTTTTGATCCTCATGGAGTGATATCTGCCTCATGATTCTGGCAACCAAAAAGTGAATTAAAACTTTGCACCTTAATGATTTTAAAAGTTGCATGTTCTTTAGATTTTTGTAAAACCTAGAACTTGAAGTTCTATTGCTTAAAGTTAAATAAATGCTCTGGAACAACAGGAAGATGAGATTTAGAGATGCACATTTTATTTTTTTAAATGAAGCTTTTTATGGCTTAATGGCTTTAGTCCTTACTATAAATATTTTAACAATGCGGTTTTTTCTAGGCATATATTTTGAGAGGGAATGGTTTTTGGTTTTTTTTGGTTTTTTTGGTTTTTTTTTTTAATCTGTATCTTGGCCTCATTTCTGTACCTTTTCAGAATCCAGGAAAAAGCATGTAAGATTAGAGGTGAATCAAAGCAAATTTTAAAAAGGACAATTTTAATTTGAATGGCTCAGTACCTCCCCACCCCCACTCTCACCTCCCCTCCCAGTGCTGTTCCATTTTATTAAAGCCACCAAAAAGCTGGGATGTCCAGCCAAGGCCTTTCTGAATGGGTGCCTTTCAGTGCAGGACTGAGTGCATTTGTTGCTGCTCTATTCCTGGATGAGAACTGGAGAGCAGAGATAAAAGCCGCAGTGCTGTCTCTGGGGCAAAGGATGTCTCCCGTAATCCCAGTTTCCTTGCTCAGACTTTCCAGCATCAGTATTTCATGGAGGAAGAGAAGCGAGGCTGACAGCCCAAGCTGCCATCTGACTGGAGTCACATTTGATGTAGGGATGGCAGCAGATCCCTTGGCTGTGTCTGTGACAGGGGAGGCGGTCCAGCCTTCAGGCTTGGAAAAGCAGGAGCCCCTCAAAGGTGAGACGTAATTACCGCTTGAAGTTAGGCTGCTCCCAAAGTGGGGGTATTTGTTCAGATGTCTTACCAGGAGCTGGCAGGGGGATCTGGCTCCACGCCTCCTGTGCCAGTCTGAACTGCTCCAGCAAGACAGCAGGCCCAGTCTATTTATACAGCTGAACAAAAGAGGTGCAGGATAAGACCTCGTTCTGATTTTGGGGTAAAGGCCTGGACAGCAGAACACATAGAGACATGTTCTTTTGTTAGAATGTGACTTTTTAAGGCTCCATCTCCTAAGAGAGAGTGTAGCATCCAAAGCATGAGGATAGATGGCTCATCACTAAATGGGATGTGATGAGGGGGAAGATGCTCAGCCTCAGGCAGCGTGGGAGCTAAAAACAGCTCGGTGGTGTTGTGAGCTGTGTCTGCACAGTGCCAGCACAGCCAGTGCTGAACCTGGGACAGGCTGGAGATGTTCTGGAAATGTTCAGAGGAGCGAAATCCTTGGGGGGAAAAGCCTTGAAACTGAGGAAGGAATATTATGGCATGTTCGTGTCTGGTATCAGTATGGGAGTTTCAAAGATTGCTAAGAAAATAAGCATATGGACTGTATAGAAGTCATGTAAGCTTATTTTGGGTGAGGAATAGACACGATGCTGTTCTCCTTTTCACATCTCTTCAGAAAGTATGTTGGCAAGTTTTCTGTAGATTTGTGTCTCTGAATTTGGAGGGGGAGGATGAAGAAAGCAGGGAAGCTGAGGTGAGGAGGAAGGGAAGCTGAGAAGAGAGCGCTGCTGGGATATGACAGTTTAGCACCAGTTTGTTTGCAAGTGGAAGATACAGAGGAGCTGCAGTGATGTGTTATATTGTTAATTATGTTTCAGTGTAGCTCTGGAGTTGTAGATCCTAGAGGTGCCAATCTGAACAAATATGGCGTTCAGAATTTGCTGGTGAGCTGTAACATCTGAAGTGATACTTCTCTAGATAAAAATAGAGCTTAACTGTGCTAAACATCAACAAACACTTATTACAACTCCAATTTGAATGCTTAAACTGTGAACAAAACACCAGGAAACATTCTCTAATAATTCTATGGCATCTGCTTTCTGGAGGAAATTGTGCCCTCACTTTCTAAATTAGAGGAACAAAAAAATCAGTTTGGTTTTTTTTTTCTCAGGTCATGTGGCACTTGGTAATAAGTCACTGTTAAAAAGCTTATGAACTGTCTGTTTCTCATCTTGGGTGTTGAGTTTATAGGATGTTTACTTGGAAGCCACCAGTGGGAGAGAAGGGCAGAGCTGAGGTGACAGAGCAAGGAGCGCTCATGGAACAAGGTCTGTGGCACATGCAAAGGGATTGAGAACCCCTGTCTGTACACAATGAGCATCAATATTACTGAGCAGAGGAGTGAGATAAAAGGTCAGGATGGTTTTGTTTTGTAACCAAAAGGGCAGGATGTCTATTGAGGAGAATGGTGACTGACTAAATTAATGTACTTTGGCAGCAGCAGTTGTGCCCAGGTATTGTCTCATCTTTTTGGGGCTGTGGCATGGTGTTCCAATGCAGGTTACTTTTCTTCTTCAAGGTAGAGGATACTTTAAATGCTATTTTAAATCTTGGGCAGCTCCATCCTCCATTAAAAAATAAATGGATTCTGTAAAAATAGCAAGGCTGGAATATCTCCTTTGGTCATAAATTTCCCATAGGAAAACTGATCTGTATTCAACAATTTAATGCTGAGGTTGGTACTGATGCTTGGGTTTAATAGGGTTTATTAAAGTATCTTCATTATTTGAAAGAATAAAATGGTTCTGGTTATTTTGCACCACATAAGCAACACTGTTGTGGTCTGGTAAAGACTGTCTTATCTTTATCTCCACAATTCAGGAAGAGCTGGGATGTTGCAGTGTACTGGTGGAACTGTACTGGTAATCGAACACAAATATCTGTAGGAAAGGTCATTTTAGTTATCAGATACTTATGCCTTTTTCCCATCCACCAGCTTGCTGTTTTAATGGCTCTGGGGTAGCACAGATTTGTGACTAATCCTTGCTTTGAATCAGCAGTGCCTACTGAGATAATGCAGGAATTGTTCAGAACTTTAGAGGGATGGATGGCTCAGAATTTAAAAACAAACAAGGATATAAACATCACTGGCTTTGGCCTCACATCTCCACTTGGCTTGGTGGATTTGTGGTCATTTGAGGCCACAATTTCTGCTCACTGTCAGCCTTTACTTCAGCCTGATGATGAGCCACATCTTGCCATCAGAGCTGTTTTGTGCCCCAGTCTGGGCTCTGGCACCTGAAAGATCCCCTCCACTGTTTGGTTTGGTGACATGGATGGTTGTGGGGCATTCTGCATTGGAAGTGTTCTTCTGTAGATGGAGGCCATCCTTCCTCTGGCCATCTTTGAGATAGGAGCAGGTTTTCTTATAAATCTCCAGCTTGTCCCTGCTAAAATGGGAAAACATTACCTTCTGAGCTGTAAGATGAAACCTTCAAAGCACAGAACTGACAGCAGTGTCACCGGGGAGGCTTCTTGAAAGACTGAGCAGCTCATGTCTTCTAGTGAGGCAAATGAGTGATGTGGCCTAGATTTAGCTCTGCCTACCATGTGATAATAGAAATTCATTGTGAAATGTTTATGATCACAGAAACATGTACTGACATGCTGCACAAAGCAAGGGTTCTGCCACTGCACAGACCGGGCAATGTTCTTTCACTCAATTTGTTTTTCCCTACAGCCCCTGACTCCAGGTCCATTCAACTATTTCAGGTCACTTTGTAAGCAATCTGAAACCACACTCTACTAAATATGGCTTTCCTGGGTATGTAGGTTCAGCACATTTGCTTGTAGCGTGAAATCTCAGAAAGGCTATTAGTAAATCCTGACTTTGATTTTTCTTTTTATAGTCGTTTGCAATTTCAGATAAAATTGCCACTTGCACTGGTAAAGGACTTAGTGTGAACTTGCAGCTCACTCTCTTTTGACTAGGTTATTTCATGTGTGCCAGTTCGTGGTATCTCATACCTGTTTTTCAGCTTCCAGCACTGTAGGTCAAAGATGAAAATTTCAGGAGAGTAGTTTATTTGTAGAAGTTGCTTCCTTTTTCTTCACGTAGATACAATTTTCATATAAATAGCAAATATTTTGACAGTCAGCTCCCAGATGTGATCCAAGCGCACATCTCTAAAGAGTCAAGTATTAGCTCATGAAACTCAGTGGCCATAAAACCTGAGATGATGGTGTAGGACTGGTTAACTGATAGATCCTAAGAGCATGTGGTAGGAAGAGGGTTAGGCACAAACCCCTGATTGATGGTGTTTGGGGCAGAGCAGCTTTTGTGCTACTAACAGACATGATAGTTCTGATAAATACCTGGTGTCTCCTCTCCTTTGTGCTACCCCGAGGGTTCTCTGGAGAAGCAAAACATTACTAAGGACAAAGAGAGAAAACTCAGAGCATTTTATGATAATTTGATTATAGAACCTAGACATCCTTCCGTGGGAATGGACATGCTTGAATTTCTATGCATTAATATTTTTATGATATTGAATAAAACTCTGAAAGGAACTTGGCTGAATTGCGGCCCCATGCCATGTGTGTCTTTCTTTCTGTGAGATGTATCCTGCCCTATTTCTCTTTCAAGTGGGTTCTATGCATTTGTTTGGAAGCAGTGTGTCCTTAGAAGAACTGTTTAACAGCTCTTGAAAGAACAATTTCCTGCCTCACAGGGTATTTTAGCCAGCTTAGACCCACAACCTGAGGAATGGACCACTCAGGACTTGAAGGATAGAGTTTTGTGTTGGTACCTCTCTGCCTTGTGGAAGTTGAAGGTAAATTAGGGTGAATTTGGCTTCCAGTATATATCAGAACATTTGTCACAAATCATGCCTGGCTACTGTAGCCTCTCAGATGGATCTCTGCAGCACAGTGGTACACTGGCCCTGCAATTTTTTTTTTTTTGATATGTACTCCACACATAACAAGGGCAAATAAAAAAATCTATAGATCTGCCTGCTTGTCACTGTGAAGCTGCATGGTTAATTGATATGTGGCCTGACCTTATGCTTATATAGAGCATTGACATGTGAACTGTTCAGAATAAGCCTAAGTGCATTCATTCTTTTCCTCAGTATAGGTGAAGGGAAGAATTCACTCCTGGAATGAACAGAGGGAGCATTGTTGCTGTGCATGCCTGACAGAGAGACAGACTAGGAAAAATACCTGGTGAATTAATATCAGAATTATGTTACTCCTTGGCTGCTAAAAGCTGCACAGGTCGTCTCACATCATTTCAGTGGTGTACATGTACAGAGAGAAGAGCAAGAACACCACCACATTGCCTGAGGTTTGGTGTCACAGCACACTTGAGTCTGGAGGTGCCCTTCAGTTCTCATCCACGTGATACCCCGTGTGCCAAGGCTTTTTTCCATTGTTTTATTTCAGGTTTGATCTCTGCGACACCAGACGTGGAATATCACATGGTCAGTCACAGCCTGTTAGGGCAAAAGAAGAATGGGCAAATGCAGTTACAGAGGCTGTCTGATGGATACCCTTGTGCTGACAGACACGGGTGCTCTTGTGCAGGACACTGCCTGGGGACAAGGCAGGAGAAGGTGCAGTGAAAATGTGACCTGAAATTAGAGAGGGCAGCAGTGTTTGAAGACATTTCTCTTGAGGCTTTTCATCCAAGCTTCAGGCTTATCATTCTGCCATTAATTTTTCAGTTATTCATCTTGCTGTTGTTATTTTCTACATGCAGATATAAATACCATGTTTTCGTGACGTATAAAATTGCATTCCCCTAGTGACAGCAGCAAGGAATCTTGCAGGGAGGATTGCAAAGCACTTGTAAAAATCCTGTTTATTGAATGAAGCTATAATGAAGTATGCAGAGGTTAGGGTTGGGGTTTAATGATTCCTGTTTTTCTTCTCCTGCTCTTTGCAGAGATGATGTTGTTCCAAGTGGGGCTGAAACGTGCAGTCCTAACCTTCATGGAACCCCTGGACTCCAGCTGTGTCTGGCCTGCACAGTGCAAGAATAAACACTGAAGAAAGCCCTTTTCCACTTCTGCTGCCCCTCTGCATCTCTTTAGGGATCAGATATGATTCATTGTCTTCCCTGGGACCACCGTCCCCTCACATCCAAATGACATTCAGCCCTTGGACAACCCTGCTGTGAGAGCAGATTGCTTTAGTTAAACATTGGCAAGTGACCACATCCTGCAGCTGGGGGTCTGTCTGGGCTTCTGACCCCTTTTCCTTCTTGTCAGAGGTTTTAAAGAGGGATTTAGTTTTGGAACTGCTGACTTCAGCTCTCACATCTATGCTGATGGCTTTATTAATGGCAGAGACATCACATAAACTGTCATCTCCTGCTCTTGACTGCCCAATGTCAGAGTTGTCTCTGGAGACATCTCTGTAGACAGGAAAACAGATGTTGATTCTTTGGGGCATTTGACTTTTAAATTTCCATATCATCACCTTACTTTTAAGGGCACTGTTACAGGGTTTGGTTACTTGTGTTGGTGCCCTTTCAGAAGGACACCCTGCAGCACTGCAGGGCTGCCTCTGCAGCCACCAGCCCAGAGTTGCTGGGCTTACAGGGTGGTCAGCATGGAAAAAACTGTGTGATCATCTCTTTGTGCACCATGAAACTTTCCATTTTACCATTCAAGCAGAGTTTAGCCCAAGTGCAAGGGTAACACAATCTTAGATTCTTTTCTGATTGAGCTCTTTCAGTCCTTAGAGTGCCTCTTCATTGTCTAATGCTTCTTTGAAATAAAGAAAAAAAAAAGCACCTAAACTGACTGAACAGTTAAGAAGATCCTTTCCCATTTCCATCAGAAAGCTGATGTTTTATTAGCACAGAATACCCTTGTAATTTTCCGATTTCAGATTCTGCTTTCTATCTCTCCAAAATCAGCAGACACAGTAGAGAGTAGAGTATTCTCTCCCTCTTGCCATAGGAGGGAATAGTCCTTCCCCTCTGCAGGAGATTGTTGTGGGGCTAGTTGGAGGTTATCTCACACACCAGCTTCTGGAAGTTGAAATCAAAACTGAAAATATTTTTTGTAGTTTTCTCTTTGTTAGAAACTAGATGTTCTGCCTTGTGACAGAAAGGAATGGGTTTTACTTAAACCAATATTTAAGAATGACTTGGACTTCTTTTTGGTATGGAAAGGAAGTTTTTCTTTTTCTTAGAACTGACATAATGGGGATTTCTTTTGGGGAGTTTGTTTTTCTTCCTATACTTTTGTCCAGAGCAGTTGGGAGCAGTTGAGGGGGTTGTTATCAAATCTAGTGTGTTGCTGAGAGAGGTCAAAAATAAGGGGAAAGACTATGAACACATGAAGGTGCTTCCCACTGTAAAGTCTCCTTGTGTCCTGTGCTTGGCAACTCATGGGTTACTTGAGTGAAACATAGTAGTTTTGTGTTTAATAGCTTTTGATAGATTTTGCTTCCATCAGTTTTTTTATGACATCCTCAACATTCTCTATTACCTCCTGAACCTCTCACTCAGGTCTTTATATTGAACAGTTTTCAAATCCAGGGTAGATTTGCCACAGACATCAAGAAATTGCTCCTTGAAACCACCTTCATGACATCAAGCAGATTCTGTCTTGGAAACAATTTATATTTGTTGCTTCTTAATTCTGTGAATATTTGAAATACTAAGCAAACCATAAATCTGTGGAGGTGTGTGAATTTGCAGAGTGTTGGTTTCTGACAGAGATCCTGGCCAAGTGACAGCACATCTGGAATGATAGCACAATCTTCCCAAAGCCAAGTCTCATTGCTGCCATATTTCACCTCTCTTTTGGATGTTACTGTTGTCTCACCGTCTGATGAGATTCTCTCCTTGTCCCTAGCACAGCTGCAGCCATTGCTTCCTTTCCCACTTCAGGTATGTAGAGATGTTGCCAGTGCATTGCAGGCTGAGCAGTTTTGAAGACAAAAACATTGCTCTTGTGCCTCTCAGCACACACAGAAATAGTGTGAGGTGAGAAGTGGTGTATGGGCAGTGAACACCCTTCAGATCATATATCTGTTGATTATACCAATGGTTTACATTGAGATGTCCCAGAAGGAAAGGATGAAACAGGAACTAGTTATAACTCTGGAAGAAACAGGAATTCTGCTCTGTTGAGGAGAGCAGAGCTACTTGCTGTTGTATTTGAAGATATGAAGAAAATGTATGTTAACAAAATATCTGAACTTGTAATACTTAAAGCCTAATTACAGCAGATGACTTTTACATTCTATCATTTAACTTAAATTCTTAGAGATTCCACATGAGAAGTGCAGATACTCATCAGTTCTGCAAATGAGTAAGTAATTCTGTTTGTACTTACAAGCCAGGACTGTTAAGGAAATGTTGCTTAATTAAGCCTCATTAATACCGACAGATTTGTTTATAAAAAAAACTTTTTCTGCTGCTCAAAACAATCTTCATTTATTGCTCATTCTTGAATGTTTAGAACAAACTTAGAGTTTTAAATGCTTATCAATAAATATTAATAACACTATGTATGGAAAGTTTTGGGGTTTTTTTGCTGCATCTGTGAAATTTCTTTTGAAAGTAGTAGGATGTCCTTATGCAAGTTGCTGGTAGAGGAAAGAACTGCAACTGTAAGCAGATTTGGCTTAAGCATAAGATAACCTAACAAGTAGCAATAGATTTTTTTTAACCTTGATAAGAGGACTCATGAAATGTCATTTTTTTACATATTTCACTGCAGAAGATGCTTATTCCATATGTTGTTTAGCTTAACAGTTACAACAATGGGTTTGGAAATTTAATTGACCTCCAGTATCTGTTCAGATGTAGATCCCACCTCTCTCTGTGTATGGGAATGGTAAAAATGTGCAAATTGTTAAGCTCCATCCATTTTCTAAAGATATACTCCTCAAATATGGGTTTACAATGTAGAAATCATGCCTGCCAATATCCTTCATGTTCAGCAGAGGCTGCATGAGGAGGATTAAGTTATTGTGCATCCTTTCAGGTTTCAAAGATGCTTCACAGAAGGCAGAATTACTTGCTGCTAATCCAAACCTGTACAAAATCCCCCTCTTTGACCCCTGTCCTGCATTTGAGATCCTGGAAATGTTCCCACTGACATAAGCAGGAGTTGGGTAAAGTATTCAATCCACCTTAACATCACATCCTTATTTCTTCAACATGCTGAAGTGGGGAAACAGTGCTCCAGATCAATACAATTACACAGTGCACAATCTAAATTGGTGCCATAGTTGAGTATTTCAGAAGAAAGAGCAAGTTTGCCTCTTCCAGCCTATTAGATGCTGCATTTGCAGTAATGGAAACAGGAAGCATAAAGGAGAAGGATTTGTGTGTCGGCTGAATTTTGGTCCCTTCCCTGCAATGGCTGAGTGCAGCCAGCAATCCTGTGCCTCTCAACAACTGGCATAAAATGTGTCTTAGCAGAGGTCAGCACTTAGGAGGCTGCTCCTAATACAGGTGGAAACTCAACTGAAGGCAGAACGAGGCAACGGTTACCATGATTTCTCTCTTAAGAGACTGTCACAGATGAGTGGTTTAGGTCACTTAAGGAATTGCTGCCAAAGGTAATAGCAGCAGCAGGTTTAATCTGAATTTGGGAAGGTGCATCTTGACAAAATTCAGTGGCAAGATGCATTCTATGACTGGCTACACAGACAAAGCTGCGCTTTGCTACAGAGCAAACTTGGATTAGAACCAAATTTTAAATTATTTACAGGAAGAACAAGGATGAAAAAGGATAGAGATCTAAAAGGTAAGGGAGATGACCCCAATGAGTCATGAGGCTCTAAGACGAACCCCTTGCTTTCTAAATTCCTATTGGAGTGTTGGTGCAGCTGAGTCCAGTCTTAGTCCCTGGCTTGGTCAGTGGTTTATTTCTAAAGGATTTCATAGGAAAATACAAGGAGTAAGGCAGAGCATCTGTCTCCAAAGGTTTTTGAGCCTTTTTAAGCAATTTCAGGCCATGCTGCCAGCAGCAAGGAAGTGAATTTGTGCCTTTCTTCCACACTGCTTCAGAGGGATGTTGGGTTGTGATGTTTTCGAGTGAAAATTCAGTAAAGCACATTAATCTCATTAATCACAGTGTGAAGAAAAACCCTGTCAGAGAACCCAGGCTTTATCTTTGCCTTTTGGTTTTTAAGACACTGAAAGGAGGAGAAAAAAAAAGACATCAGATGTGTCTGAGTGATAGCACTGAGACTCAGAAATTGTAACTGGACTAAGGGAAAAAGCCTTTACCATAAGTGCCAGGAATAGAAGTCTCAATCTGAAAGGGGAACTTGAAAGGCAGACTGTCTGGCTTGTTTTGCTGGAAAGGTCTGCTGTTCTGATCCTGTTTTCTCTTTATGGATCAAATTTTTATCAAGTTGTTTTTATTTCACTACTATCTTATACAAGTGCAAAAGGAAAATATATTATTAAATCTAGTGGGTTTGTGTTTGTACTTGTATACATAGTTTTTTAGAAAGCTATTTATTCGTTATTGCTACTGCACAGCATCAAGGGATAAAAAAGATTCCCAGTGTAAATGTGCCTACGCAGATTGTATTTGTAAGGGAGCAGTAAAAATGGACATCAGCCTAAGAGGCACATTCCATGTTCACTATATGGAATTTGGTATTTGAAGTTGTCTAGGTTTGAATTGCAACCTAAAACAGAAGTTCATACACATAAGGATATCAGCCTTATCAGAAAGCATCATTTTAGCGTATATTTCAAAACTTGCAGTAGCGACAGCTGCTACAGCACTGATGAATCTGCTGCATAGAGGTGAATTTTTCCTGTCAGCAGAAGCATATGTAGACCTGATAGAGAAGGTAATGAAAATATTCATGGCAGTTTTGACCCTCACTGCCATTTTTTGTGCTGACCCTTCATTTATAAATGGATATGGGAAACAAATTAATAATCATTTTGTGGTGACAGGTATAAAGTTCAGCTTCCAGGCTGCAGTGCATAGTTAATTAGTTATTTACAACAATGCTCTTTCAGAGTGAGGGTAGACTGCATTTGTGTATTTCACTGCATGGATTATGTTCTTGTCTTTAAACCAGGAATTTGAGAAGGGCAAGTTTGAGTACTGTTTTACAGGCTAATCAAGCACAGGAAGCCACAAGACCTTTCTCAAATCCTGCAGCAACTCTCTTGCAGTTGCCTGATATTCCCTTGCCACTTACAAAAGATATTGGACATAGCTGAAGTATGGTTTCTGATCCCAGTCAATCAACAGAATCAACTGATCTCTTCTGTCATTAAATATGTGCAGATTGAAAGCCATAATTGGGCCCTGCCACAGATTAAAACCACTGTTATGGACATCTTTATTTTGGAGGTTTATATTTAATCTGTTGCCCTGTTGAGCAATAATCCCATTTACTGCGAGACACACATCAGAACCACAGCTGAATAAATGCAACTTCCACACTATGAAAGCAGATTTAAAGCCGGACTTCCTCATAATAACAAGACTGCATGACAGCTAGTGCTGACTTGTAGCACATCACAGACAGTGTAAATACCCAGTACAGCTGCTGGGACTTATTTGCATAACATATTGAGGGCAGAGAACAGCTCCCATTAATTTTACATATCATCAATTCCCTTTATTTTTCTAGCTTCAAAACAACATGCCTTGCTTTTCTCCTGAAACACACCTGTAGGTAGAGGCCAATATTATACCAAAATGGGAGACAACTGGATTTTTTTTACCTGCCTGAGCTAAACAAGTGCAATTTGACATTTAAGTTGGATGCATGCACATGCAAAGTGACATATATATATTTATATATATATATATATCGTAACCACTCAGTTACTGCATTTTCTATCAGAAAAATCCTGATAGCACTCTTCTTGATCAGCAATAGTCTCATCTTTTTTCTAAGTAAGCGGCGATCTGATGAGTTAAGCAGTTGGTTCTGGATATAACCAGAACTCTGGAAATAAGTTTTGCAAGCATTTGCCTAATTAGTTTTTGTGTACAGTGTAGACATGAGCTGAAACAACCTGTGGCAGCAGTTCCCGTGCACATAATCTGTTGTGGTTGCTCAGCAGTGAGGAGGGCATGGCAGAGGAGGCCTGTTCTAGTGACTCCAGTGAGCCTATGAAAGAATGTCTCATTATCCCCATGGACTCATGCAGTGTCTACTGCTGCTGTTTTTCCACACATCTCTGGGATGCTGAAAGAATTTCTGTGCAGATTTGTTACCAGTTTTATGGCAGCTGGATATCCAACTTCTGTCAGTCAATGGTATTTGCAGATTCAGTGGCTCCCCTGTTCTGAAATCGCATTCTGTAAATGAGGGGCACAGTCAGAATAGATTATTATAGCTCTGAATTACTTGAAAAACTGAATGTAGAGGAAATGGAAGATGACAAAGATGGAAGCCATCTGAAAAGAAAGTATTTTTCAAAGGAAAATTAAGCAGCAGACTTTCAAATAATGAATTAGATAGAATTAAATAGGAAATAACAAGGCTATGTTGGAAATAATGCTGAGGCTGTTGAACTTTGAGCATGAGGTATTTTCTGGGATTACTTGCCCTTACTGGGATAAGGGAAGGCAGCAGACTGTTGAAAGAGGCAGAGGAGCAGCCATAGCACCGAGAACCCAAAGGCTGTTGAGGTGGAACAGAGCTGAAATAAAAACCAACCTGCCAAAAACCACAGATGTAGTTTAGCAGCTACATCTGCACTTTGGCTGCTGGATATGTCTGGAGGGCTGGTGGCAGAATGCACTTCAGAAACCCACAGTGCCAAGCTTGAGGGCAAACATCACTTCCTTACACGTATTTTTCTTCTTATACCTCCATGAAGGAATACAACTCTAATCAATGATATTGAATTGCAGATTTGGAAAGCAGAAAGGGAGAAAGAAGTTGATGACATTCCTGGGGTTTTTTTTAACATTTGAGGGAAATCTGTTGCACTGGGGAGGTGGGGGGCCACTACAGTAGGCATCTTTCCATTTTGTTTTAGCAACCAGATCATTACCATATTCTCAGAAGCCACAGTTCATGCTCTGGGGGAAAAATACAAGTATCATTTACATGCCAGCTGTACTACAATGTTTGTCACTCTTCTCAATACGGAACCATTACCCTTTTTTATTTGCTGTCACTTTTATAAACTGATACAGAATAGGATTTTATGGAGGGAGAGTCAGATGAAAATGTGGTAAGGTAAAACCTTAATTTTTGTTATAAGAGAGCATCTTCTTAGTTTCAGCAAGCAATCTCCATCTGCAATTTTCCTCCATTTGCAGGAGGCTGTTTCTTTAAAAAGATGTTTTCAAGATTGATTGGTATCAGGTGTTCACTGCCATGTGCTGCAGGTGTTACCATGGTGACCACTCCACTCCTTCAGGTAGGATGTCAGCAGCTATAATTGTGCTTTAAAAATCCTGAGCACAGTATGATAACCTGCACGGAAATAAGCTGCAGCCTTGCTCAGACACAGGTCTGTCTCTGAATTTGCTGATTTGTGACTGCAAGCCACAGAAGATTTTATGCTGATGTTTGGGGGAGATTTCTTTCCTCTCTCCTTTTCCATGTGACAAACAGGCACAATATGCTCTACAATATAATGGGAAAGATTAAGTTCTTTTAGCCACGCTTCCTCCCCAGCCCCATTTGAGTCTGTGGCTCTTTCTGGTCTCAGGCCAGGAGATAAAGCTGGTTGGATCTCTGCTGTGTCTGTGTGGCTCTGCTTGTGTCTGTCTTCTGCTAGAGCACGTGAAAAAAGGTGTTTTACTGACACACTGGCGTCTGTGTGGCTGTATTCCAGACAGTGGCAAGCCTGAAATGCTTTCTCTGCCTTTGGCAAATCTCTGACCAGAGATTAAAATTGCATTACCCTTCAAAACGTTGCTTGCTGACTCCTGTATTTCATGGGTTCTAATGCTGCAACCACACATTTGCCTTTTTACAGTGCAGCTGGCAGCAATGCTACACTTGTTCCTTAGCTTCTGCAGGGTTAGGGACACGGGTGCCCCTCTTTCTGCTGCGTCTGTGGAAAGGTAGTTTGCCATTTTGGCTGCCACAGTCTGTAGATGCCTGCATTTCTGCATCAAGTAGTAAGATTGCAATGCTTATTTATTACGTACTTTGAATTCTGCATCAGTAAGATGGAAGGTATAGAGAAAAGTTGGTCAAGAGTGAGGAAATGGTAAGGATGGATTGAAGGTCAAGAGGCAAAGGCTAAAAGAGCAGTAGAATCAGAGGCTACTGTGCATCCTGCCCCAAGTCCTCTATATCCCAGATACTGCTTTTCAGCAGCAACCAAAAGCCCCAGGCTCAGCTTCCTATGCCTTATGCAGGATGGTATCCTAGGAACCTTGTTTTTTATAACTGGCTGTATCTTTGCTTTGTTAATCTCCTCAGAGGGCCTGGGTTCAAGACTACAGCAGCAAAATAGCCCTACAAGAACGACCCAGTCTGTTGCAGGAGATCAGATGGCAGGGAAGTCTTACTGTTAGAAAAGTAAATTTCCCCAATTTAATAAACCTTTCTCATTAAGTCCTTCACATTTCTGTAATTTTAATAGGGCTCAATCCTTTAAGCTGCTAAATAGCTTTACCTCTCCCCAGCAGAGTTAGAGAATTGTGGACATCAGCAGTTGAGAACAGAAAGTTGACCATTTGGACCTTCTGTGTCCTGGTAGTATCTCTCAAGCCTCTAGCTGCTATTTCAAAAGATGAAATTAGAAAATAAGATGAAGTAAGTATTTATGGCCCCAGTTGTACAGAGTACTTAAGAATTTTTTTTTTTAAGGATGCAGCTATGAAAACTGGACATGCCATCAAGTGCTCATGTTTACTGGAGCTGTGTAGTACAATGGTGTGTAGTGCTACACTTGGATTTCAAATGACATTTGATTGTATAGTGTGCTTCATTTTATTGATTTTACATTATCCTTTATTGTATTTGAGTTGTCTTTTGCTAGATATTAAGTGGGCTCTAATACCATAAATAAATGGAACACCTACACATAGCTGAAGGTGAGTGTAGTAGCAGCTCTTAGGTCAACATTGTCATGTCCCCACTGTATTAAGTATGTGCCCTGCAGCTGTGCTGGGCATCTTTTAGAAGCCACAACTACTCTAGGGTTTAAATTATTGAACTGAAATTTCCCATTGGCTTTTAATTAGATTAATAAATGAATGTGCAATCAGTGAGCTGTAAGGAAAATTTCTGAATATGGAAAAAACTAAGCCAGATCCTAATGCAGTCATCGAGCAGTTTGAATAATTAAATATCAAAAGCAGATAAAGAACAAAAGAAGTCAGACTTTGTATAGTGCATAAACACTGGTACAAAGACTGACTGAAATCTGAAGGGATGGTAAACAAGAGCATCTGTCCTTTCAAACACCACATTTATTAATAAATAACAAGCATTTTAATGGGTTGCTTTGCATCTAACTGTATAAATAAGACTGGAAAATGCCAGCCAAAGCTACTGCAGAAAGCAGAATCAAACACTGAATTGTTTGGCATAAAAGTGAGAGCTTTCATGGGTGGCTCCTTAGTGGAGAAAAGTTATACAGAAAGTGATGTAACTTACTAATTATTGACTCATTCTTCATGTTTTTACTTCTATTTCCCTGATTCCTTCCTTCTTTGTGGGGAAGGGCTTCCCCTTCTGCTTTTACTGTGTTCCTCTAAGCAACAGAAACACACAACAGAAAACCATCTGGAAATTGGACTTGGTGCCAGCCCTATTGAGAATTAAAAAGCTGATTTTTGATGCCTGATTTGGAGTACCACATGCTCTGTTCTATATGTCTCACAGCCAAACTGGAAATCTGTCACCGTGCCCAGTTTCCAAAACATGGAAACTCTTAGAATATGGATTCCTGCTGTATCAGTGGATAGTTCCCCATTTTTCTCACACCTGTTGGGGTGAGCAGCTCAACCTGAAAACTCTCGGTAGCTGTAACCATCTTACACTGCTCTGTGCATTGCCCACAGAAAACTAAACTTTACTCATTAAGGAAGGCATAACAACATCCTGCGCAGCACTCATTAGACCAGGTGTGGAAGATTGTCCAGTTTTGCTTCTGCCTCACCAAAAGGATGTTGATAAACTGCAGCAGGAGTTGGTCAGGAAGGAACACTTGAGGAGATAATGAGGGTGTGGGACTTGTTCAGCTTGGAGAACACTTGGGGGAACCTATGACCAGCCTTCTTATGCTGCTGAGAAGGTGGAGCCAGGCTCTTTACAGAGTTGCACAGCAGGAGAGAAAGAGACTATGGTGATGAGAGACTGTGGTTATGAACTAGAAGAGGACAGATTCAGACCTGAGGTAAGGAAGAGCCTTTTCTTCATGATGACAGTGAAACCATGGCACAGAGAGGTTGTGGAATTTCTATCCTTGAAAATATTCAATAGCTGAAAGGACAAAATCCCTGAGAAGTGTGATCTGAATTAGTTATTGACTCTGCTTTGAGTAGGAGGTTGGAGTAGATGACCTCCTGAGGTAATTTCCAATCTGAATTATTCTATGATTTTACAACACTGAGTTTTCATCCTTGATTTGTCCTCTCCTTCTGGCTCTGTCCCAGTCACCTCCTCCTGTCGTGCTCTCAGAGACCTACAAGCAATGCAGGGTAACACTGCTGTACTCCACCAAGGGAACCTTGGTGACATGATGAAAAGTGTGCTGGTATTGAGATGTGAACAAACTCCCATTTTGACAAAACTCTACCTTGTCTTCATAAGAGAGTTGCTTAGCCACGTTTAGGCAGCTGTCCCAGCAAGAAAAGGTTTGCTTTCCTTTCATACTGCCATATATTTTATTTAGAATGATTCTTTGTTGTCTTTTACATTGCTGCTCATCTGAAAGCTGGTATTTGACTTTTCAAAATGGTGGTTGGCAAGAAGCCACAGCAGTAATTAGCAGGAAGGCAGAACAGAATTCCAACAAGCATTTAACTGAGGTATTTTAGTATCACAAAAATGAAGGGTATTTTCTGCTTCAGCAAGTGAAGAAATAGTGCTGTCTAGTGTTCCAGCCTCAAGCAAGTTCAAATAACTTGTATTCAGGGTCCAAAATAAAGTGGAGCAATTTCTGGGAGCAGAAGCAGGAAATGAGCCAATGACAGTGGATACATGTTCATTTAGGCAAAAAGACAGATGGAAAAAAAAATTTAAACCACATACAGCAAACCCAGGTGTCATTGGCAAGAGACTGAGTGACTTCTTGCATGAGAAAAGTGTAAAACATATTTCACACCCAGTCAACACCTTGACTGATTCTGTGCCAGAGTTCAAACCTGTGCCAGCCTCTCCCTGTGGCCTTGTGAATCTGCTTGGGGAAGACGATGGTTATGACCAATGCTGAAGTTTAAACTACTGATGTTTACCTGACTACCTCATCCATGTCCTCCCATCTGAACAGAAGAACTTTGTTTTGTTAACTTGTTTTCACCATGAAAGAGTTGATTATTTCAGTTTGGTTTTTTTGGTTTTTTTTGGTTTTTTTTCCCCCAGGATACAGACATTTTAGTGTATTCCTAATTATCACTGTTGAAATTCTGAAGCAAGCATCAGTGGATTGTGGCCTCTGAGAAGCCACCAGAGTCTGCTTCCTTCCAGACCTTTCTTCATGTCTCATGCACCCCATCTGTTCAGGAAGTACTCAGCAAAGTCAAGCAGGATTCCTTGCTTTGATTTAAATAGTGGGTTTTTTTAGCTGTCCCAGAAGCAGTGACCCTAATTCATTTCTTTATGCAGAACTCTTTTTTAGAAGACTAAACAGAATAAAGTTGAACTACTTTGTGCTCTTCCTAATTATATTACATGTTCCCTTCTCCTCCTCAGCTGATTTTGAGAAATGCTCAGAAAGCTCATGTTTTTCTTCAGCAGCAGAGTCAGAATTCATACAGAGTGGGCAGATACAAAGACATCATCCAAAGTGTGCCTATGAGTAGTCTGAAATAATGACTTAATAATTAATCTGAAATAATGTTAGGACAATTCCAGAATTTATTTTCTTTCCTAAAACTGAAGGAGCTGTAAAGTCAAATTTCTAATGTGGATTAATGAGTATAAAGTTTCTAAAATTGTGTTAAAGTATATAACAAGAGCACTTCTTTTTTTGGCCATTGTTGAATGCTTGGTATTACATTTTTTCCCCTAAAAATGTTGCTTTGATGAGGAAACTTGCTAGATTGGCTTGCAATAAGGAGAGCAAAAAGTCTCTCCCAGAAACACAGGGCCTTGGATTGACAGAGAGGTGGAATAATAAATTTGCTTATCAAAAGTCACTTCATCCAGTTATGCCACCTTGAGAACTGGTCTTCACTGTTTTGTAGCAGTTGCAAAATTCACTAACTTTAGATTAACTTGGGATGTGCCTGAGAACTCTCCAAAAAAAACATGTGAGCAAGGCTTTTCAGAACTTGGGCAAATCAGCTTTCTATTTCATGAGGGGAACAAAACAAGGGGCATTTTGTGATGTGTGATGAAAGTCATGTTGGTATCAGTTCAGGCTTCACTATGTGATGATCCAGCTCTTGAACGTGGTGCAGCTTGTCATTTTTTGGGGATTGAGGTGACAGTAGGAGACACACAACAAACACAAAAATTGATGCCCAGTGAGTGCAAAATAATTGCATAAATAATTTCTGTTTCTTTTGTTTGTGGTCTCTTTATCTCTAGAACTGTGTGTGTCTAACAGCTTACACTCACCTCCTTTAGTATTTTCAGAATTCTAGCTCCAGTATTCCTCAAACTAATGTATGCCATGCACTTAAACTTCACCAAAGACTGGCGAGAGGCATAAGATTTTTTTCCTGAGTAAACTTGTGTTAAAACTCTTTCAGTAACTCTTTCCAGTGTAAGTGATCACTGTTTGAGTTTGGTACATGCAAATAATGTAAACAATTGAAAACTGACCCTTCAGCTTTCTTTTAATGCTGTTGCTTTCTTTATAGGTGTGGTAACTCCTCATTGGCAGGGAGTAACCATTCCCCCAGGGAGATCAGAAAATCAAACTATTAGGTGTGGTAAGTCAACATAGCATGTAAAAGGAGAGACAATTGCAACTGTCCTGTCATCAGCTCAGCAGATCTGTGTTGTGATTGACCTCATTCACTTCCACTTGCAAGAATCATATAAATTTCATAAGATGCTTTGCCACTCTTGTCCCAAAGAGAACAGTGTCTCCTTGGGGTCCTTTTTAGTGCTTTGTTAGCATTTTGGTAATGTAATGTTGGCAATACAAGGAAAATAATTTCAGAGAAACATTCAGCAGTTCCTTGCAGCACAGTCAATGTTAGTAGTGCCAAGTCTTACTTTAATAAACATACATTTGTTTTGGGTTTGCTCATGCTTGGTTTAACCCTTTCTAAAAGCTTTGTGCTTCTGACAGGTTTTAGCTTCCAGTTTTTAGCTGGGAGCTAATTGGAGAAAAGGACAGGTAGGAATTTATGGCTTGTAGGGAAAAAACAAGCACAGTCATTACAGTACTCAGCTGGAAATGTGGAAGTTATGAATGTTGGTCTGATTCCAATGCCTCTTCTTGTATAAGAAATAGTCACCGCATAAATTGCAGAAACAGGTTTCTTTAGGTTACAAGAATAATATTTTTCCTTTGTATTTCAAGTGGTGGCCTGACAAATGCCAGTCCTGACCCCCAAATTTTGTGAAATGTTGGGTATTTTTTTTCACTCAGTGAAAGCGTTGCCTTAGATGTTAAAGTGTAAAGACTAGGGCAAAACTTGAGTAGACATCCAAAAACCAGAATTTCAGTTACAATGGTTCTGCACAGTGGAAAGTGCTATTATTCAACTGAATTTCTTCCCTGGGGATCAAAGCATTCACCTAGGAGACAGCAGCCCTAGGCAGTTTTTCTTCAAATCCAAAGGTATTCCTCTCTGCACATTTTCAAAAGGAAGAATGAAGTGTGCCTGGTGGTTTGAAGGAGTCATTGCAGAGGCGACGATTTCTTTATCTGCTGAAGTGAGCAGTAAATAGATGCAGGTGCTGTCTGGCAACCCAGAGCTGGGCAAAGTCTGTGGTGGGTGGGACCCTAGGCAGGGCCTTCTCCCAGGTGTTACCTGTTGGTTAGTTCCAGGTGGCTCTTCCTTCATATATGAAATCTGTAGGTTGAAGTAATTTTCTGAAGCATCCAGCTTGTGAGAAGAAACTTTGGCATCTAGTTCTGCAGTTTGGCTTCTTTGTACTTTGCAGATCTGCTACCTCAAGCAAAGGTGGCGCAGCACCTGTCATACATTGGCATGTTCTTGGCTGAAGAATGAAAAAAATCCACTCCCAGATGTTGTGAAGAATTGTGGTGTGTGAAACAAGAAAAAAAGGCACAATCATTTCCAGGGGCAGTCCATGAAAGGTTTTACTTTGCAAATGGCTGCTTGCACTGGGCTTAACTCCACTTTTATTCACTTTAGACAAAGGTGTGGGTTTAATAGTTTTAGGATAATCTCAAACAGTTTCATATCCAAAGAAATTCAGATAACTTATTTTCATCCCCAGTTATCTCACCTTAATGGCTGTGGCAAGAGCATTCAGAGATAAAAGAAATTGGATGACTTAACTCCTCAGATATCAGTGTAGGGAAATCCACACCTACTAATACAAAATATATGCATGTTACAAATAAGCTGAAATGCCTTTATATGTGTCTCATAAACCTAATAACATTCTGGACATCAATCCAATAATATATTCCATGGTCTAATTTTGATTTATTTAAAAATTTCATACACGATAGCTTGACTGGTCTTGAAGAAGACTTAGGTTGAGTTTCTTAAATGCACTAAATTCAAGTTCAGAATACTTTGTTCATATTTTAACAAATCAGTAAATAGAATTTCTTATTGTAGAAAAAGTCAGCAAGTAAGAGTCTCAAAAGTATTATCTGAAAAATAAATTTATTGAAATGCAGAAGTGATTTCATAAATGATGATGTGCCAGGGTGGACTTTACACAAGCCAGGTATATTGTTTGGGAGACTCTGAATGCACTCGTTGCTGAAACACCAACGAAGTTTGTCTGAGCTGACACCAAATAACCTGTCCTTGCATATGTTATGGGCAAGCTTTCATTAAAGCCTCCTGCTGTGTATTAGGAAGCTCTTAGATCATTATTTTATCTGGCACCAAGCCACTTACAAAACTTCTAAGTATGAAAGTTTGCTCTCTAAGTCACAGTTTTGGAAGCTGCAGTAACTGCTCAGAAAAATCTATCCTTTAGCTGGTAGAATCCCTGAAGAGCTGCAAAGATGTGTAATATATATGCTTTTGTTCTTCAAAATAGAATAGAGAGTAGCCATCAACAGACCTTTCATATGTGCATAGTGTTTTCTTCCTCTCCTCAGCACTTAGGTACCTAAAGCAGCTAAAATCAATACACAAAATGTCAGGTTTGAAAGGTCATGTGTGCAAAGAAAGCATTTTGGGCTAAGGATGTGGTTTAAAGCACTGACTGTACTAACAATTTATCCGGTAATGTAGTAAAAGCATGGGTTTTAGTCTTCAGGTGAGCAACAGGTTTGGAACAAGACAGCATTTTAACTTGAGATAACATTCACAATTTGATGCTTCCCTGCTGATATCAGACATGATTTAATGAAGGAGGGAATAATGGAAGGGAAGACAACAGCTTGGGAAAAGGGCTAATGGTGCTGTTGCCATTGTATTATCCCAGCTGGGCTGTGTGTGAGCATCAGCATGGCATCAACCACGTACCTCCTTTCTGAGACTGTAGAACAGGCAGTGTGACTCTGATAACATTTTCTGTCTCCCTGTATTCACATTACCCTCTTCACATCCTGGTTCTTAATTAGAAATCCATTCTTGCTTTGCCTTGCCAGCTGTACTAAAATAAATGAGGCATATTTTGTAACTAGTGGCCAAGGACAGGTACATCACTGAATTTTCTTCTGGATGGTGTTAATTGAGCAAAGCCAATAAAATAGGCATGGCTGATATGCACAAGAAGAAAACTAATTTTACAGAGTGCTAAAAGCTTCAGGCAAGATTGTGGTTTTCCTGTAAATTTATGCTCTCTTTTTTGTATTAGCTACTGTGGCAGAAATGTTGAGGTGGAAGCAGGAAAGTAGCACAACTTATTTTGAAGTTTTTTGAAATCCAGCAATCTCTCTGTAATGAACCTGTATCCACTTCAAAATGCTGGCCTTTGTTAATATTCTAATAAGTTTCTGGAGCAGCGTTTTTACAACTAGTAGCTGTGAAGCAGGCAGTTCTCTGAGACCTTCACAAAGTTTGTACCATGTTTCATTATGTCATTTCGTTATTTCTCAACATGAAAGTGCAGTGAAAAGAATATTCATCCAAGAGAGAATCTGGGGAAGAAAAGGTTATACTTGCCAAGAGCTGAATACATTGGTGTAGACTTTAGTGTAGTTTCATATTGCACCCAAATTATTACATAAGTTGCTTGAAGGCTAAATTAATGTTACCATTTAAGTAAATGTATTCCTTTTTTAACCTTCTTTTCCAGTCTACATTAAATATTTGAAATTGTGATGACACTGCACATAAAAGGAATATGTATGTTGGCAAATTATTTTCTGTTTCTGCTACCTAATTTATGTGCCCACTGACATCCACTGACCTGTCCTTTTTCACTCTGGTAAATAAGTAACCAGCTGATGTGAGCAGTTCGTGTTAAGACCCCAATCTCAGTTGCCACAGTGCATATCTAGAGAAACATAACTCCTTCATCTTGGATATTCTGTGTTGGAAGAAACCTATTCAGTGGTAAATAAACTCCCACCTCTCCTGCAGCCCCCCATTTGTAGGTGACTGACCCTTGAAAAATGTCAGATAGGGGCAACTTTCACTTGGTACAGAACACCGAATCATTTCCTCAATCAAGAAGTTAATTTTTCCTGATTGTTTCTTTCCCTTTTTTGCCCTGCTGCTGACATACGTGGCACACAAGATATGTGTGGCTTCAGATTGCTGCAGCCTTTCTGATTTTTACAAGCAGGGAGGCTTTTACAGTGGCAATTTGCTTCTTTGGTAGTTATGTGGAGACAGGGGAATCTGAAGCTACTGGCACAGCTTGAGCAGTGGCTTTCTTCTGTAGGTCATGCCAGCCCCTCTTGAAGCCAACTGTGGGGCTGAAGGCATATCTCAACCATGAACAATAGGGTACTTAGCATTTTGGGGGACAGAACTGTGCAGATTGCCAAGAAGCCATACTAAATGACCCTCCTCTTGTAGGCTGCTTGATTCTTCATGCGAATCAACTGATGGCTAATACAAAATTAGGCAGTGTGGTTGTTTCCAACCAGTTTTCTTGTCTGCTGTGAATCTGTGTTTAGATGCTGGAATATGAACTCTGTTTTAGATATTTGCTGAAAACATGTTGGCAAAGCAGCATTTAGCTTAGAGCAGTGTGAAAGCCGTTTTTATGCCACAGTTACGTGTTCTCTGTTTGGATAGCAGAGTGGAACAGCCACGGCTTGTTGCTTACACGGTGTCCAGGCAGCAGTTGCCACCTTTGGGGTGAATGTAACAGCACTGCTGGTGCACAGAGCTTTGCCTTCCGTTATGGGAGGATGTAGAATGCCTTTAATGGCACTGTTAAGGGTTTGTTTTTGTACCACAAGTGCCCTGAATTAAAAGTCCAGAAGTCTACCTGCATTTCATGCTTTCCTGTATGTGAATTTGTAATCTGTTCATTTATTTTAAATGCATGCAAGTTTATCTTCCTTCTTGGCAACAGTTCAGCTTTCCCTGGTGTTTTGCTGTAGTCAGCTGAGAAGACAGACATTGAGATCACTTTCCAGTTGTTTCTGGTTGTCTCTGGTATTCATCAGCCTCCTTTTGCTGTAAGTAGCTTTTTTCTTATGATCTTCTTTGCTGTATTGTGTTCTGTACCTCTTTGGAGCTGTTTTTAAAACATTTTAACAGAGTTTCATTAACATTTGCCATTCCTAAAGAACTTAAGTTAATGATCTGTGCTTGTTTTCTTACTGCCTTGAACAGACTAAGCAAACAGAGAAGTTCCCCTTTATTTAAATGTTCATAGCCTTGCCAGTGTTCTCTGCTGCTGGGTTTTAAACACCGTGGGGATCATCCTTGGCTTTCTAGGCTCTCCTTTGAAACACTAGAGATAGTTTGTTGTTCAGTATAATAAATGTGGTTAGATTAAAAGCCAATAACCCCTCCATATTATATGTTAAAATTATATTCTTTGGCTGCGACTATCAGTGTGTTAGGGAGTTCCCTGCTGAGAACTGTAGAAATGAGCTCAGTTTCTCTGTGGGTGCATCTTTTCCTCCTTCAGAGGGGAAGAGGCATTCATTGGGTGAAATAATTTATTTGACCCTTAAAATGCAGACTGTCAGGTCAGCCCCTGCAGAGATATCTGTATCAGAGCAAGGTTTTTGGAGCTGTTTGTGACCATGAGGAGTCTGAGATGGAGTACTGGACACAAACAGCTCAGAACTGAGCAGTAATAGCTGGTTTTGCTTGTCCGTGGCCTTCAGACAGTCATGACAAATGTGAGGGTAAGGGACTCTACAGCTGAGGGAGGAGTGCTGAAACTTCACTGGCAGGAACAAATTTTGCTCTTATTTTTTCTCCTCTATCAGCATACTTGAGCAACGATTTTGTGGAGGGGTATCTGCAGGGATTTATTTTCTCACAGTGCACTCCTAAACATCCATTTCCCTGAACAAAGCTGTAGTAGTTTGGTTGATGTCGTAAGGAACAGAATGTGGCCCATGGTTTTAAAATGAGACTAGCATACAGGTGAAAAGGTCATGCCTGTTCATCTGCAATCAAGAAAATGCAGAATTATTTCTGAACTTTTTTTAAAGAAAAGCACAAATTAGAAATAAAACAAACCTTTTAGCTGCTCGTTTTAAATTGAGCCATAAAGATGTAGCAGAGAAGACCAGAGAAAAATGTTATGCCTGTAATCTTTGGTAGCTCTTCAAGGACAAGAGATCATCTCTGCAGTTTTCCATCCAGATTGAAACAAGCCTCTAGAGAGGAGATGTAGGCTCTATTCACCTCCTGTGCTGAGTGAAGTTTAGAAAAAGAGAATCCACCATCTCTAAGGATATGCACTCATTGGGAGACCATGACAAGCACCCTCTTATTTTTGACCTTTTGAATATATAGGTCTTAATGCAGAACTAAATCCCAGTATGTAAACCAAGGAGTAAATATTTTGAGTACTAGAACATCAGCATAATCCCTCAATTATCTGCACTTGTCAGTATCCCTTCCAGGCTTTCTTTTGAAATGTTTAACTCATACTTCCAAAAAAACACAAAAACCCAAGAAACCCTCCTATGGAATTTCCATTAAGCAATGCTCTTAGGTCTATGCATTGTGGAAAAGACACATCTTCGCAGAACATGTCCTCTAAAATGGTCTTGGTGTTGGTTTCAATCTATCTAGAAACAGAAGTATCAGCTTGCAGAAAGATTCACTCAGTGATAATGCCTATCTGTTTTTTGCCTTTTCGCTCTTTCTGTGCTTAATAAGACAAAATGGGAAAAAAATAAAACCAAAAAAAACCAAAAACTTGTGAATAATTTGCACGTAAAATAAAAAAATTAAAGAAGACATTAATTTACACTGTCGGGTATCAGGCTGTAATATGATTATGCTGACAAAACTAAAAAAGGAAATGTTCAGAGCTCATAGGCATTTTAGGAGAGGTCATTAACTTAGCAGATGTGAAAAATGTCTCTGAGCATTCTGCAGTTCCTGAATTCACACGTTACACAGGTAGGTACACACTGGCCAAATGCCATCCAGGCTGCAAAACCTTAAGAGGAGCTTGCCAGAGAGCTGTTATTTCCAGTTAAACATAAAATCTGAAAGCTACAAAATGTCAGTGCTGAGCAGTAATCTTTATACAAAGGGAAATGGGCCCTTTTGGGTTCCTCATCCCCGTGCAGCAGAGTGCCTTCAGTGAGGGATAGAAATGGCAGGTGCGAGTAACTCCAAATGCCACGTGTGACTCCCCTTCTGCAGGTTGTGTTGCTCATTCTGTCTTTCTGTGGGGAGATTCACCTATTGTGTTTCCTGGGGAAGAGCCTCTGCAGGGGTGGTGCAGACTGTTGCTGTGGTCCTTCTGTGGGCAGCATGGGAGAGGCTAGCCCCTTCTGCATGGAGAGAGCATGTCTGTGACTGTGTGAATTTGCTGCTGTAGGACAAGCAAGAGGAGAAGGCATTTGCTGCCACGGAGGGTAGGAAGAGGGAAGGCAGGGCTGGTTCTGTCTCTTTCAGGGTAAGTTTCGTTATTCTGATCCTTTGAGCCTGTGGATTTAAACACCCTGCAGTCTCTGACCACGGTGCAGTCACAGATTTTCTGGTGCACAGGTAACCAGAGACTGTATCATCAGGTGTCCTATTCCCTGGAGATAACTCTTATCCTCAGATCTGAGTGGGACAAGTCTGGCTCAGTGATCTGCTCTTGAATGTCAAAGAGCTCATTCCTAGTACTGTGTCCTGGCTGTATTATCAAATTTCAGCGGAAGCAACACAAGCCTTACAATTAGATGAAGTATGTGGTGAACTGCAGGGTCAAATTGTAAACCTGTCCTATCAGGATGTGTCTCAGTGAATTGTAATTGATTGAATTTATTTTTTTACTTGCAGTTTAAAGTTGTAAATATAATTGAGAAAGTCTTGTGAATCAGGGTCATTATTTAACTTAAATTATAAGCCTAAAAGAAGACAGATTTCTCAAATCTCAGTCTATTTTCTTGGTGAGTCACCATGGAGGGGGGAAAATTTTCCTAGCTATAATTTTATTAAAATCAGTAAATAGGACTACTGCCAAGATTGAACAGGTAAACTGTGACCTGAGTGAAATTTTATTAGAGTAAGCACAATGTATGCTGGAGAATGAAATGAAAATGAAAAATTATTCATTGAATATTGAAGAAATACTGTTTCTGAGGCAAAAAAATATGCTAAAACATAAATATAGTATAAATGGAACACACCAAGCAAGGAACTAAGGGTCCTCATTTAAAATGCGATTGTTTTAGACAGGGCAGCAAAGTCATATAACTTCTCAAAATGTATCCATATGTCCTATTGATTTTTAATCTTTGTGAATGTTAAAGTCACTGACATGTCAAGGAAAGCAGTAGGAAACTTAAGTAACTCATTAAAGGCTGTTTTGGGGCACCAGGTTGACTTGCATTTGGAGGTTAGCTCCATTTTCCTTGTGTTAGACTTCACTTGCCCAATGGCTGTTTCCTGCCTGGGCTCACTTTAACAGTCACCAGATTAGTCTGAAAAACACACAGTTCTCTGTTGGTTCATCTTCCCTTGAGGGCAAACTGAACCAGAATGATTTTGCAGAATTTTCCAGCACCTGTGGTGGTCTAAGGACATGGTCAAGACAAAGTTTTTAGGGAAAGAAATTATATTTTATTAGTGAGAAAAATGTAATTGGAAGAACCTTTGGGCAGACCAGCAGAGAGAGCTTTATAGAATTATTCTGCAATAGTTACTTATACAAGCAAAATCAAAGACTTTTTACTGCCCTTGAACTGAGTTAATAAAATAACATTTTATTAACTATTTAAACATTTATTGAATCGAGCAAATATTATTTTCTTTCCACTATACTATTCTGTGAAGAATGCCAAATGAGGTATTTTTAATTGGATTTCCAGGAATATTCTTGGATGAGCCAGAAGAATAGTTCAACAAGCCCAGATCATTTGTGGAGTATGAGACACAACTGAGGTGAAAAATAGATTAATAATTATGGGGGAACTAGTTATGCAGAGCTTCATGAAAAAAAGCAAAGAGCTCTGAGACCCCAAGGACCGTGTTTGAGAGCAGTGTTGGGGTGATGTCTGCAACATATCTTAGGGGCTTAGACTGATGTTTGCTGAAGAGGGTGGTAGAGATGCTCCCATCAACAATAAGCACTCCCGAAATAGCTGAAGTATTCAACTGCTTTACCTGTCAGGCTGGTGCCTAAGCAAGCAAGCAGAATAATAAACTTGGAGTGTTAGATTTACAACAAAGAGAAAGACAAGCTGGCTTTCTTGCAGCTTTGCGTGGTAAAGAAAATAAAATTAGCCTTTATTAGTATGCTAGTACTTTTACTACTCAATAAAGAATAGATTTAAGCTTACATTGTTTTAAATGCTGTTTCCATTCCTCTGTGAGTAAGGAGTAATTTAATACTAAGTTTCACTTCATTTGTTCTTGTTTGGTTTGTGATGGGATTTTTTTTTTTTTTTTCAAATTAGAACAGACAGGTATGAGTAATTCTTGTTCTGGAAATTGTGACTCCTCCTTGTGTGTGTTTGCACTGTGAAACCAGAATGCAGAAATTAAAAGCTTAAATAGGAAAGTTTTAGTCAGGGAGAAGAATGGTGCTTGGATTTGGTTGGACTTTAGGTTTTCCAAAGTGTTCGTCAGACATATCTACATAATTAAAAGACAGAGAGTATCCCTTCCTGTGCTCAGGTGGAGAAATGCTGGAGGATGTGACTGAAAAACTGGCTAAACCCAAGTATTTCCACATCAGTCAGGTGAAACTGATATGAGCAGGGAAGAAGTCCTTGATGAGGATCGGGTGGTCTCCTGGTCTGATCCAGGCTACAGAAATACAGTTTGTATGTTTGAAGAAAGAAGAATCATACAACTAAATTAAAATTAATCTGGGTGTATATATATGATTATAGGATGTTACCTGGCTGTGACAAAGATAAAATAAAATGCCAGCTTTTATTTCCGTAGCTAAGTCAATAAAGTACTTCTAAGAGCTTATCTTTGCTTTTTAATGGAAATGGTTTCAGTCCCGTGCTTTGAAGGCTTAGGAACCTAGCAAGGTGCCTGCAGCTATTCACACTGCAATTCCTGCTTGCTACCAGACTGTTATGACCTACCTGCTGAATGGAAAGAAGCATAAGCTTCTGTCCCTCACCAGTTTCATAATGGAAAAGTAACCCCTTCACCAAATCCACTTTTACCTCCAAGGGACACTCTGGAGGTCTTAATATGAAATAAACAGGAACTTTTCTCCCTGGAAGGGTGCTGCCTGCAGGGCAAAGAAAATGCACTTCTGTGCAGAAGCTCTTATTGGACCTGCTTGTTCTTTTGAGGGCTCCAAACAATCTCAGTCTGTAAAGGTTGTCACAAATACTACATATTTGATGGCCAAGGTGTTGTAGCACATCATACTAACACAATAATTTATCCCCCTCAAAAAAACCCTGAGAAGAAAGATCCTTGGTGTAGTAAATATATTTTTAAGTTAAAAAAACAAACAAATCTGTATTACTGTTACCTAGCTAGTTTGCTGCTAAGCATAGGGTCTCCACTGTGCCCATCTCTCTGCTCATCCTACACCAGAGTTGGTCTCCTGCAGTGTTTCTCAGAAGGGAACAAGCCTCTTCCTCCCCTCTTACTTGCCTTCCAAAGAAACTCCTCACTACTGATTTTGTTCCTCTTCCTCAGTAAGGTTCCAGAGCTCTGCTTTCTTCCTGTGTCCCTTTAGCTTCCCATGCAATTTCTTTGTCTCACACAGACCCTCAGGTAATCTCTCTTCTCTGCATAGAAGCACAGTTACAGCTACCCGTGGTTTTACTTCTCTATCAGCCTTGTACTCCCAGCTTTCAGTCCTTTGTGCCCACATGTTGCTACCAGGAAATTCCTCTTGCTCTGCAACTCCTCTTCTGTAAGCACTTCTACAAGGACTTCCCTTCCTGGGAACATACTATACATACAGGTACACTCAGATTCACTCTGAGCCAGATGGAAACATTCCTCATTCACGTCAGTAAGCTCTCAAGGAGCTTTGGGTCTTCCCTAGTAAGAGACTTTGGGTACACAGCCATGTTGGTTACATGCATGGGATTGTTCCATTCTCATATATCTGCAAAATTGTAAATTCATCTTCTCACAAAAGCATTTTACATTTCACAGGGCCTGATTATATTTCACTGATTCCTTTACTGGAGTGCATTATATAAGTGGGCTCCAGGATGCTTCAAGCCCTTTTCTTACCTCAGCTTTCCCAGTGGTTTTGCCAGAATAGTTTTCTTCCACAGAGCTGGCAAGTAAAGAACCAAATCTCTCATTGCTTCTAACGAAGAATACAGATTGATGTACATATGCTGGCTTATGTAGATGACTTGTCTTTGCTACAGGAAGTGTTTGTGGGGTGTGGGGGCAGCAGATATCAAAGCAGAGGGAAAAAAGTCTTTGATGCTTTCCTAAGGAATGCCCAGTTGAACGGCTTAGGAGGAGATGGGAGAGGTTGGGGGATACTCATTTCCTTGTGTGCCTTTGACAGTGCAAAAGATCATAAATAAAATTGAACTGCAATTTGTAGTTGCAGGGACTCTGCAAGGCAAGATTAGCCATGAAAATTATTTCTAACTCTGAAATTACTCCTCATATATATTCCTAAAAGTGAGCAAAATTCTCTTGAATTTCAGGCCAGATGCAGATTCTAAGAAAGGGTTTAGCAGGTTGAAACTGTGTGGTTGAACTCAGAAAGTAACATGTGCATTTGCAATTTGCAACAGGAAATGAAAACTCTGTGGGGATGAATGGACAAAATATAAGAGGAAGAATTAGGTTTGTAACCACTGAGCTTCATTTCTTTTTCCGTAGTAGGAGATGTGTTTGATTTCTTTCCAGCATGGCCGATGAGTTAGAGTTGAGCTGTGCTTCCCATGATGTCGACTAACATTTATGGCTGTGATTGCTCTTGGTCACTCACAGACATTTGGAAAGTGACATGCTTGGTTGCCTGGTATTGACTGCCTTCAGCTAATGTCACTTCATTTATTACTTGCTGCAGATAGCTTCTGATTCAGTTGTCAGTATCATGACCCCTTCTCCTCTCTCACTTAATTTCTTTCACAAAGAGAAAATTGTGCCATTATTTAGAGCTGCTATTAGTTGTGCAATGTGTTCTCCTGTGCATCAGACCACTGTGCATACTCAGGGGTCAGACATAGCTCACAGTCAAGCTTTCTACTCTGTATGGGTTTGTAGAGGGTGAGCTGCACCACTGTTATCTGCACATTCTCCAGAAGCTGAAAGGCGGCAGGATCAATCTTATGTTGTTTTTTTCCCCTCTTGTCTTTCACATGAGTACAATATTGGCTTTATGGAATTGATCAAAAAATTCAACTGAAAGTTTCAAATTACCATTCTGAGGAAAAAAAAAAGTCCTACAGCTTTGTCAAAGTTTTTCAGATTCTGTGCCCTAAAATGATGGACTTCTGAACAACAGGATCAAGATCTTGAGTATTCATTGAGTGCTTCTGAGAGCAGGAAATGGAGGAAATGGAGCAATTATGATATTCCAATCTGACCATTTTGGTATTAAGAAAATTGTGTATGAAAGCAATTTTTGCACTCTGTTGATAAGGATGTTGGTTCTGATGCAAGAGTGCACATACCCAAATCAGAAGTAACATACAAGACCTTTGTGTGAAATGTCTGTACAGCTGTGTACACGGCAAAGAACCAAAAGGGAAAACCTGTTATACAATATACCAGACGTTCAAATATCATCCCAAAAATATCAGGTTATATGAACTGTAACAGACAGAGTGAAACAGATGTAGAAAGACATGCTTCTACACTGTAGATTTAATGAAATGGGATATGATTAGCTTCCCTGCATAGGAAGACATTAATTTTTCTGAGAACATTTTTCTGAGAAAGGCCAACTCTGTTGGTACGAGAAACCTGAATCATCTTTCCAGGGTGAAATAATAAAAAGTACTCTTGTTTCTAGTTTAGTGATACATTAAAAAACCTGAAAGGTAAAAAAATTTACTTCTTTTTCCTTGGTGGATCACTTCTAACATTGATATAGTCAGCTGTATTGTTTCTGCATACTAAGAAATGTGTGATTTCTTGTCCAAAACCCCAAACAGAGACCCCTGTGTTTGGTTATACATATGGTAAAGATGTATTGGTAAAGAACACTTGCTTATCTTTCTGTATGCACCCAGCAGTAGGGTTGCCAGTGTGCAACAAATGTTCCCAATGTAAAAAAACACATAAAAGAAATAAAAAACACATAAGAGAAATTTTTCTCACAAAATTTGTGTGAGTGTCTAGGTTGCTGTTAGTCATCATCATTATCTCTAGGCTGTCGTCCTTAAAAGCATGGATGTTCCTAGGTCTTTTTTTTACATTTTCTATGGTCCGGAAATGCCTCAGGATAAAGCATAAGGATTACGTGAGCATGTATAATGAGAATGTTCCTATTCTGAGACCTTTGGTGAGAGGAGACAAAGACATGAGGATGCAGCTGCAGCAGAAGTGGATGTGAAAGTGTGGCAACTGCATAGCAAGAAGACGTGGTTTCATCTCAGTTTCACAGTGGGAAGCACATCATTCAATAAATTTTCTGTTCTCCTTATTTAGACAATTCTGAACCTACAGGCTTTTGGGGTAGAGGTGCATGGAGAACACTCACTACAAGTAAATAAAGACAAATTAGACACCACTTGAAGGACCAAAGTTTTTTCTGAATATATTAAGATGTTGAAATGCATCTTACAGTAAGAAACCCTCAAGACACAGTAGCAGTCAGTCTGGCTCTGAAAGTGCTACTTGACTATTGAATTTTTCATCTGTTTTTTGAGAGGATTTCATGCTCTCCAGTTCATTTCTACTAAAGGGCATTCAGAACAAACAGTGTTTGGGAAATGTAGCTTTCTCTGATAGCACAGGCAGGGACTATTCACAAGTTTTTGACAAAAGTGCCTTAATAGCAAGGAGTGTTATGTTTTTGGTGTTTTTAGGCTCCTGCATGGAGTGGAATTGACACAGTGCCAATGTTGGGAACCTTTTGATATTTATCGAGGAATAGATTGACCTTCCAAGCAGAATAAATCTGGTGTTCTGTCTGTGTTAGACAGTAGAAAGATCAGAAGCAAAAATAGCTTTCACAAATACTTAAGGTGGTGATTTATCTATTTTCTAACAGATAAGAGTGAAGAAGAGACAATACTGACATTAAATGTGGACTGTGGCACCTGCTGCAACTGAGCACCTTGAAGCATTATTTCTCCTGATTCTATCAATAAAGTTTTTTTCAAGAGAATGATTTGTTCTTTCCCTGAAGTTTATTTAAAAAAAATTCTCACCAGATTCTGTGACTCATTTTCCCCCAAAGGGATGGCTATGCTGCCAGCAAAAGAAGATTCAAAGATTAACAAACTAGCTGTCGTGTAGAGAAAAATGTCACTGGTAGTTTACCTGCCATTGTTTTGTCTGAAGACACCTTAATATCTGATAGATCATTAATTGAGTTTTGCTTTTGGCTGCAGTCAGTTTTCACAAGCAGAGTGTTTCGTTCCCCCATGCACACCTGAGTGGTCTGTTGTGCATTCTGGGTGATCCTGCAGGCATTTCAGAGGCATATATGAGAGGATTAATCTAATACTCCCAAAATCTCCTTTACTCTGTCTTCGCCCAGTAATGACCTGCAAAGTTAGTCCTGGTGATGGAGTGCTAGCTGAGATGCCAGCCATAGCCTCCAGTGTCTTAACTGGTAGGTGAGCCCTTCTGGTACATGCACCTGCCTTTCTACTCTTCACCTTCTGTAGACAGTCTCCATCCCTGCCCAACTCTTCTTTTCCACCCAATCACATTATAGTTTTGGATGAACCGGGCTTTCATGGCAGAAAGGGAGCCGGGGAAGTACAGAACTTTGTGATTTGGAAATCTGGCACTGTTTTTTTGGAACTGCTCCATTAGTCTGGTAAGCAGTGACACAGGAGAAAAATTACAACAATAATTTGGAAACTCAGAGAAGCAACTGCACACATGCATTGGCAACATGTGAGTATCTTTATCTCAGATAAGGCTAGAGCAAAATGGGTTCAGTGAAGCTGAAGGAGATGTTGGCAGCAGGAGGAGGAGTGGGTTTGAGAAAAATAGATGCTGTGCACATTGTAATTATTGTTTACTCCATGAGGAGGCATGAATATTACTGGGCTTAACAGATGCAAGGAGATGCCAAAAAGGTAGATGTTTTTTCCAATGAGTGTGTTAAGAAATGTAAAGGTAGAAACAGATGAAGAGCAGAGAAAATCTGTATCCTTACTTGGATTCAGGCCTTAGAAAATACTGATAAGAGAGCCTCAGAATTAAATTGAAGAAATCCCTTAGAACATTAATGGACAAAATGGCATTTCTCTCAAGTGCAGCAGCAAGGTGCTTTGAATAATGTCTGTCATATGTTCAAATTTGAGCTTAAGTTTTGGGTTATATGGACCTATAGATGAACTTAAGTTTTGTAATGTAAATTCTAAGCCTCTTGGGATAATCCTTCACCTTTGAAATATGCTTAGAGAACATGCTGTGCTAAGTGCAGTGTAGATAGAAAAAACAAAGGTGAAAACCCTTAATGGTAAATGTTATGGTATATAAAGGATGGTGTATTTTTAGATAGCTAAATTTGAATTATAGCCACCAGACAGATGGATAATGATCAGCTGATTTTCTGTCTGACAGATGTTCTAGATTTGCCTAGATTTGCATACTTTTTTAATCAAGTGCATAAATTAAATTCACTTACAAGAAGGCACGTTAGACTGTGTCCTTCATCATCTTCCTGGGTTGTATAGCATCATGCAGTGAAGGGAGATTACATCAGAGAAGAAGGAGATGTGCTGGAGAGGAAAGGGAGGGCTTTGACACAAGTGGAAAAGTGCAAACTGTACTGCAACCTGTACTACAGAAGAGAGTAGCTTTGTACGGCATGAGTTGTATAACAGATTTCTCCATTTAAAAAGTAACCATTTAAGTTAGAACATCCATGCAAGAGAGAAAATGAGGGGGGAACTCCACAAGGCAGGCTTGAGAAAGTGTGTTTTGATGTTAATGTCATTCTGTAGATCTTACAGCAGTCTACTCACAATAGTACTTTTGTCCCTACAGTATTAATGGCTGAAATGAAATGGGCAGGAAATGCAAGCATTCTGGTATTTTGGGATTGAGAGTAATTTTAACAATTTTACTAAGCAAAAGAAGACCCCAAGCATTTTCTGTTCTGAAGTGTAATTTATAATCTCTTTACTTGCTGTGGTGAGTATATAGGGAAAAACATTTAGGACATCTAAAGTTTAATAAACATGAACACCCCTAAAAAACCATGAGACCGTGTATATAAACAAGGATTCATTCTCCTTATTTTCATATTTCATACCAAGTGCTGATCTCACCCTCTGATAGTATAATACTAAATCTGAGATTGTCAAAGCATGTTTGATCATTAGACCGGATCATCCTAAGGGTCTCTTCCAACCTTTTTTATGTGTTTTCTGACAAGTGTAATTCTTGAATGCCCATATATAGTTTCTACATTTTGCCATTGATGGAAAAGTTTCATTTGGATTTCACCTGTTTTCCTGCATAACAGGAGTCTTCTGCTAAATCAAGGGCACTTACTGCCCTTGGTTAAAGCAAGCTGTTTATTTGCATGTTCAGGTCACCTTCCAGACTTGGCGGTCTTACTTGTGCCTTTGTTTCTTGCCAAGAAGGATTATTTTCTTCTATTACAAGGTACTTAGAAATACAAAGAAGAATAAGAATATTTCTTCTTGGTTTTGGATAGACACAGCTGAAAGGCATTTTGATGGACAAAAGAAAACGTTTGTGGTATAAATGGCAGGTCAACATCAATAATCAAAGTTTTGCCTCTTTGCTTCTGCACATTGGGAGCAAGTCATGTTTGATATGTATTTGTCTAATTTTTTCTATCCATGAAATGAAATCAATAATATTTCCCAAGCTTAGCAGAATTTTAAAAGGGAGACTGTAGTGCTCTGCTTCTTATATGAACAATACTAACATGATCGACACTTTCCATATCCAGTTCTTAGTCTAAATACAGCCAGTTGTCAACCAAAAGCTGACAGCCTTCCATCAGATTGGTCTCGAGTACCTTCGGTATCCCTTCCCACACAAAGCACAACAGGATTTACACAGGGACAACATTCCTGATCCGACATTGCAAACAGAACTTCATTCATATAAAGCAAGTAACTATTGTCTTTAATTGAGTGATGGATACCTAATTATAATAAATTGCTCTGTTAATTATCACATTATTGTGTAAATGATTGTTTTGTGACTGCCAAGGGCAGTTTTCACATTCTGTGTGCCACTTGCAGCGAAGTTTGCTTCTGCTCTAGGTGTTCACACTTCATCTGTTGACTCGGGGTGTGATCAAGCAAACTTTTCTGTGCCTGATCGAAAGCCCCTTGTGGTCCGTAGTTTTCCCATTCAGTTCAATGGGCTTTGAGACAGGGATCACAGAACCAGAATATGGTTGGTTCCCTTATTTCCAGGATTCAGTTATTTATTAGCTAAAAGTCACATGCTGCAGTGAAGGTTAAACCAGGCTAACAAGCAGCAGAGGAAAACAAATGGTTTGGTATGTGAAGGATGAAGAAATTCTACGAAGTGTAGAGGGAATAGGTCGTAAAAGGACATACAGTTGGCTGGCAGAAAGAGCTGTTGCTGACCCTATTCACAGATTTCTTGTCGGTGCAGAGTTGTTCATTGTGCTAGTCTGATATGCAAATAGCTCGGTAGGGACCTGCACAGTCTTCTGTCTTCTTCAGGGGCAGAAATAAAGCTTAAACACTCAATATTGAAATGTATGGCTTTTACCAACAAAAGAACCATCGGGCAAAGCCTCTGGCTATTGTACTATTGAGCAGGTGATTAGCAACCATCAGCTGTTTTCTTCTTTTGTTTGTTCCATATGCAGATGTTGCTATGAGGAAAGGAGTCAGCAATGACTGATGTGGAACCTGTGGTCACAGATTTTGCAGCATCAGGAAGGGCAGGCCGCCGAAACGCCTTACCAGATATCCTGGGCTCTCCTGCTGGTGCTGGGACTTCAGACCTGCCACATAAACTGGCTGAGCTCTCTGTTTCAGAAGGTAATGGCTGTGCATTCAGAAAAGGACATTTTTATGCAGTCGTCCTTTGCCTTTTTTTTTAAGACTTCCACCACCGTGCACTTTTGATATCAATACTAATATTACTTCCATAATTTAGAATTAAATTCAACTTTCCAAAGCAGTTATTACCTGTGCCTCCTGATGAGACAAGACAATATCCATATCCATCCACAGATCCAGTGTTAGCAGCTTAGGGAAACAGTTCAGTGCTGGGAAGTGAATTCCAGTGCCCTTGAGGGTGAGAAAATGCAGTTTTTTTCCGGGAAACTTGGAAAACACATCACTCCAGCTATAAATTCCAGTGTACTACTACACGAGATAACTTTGCATAAGACAGCAGAGCTGTGGTGTTAACTCAGGCATATACATTAAGTGTAGCATTTATAGTATTTTGCTTCTGCTTAGTGGGCTTTCAGCTTTGCTACCAGTGCCCTATTTTGCCATGTCCTTTGGTTTGATAAGGTGGTCTGTTGATACAGCACAGGTCTAATCAATTCCAGCTTTGTGAGTTCTTTTTACTTTCATAGTGACTTCAGGGAAATTTTCAGATTCATAAAAATCTGATTTCTAATACCTAAGAAACAAAAAATATAGATTGGCCCCGAGCATGGTCTGTCCCTACTTTTTTTTAATCTGAATCAGAATTTTTTTTCAGAAAACTTTTTCTTCTCATGCCCATCAGTGTTGTTGTGGTACCACCACAACAGATGGTGCCACATCCAGGAGCAGTGATGGTGTGAGTGCAGCAAAGGGGAAGGCAAGCCTATGCTAAGGTGTGAACGGTCCACGAATCTGAAGTAAATCATTAAAGGGTTTCCTAGTCTCCAGGGTTGCATATCCTCCTTTTACATTGCCCAGAGAAATTACAGGATGTTAGGTGTACAGCCTCCTAAAGCACCATAAAGGCTTGGGGGAAGGATTTATTTGGTCTCAAACTGTTGTTATTTTGGTGATTTAATTTATAATCAGGTGCATGGGGTTCTGCAATCTAAACCCCACACGAGCCCATGAAAGGACTGCTGAGCAGATAGAAAGAACATTTCCTGGAGGAGTGACAAGGGCTGAATGACCATATCCTGACTTGAGCCAGGAGAAGTGAAGAAATAAGAATCTAAATGGGTTCTGGAAGAAGGCACTATTTTGTCTTGAGAAGACACTTTTCCCTATAAATATGAAAATTATGTCCCTACAAAACAAATAGTAAAAGCTTTCTATAAGAAAAGTTACAGTGTGGCATAAAGTAAATATCTAGCCCTCCAGATGACACAATAGTCCTCCTCTCCTGGTGTCCATCCAATTCATTAGGAATAAGAAGAAATTAAACACTGCTATGTTAGTTTTAGCAAAATGTACTGATGCTTTCTTAGAAATACAAGACGAGCACTGCCAGGATTTGAAGAACAATTAAGGCAGAATTGTCCTTTGCTTTTGTCGTTGACATATCGCTGTGCCAGAGCATGTTGGAAGGCAGCAGATTCTGTTATCAGCAGTTTACAGTAGTGATAATAGGAAGTGAATACAGGATGCAGTCAGGTGCACTCTGACAGTTTGGGTGCTTTTTGGGGATGAGAATTCCATAAGTATCAGATGGGAATTTCAGCCGCGTTGTGTTGTAACTTTAAGTTTTGATGAGACAGCAAGCAAACAGAGGAAAATTCATCAAAATGGAAAGACAGTTTTGAAGTTCAAATGCTGTGACAGGGAAACAGTTTGTTTGTGAAACATTTGGGGCTCTCACAGGCAGTTCTTTTGCCTATTTCTGACTTTAACAATAAGTCATTAAAAAAGGAAAGTCATTTGCAGCTCAGAACAAAAAAAATTAGATAAATGAGAGAAGTGGAGAAGATGGAACATATGGCTATATAAAGTATGCCCTATTTTGTTGCTACTCTTGAAATTCAGATTCAGTGAAGATTATGGGAAATGGTGAGGACAATGAACTCTGTCTTGTTTCAAATTTAGCTAATGCTCATTGGATCATACATTTCCTCCTTCTAAAATACTGTCAGCTACTGTCATAGTGAAAAGTCAGGAACAGGATGTACTAATGCCTTCTGGTTTAGAAAAGAGACTTTGCTCTTTTTTTTTATGAATACACGAAGACCATACCTGTATGATACAAATGTCCATGTACTCTGCAAGCCACACAAAGTTGATGTTCTCGTGAGATGAACAGGAGAGATTCTGGCACCAGCTATTTATCTTGCTGCCTAACTCTGAAATACAGACCATCTGTATCATGCCTGATCATCCTCTGGTGGTGTGTAAGTTTTGGAGTACTGAGACTTTCCACAGGTGGTCTGGAACAATGTTGAATAGTTGATTGGTGTAACTGGTGATCCAAAGGTTGAAAAGGAGGCTGCAAGAAGTTTGAGAGCAAGAAGCTGTACTGGTCTTCCACATTTGGTAACTTGTGTTAGGGCACCATTCTGCCAATAACACTCAGCAGCTTAACTAGCACCTCTTGCACACCTAAATGCCAGCAAGTATGAAATTAGACTTCCTCTAACAAACTGTTTTCCTCTACCCTGTCTGAAAGACTCCACTGATACTAGATGTCAAACCTGCACAGAAAGAGCCAATAGAGGAGATTGCTCTGTCTCCCTTTCCACAGGGTGTTGTGCTGTGCTACATAAAGCTGGAGTGTGTTAAATAACTTGCTTCTTTATCACTATAGAACTCCAAAGCCTCTGAATCTCTGAGCAGACTTAAAACATCAAGCAGCTTCTGCCCAGGGCTTTAGATGATGAATTGTGTGCAGCATTATATACTTGCTGTGTGATATGTAGAGACTAAGATGTATAACTCTATTGGGTGGTTTTGATATTTTATAGCAAGTCAGAAAATGTACCCCTTGGATTATGACTGTGGAGGAGATGGCAGAGTGGAGGACAGTACAGCCAGATGTGCTAAGCAGATCTCTCCTTGTCCCCAAAAGCTATGGACTACCATAGATTTGGGTATACTGTTACCACTGGTACTACCATGTGTGGCTTGAAGGTAATGTGAAAACTATTATTATGGTTTGCAAGGAAATCAAGGCAAGAGGAACTTCTGCTTCTCAGTGAGTAAACTCGATCAAATGAAACAGCATGTAACAATACATATAATGACCAGAGACACTGGGGAGCTTTTATTTATGTCAGTCATGTAAGCATTCAACTCTGATCTGTAGAAAAGTGAACTTCCAACCCAGAGTAACAAAAAAACCCCCATCTTGTGATAAATTCATGTAGGTATTTCTTGTCAAAAAACGTCAGATAACTGGCATGTCCATAAACTGTAATGTTATCTACCTGAAACCACACAGTGCTCAAAGGAATGCAGTATTCTAATTTGGTTTAAAAAATGGCCCAAAAACCGCCCCCCAAAAACAGTAATACAAAGTTATTTCCAATCTATTTTTTGCAGCCAAATGCACATTGATCAGCCTGTGCAAGAACTGGGCAAATCAACGCCAACAGGCAGCAGCTTTTAGAAGATGCCTCTCCAAGTTCTTTATCTCTTGAGTTAATCTCTCTTTCTAAAGCACCCATGACTGTGGTAGTAAAGAGCCAGTCCAAACAGAGATGATTACTGAACCTAAATACTTGGTGGCATTAAAAAAGCTGGGAGAATGTGTGTTGTATAAATGTTTAATTCTGTCTAATCTGTTTAGATGCAGGAGCAGAGGGTGGAGAAGTGTCATCATCCAAAGCCTTGCTGGAAAATCAAGAGGCAGAAGGAAAACGCAATGATTCCTAACACCTAAGGACTTCTGGGTTAATGAATCCTATCGACAGACTTCCCAGTTTCCCTGTGTCACCCCGTCTGAAGTGTGGTAGCAACTTTAGCAGCACAGACATGACTTTGCAACACACTTGTACCTAGATATTATGTGGATGGCATACAGTTCTTCCTACTGTCATCCTTAAAAAGCAATGTTCTACATATCCAAACAGGAAGAGAACTAAAGAATGTATCTCTTGTTTTCAGTTTTCTCTCTTGTTTTGGTTGTAGTATTTGTCCTAACTAATCTTCTTTGACAGTTCCAATTAATATACCTACCAGGAACTAATCATTGTTTCAAAACAAAAATCTTGTTTCTTAATTTCCCAAACCAGCTTCTTTCTGACACAGCGGTGTGTTCACTCCCCACAACATGATATTAAGTGTATATTAGATTACAGACACTAACTGTAATTTATCTCCTGAGATTTTTGTTCTCATTAGACATATGTAGATGGGTGTGAGAAAAAAAATAGTTACATAAAATAAAATTTTCTCCTACTCCTGTCGCCAGAAGGTTTTATAAACTACTTAAACATGAGTGTTTGTTTTCAGACTCTCCTTACCTCTATTTGATTATGGCAGATCATCTCAGTTCTCCCATTCTTTGTCACTTCGGCCATTAGTTTTCATGCAGAGTGTTGTAGCTGTTCATGTGTATCTAAAGTAAAGTAGGTATGTTTGTATATGATGAAAATTGTTTAATCTCACTGTGGAAATTAAATATCTGTCATCTTTTCTGTCTTCAGTTGATTTCTTAATGTTTCTCCTGTAGGACAATATTTAAAGCTCAATAATACATATTTCTCTTATTTCATCTGGGTTTTGCTTTGTTGTTTGCTGACAGTGAAGATGTTTCAACCATTGTGATTTTTACAAAGATTTTAGGCAAAGTTATTTCTCTACTGAAAGGAGCTGTTTTGTTTTGGAGATCATGCTCCTGAAAATACTTGGCACTCATTCTTTTATTGTAAGAGACTAAGAGTCAGGTACAGCCATGAACCTCCACAATTCCTTGGGCAGCAGCCACTTATGTACAGCATGAAAACAGAGGAAGCATCTCTCATGATACACCCCATATGTGACCGGTATTCCATCTATGACATATTTGTGTAATCTAAATGTGGCAGAGAGTTTGTAAGAGCTCAAGAGAGCTTGTAAGGCACAACTTTCATTCCTATTGTGCATTTACTCATACCCTGGCTTTTGGGGACCATTCAATAAAGGATACAGTTTAATTCAACTGAACCAGCAATCAATTCCCTCCTCTTGTTTTCATTTAGCAAATGCAACATCACAATTTTTTTCAGATTCGAAAGGTAGAATAACTTAACTCTGCTGGACCAAAACAGGTGACTTAAGAAAGTCTGAGAGACTGAACTAGCTGACTCTGGAGGACCAGAGCTGAAAAACACAGTGGAGAGAGACTAGGAGGTAATTGTATTTGTGATACACACAAATGGGTGTACAGCTACTGGATTGTAGTCCCATTCTCCTACACCAGCCTCCTTTATAGCATCACAGTACAGAAAATTGGTAAATTAGAAGAAACTGTTGAGATCCCATCAAAATCAAGTAAATGGGTATTACTGAAACATAAGTCCTTATATGGTTTGCTCTTCTGGGTCATGGCCTATATGGAATTCTTCACTTCTTTCACAGTTGCAGCACTGGATATATTTGGTTTCTTCTCTGATACAATACAGACCCTGAAATTTGGGTTACAGTAATAGATACTTTAGGTACTTTGTTAGTCTAAGCTAGTTTGAAATCATTTGCTATTAAAACACCAATTATGAACCAGCTGAATTTAGCAAATTATTCATGTGCTAAATTCTATGTGAAAGAACCCAGTCTAAGACTATATACATAAATGGCGTTAAGTGCTCACAAATGTATAGTTTACAACTAGTCATGAATATTGTCAAGAATTCCCTGGGGAATTTATTGTAAGCACTCAGATGTTTACTTTGTACTTAAGCTCTATGAACCTGTTGTTGAAAATATGTTGTATAGAAAGAAGAATTTTAACAGCAAATTTGAAAAAATGCAGTAGCAAAAAATTAAGATTTAAAATGCAATTTAATTAAAAGCAGGATGAACATTTTTAAAATATCTGTAATACATCATATGTGCATTATCTAATTGCAAATTAACCAACTTACAAACACGGAAATGCTTCTTTGCCCTGTGCATGTACAGTTTGTATCTAAACAAGTACTAGTCTAGACTGCATGAGAGATCTCTTTTTTAGTTAGTTGTAGCCTTAGGAATATTTATTTATGCCTGGAATTTACCAGATTTCTCCAGGTGTGAGCCAAATGCATTTTTCTGACCAGTATAAACTGACTCACAAACTGAATGATGTGGGAGACATTGTACCATATAAACTTTGGTCTTTGAGCAGAGTTCATTAATTGTGCATGATTCTTGACTCAGGCAGAAGGGAACTCATCCCTTTAGGCCTGTCTGGGGGGCTTTATGCCATGCTGTCCAGTACGCTGGGGCTTGGGCAGAAATACTGTCTTAAGCGCAGCTGAAGTTGGGAAAGCTTTGGTTAATTTTGTTGTTAGTGTGCTGAAGACAGATAATAGTCCTACTGAACTTTGGCTGAGTCTGTAAAGAGCGAGTGAAGTGCTTCTGAATAAGTTTGTCACTGAGCCGGTTTATCCAGTGACAACCATTATCCAGGCTGTACCACCCTCCCTTAGTCAACTAATGGGTAATTGATAATAATGAATTCTCTTGGTTCTCATGGCCACAATGATACGGTGCTGAATCAGCAGGGTATTTTAAAACATGCTTAACTTGAAATGTAGACGGGCTTCACAGGAGTCAGAAAAACTGCTTAGCTACCTAAAATTAGGTACATACTTAATTACCTTGATAAATGAAAGCAGCAAACTTCTATTAAGGCTAATCTGGTATTACAAAGCATTAGTCTCAATTTCCATTCCAGCAAGTTTGGGTACAGGTAATAGCATCTTTTCCATCATCTTACAGCACTATCCTGGGCTACCGTAAAGCAAAGAATTTCATATTAGTACCAAGCAAAAAAAGGTAATTTTGTTGTCTCCATATTTTAGAACATAATGAAGCAATCACCCATTCTTATTCACTCAGCATGCTTAAAAAACAATAAAGGGTGGGGGCAGGAAGTAATCTTGTAATTTTATTGTGCATATACAAAACAATTGAGGTATTTTGAATATATAGAAAAATTGCCTTGATGTTTTCCAGATATCATTAATAAATTATAATTGTACTAGGTTACTTAAAAAATACAAGAGAGCAGTGGCTATAAGAGGCTTAAACTGCACTTTACCACTACTTCCACTTTACCTACTACCATTAGTAGACTAAATATCCTCTATGTTGCATGCACATAAAGATGAATACTTCAAGATTTAGCAAATTAGTATTAGTTCAGATTCCTCTCTTTTGTTTGCTAGTGCTCTGTGTGTGATAAAGCCCATGAAACAGAATTGAACAAAGACTTGTTCAACAAATCTCCATGGATTTCTCCAGGTGTGTTCAGTGAGCATAAGCCCCAGATGGTGGTGAGTGTGGGTCCTCCCAGGTCCAGATAGCACAGACCATTGGGGCTCAGCCCACCAGGGTCCCAGGCACTTGTTCTGAAGCTGAAATAGCAAATGCTTAAACAGTCCTGCCATCTAGTGGAATCCTGAGCCTGCTAGGTAGGCTGTGCAAGGCAGTGGAGGGAGATAAGTTTAAGAGACCTCAAATCCAGCTGCAGACTGGGCTGGTGAGAGACAGAATGTCTCTAGCTGACTCAACACATTCACTTCAGGAGTTTTGCTAGAGGCTCAGAACCTTGGTGCCTCTGTATACAGAAATCCATATGATTGCAAAAAGGAGGCATCTTGTATTTCAACCCATAAACTCTTTGAAAAACAGCTATCTGAGTCTGGCTTGAAGCCTACCTTGCTTTAGGTGCCCACTCTGAGATTTGGGCTTGGGTGCAAATCCCACCACAGGTGATTGTTTTGACCTTTTTAAGGGGTAAATGTGTTTCATCTTTTCAACCTGAAGCTGTTCTATTTTGGCTAGTAATTAGCAGTGATCACTGAGAGCTCTTCCTTTACTGTCTTGATTTACTTCCCTCTTCAGCCCAGTGGGGCCCATCCTGATGGATGAACGCAGCAGGAAGCCTGGAGGCCATCACTTCATCTTGGAATGTCCCATGTCCTGATGCCAGATCTCCGGATTTTAGTGCAGGACTTACATTCGATGGATACTGTTGTGGGGGGTTTGTGTTGTTGTTGTTCGTGTGGTGTTTGTTTATTTATTTGTTTGTTTGTTACAGGGGTGGGGGATTGCCTGTGTGCTGTGGGCTTTTCTGTGTTAAACATATTTATAATAATTGCTTGCAATGTAAGGGCCCTGATGTGAGGATTTGCACAATCCCTACCAGTGCTTTATTCCTGGGGCTCTGCTGTGCAAGGATTGATGCTGTAAATCCAATGCTTATCATACAATATACGGAAAAGCTACTCTGCGAGACTGGCTTGACCCTGCTGGGTAGGGCTTACTGCGCTTTTATTTCCAGACTCCTCAGGCACGTTTGTCAGTGACACATCAGCAGTGAAAACATAAAAAGAAGGAGCATGTGAACTGCTGTTAATGCCCAGCAGTATTCCAGAAACAGTCACCCGGTATCGCAGCCAGTTTCCTGAGGGTGCAGGAGCATTCCCTAGGAACGCGCTCCGCAGCCGTCAGGCGGCACCTCCCGCCCGGCGGCCACGAGATGGCGGCCGAGCCCGCGCCAGCCACACGGCCGGGCCCTCGCCTTCCTCTCCGCCGCGCCCCTATCGGTGCCCGTCCCGGCTCCCCGGGCACGCCGGAGTTCGGGTGTCCTTCGGGATGGTCGATGCCGTGAGGAAGAGCGGGAGCCGTGGCAGCGCCGCGGGACGGAGCAGGGAGCTCGCTGCCCACGGGCGCTGGCGGCAGAGGGCGCCCTTGGCCTGGCGCGGCCCCACACGGCCCGGGGCGCCGCGGCTCCCGCGCCTTCCCAAGCAGGGCCAGGCGGGCTCAACAATCCCATCCTGCCCCGTTTCTTCCTCCCCCCTTGATTTATCGCCTTACTCCGTTCAAAGCTTACATCCATCTACTCCTTTCCTGTCTTCAGTGCTCACCCCTTGCTTCATTCACACTTCAAGCCCAACATCCACTGTAGTGCTTTCAACACCCAATACAAGAAACTCCCTATTTGCTAAAATAGGATGGTAAGAGGACAACTCATTGCTGTTCCTCTCAGCAAGTACTGGGTAAATTTTACTTTATCAGACAGACTCATAAGAGACCCTCAAGCCAGGTCCAGATCAGCTCTTGTCTCTTAACACAGAGAGGGGGAATCTTCCATGGAAAACAAATAACATGACATTATGCAAGTAGAAGTGCTGTTGCAATCTAAAAAAAGTGCTGAAATAAGTTTCTTCCAGGCATCTTTCAGACAGCCTTTGAACTCTGCATCTTTTTTTTTTCTTTTTTTTTTTTTTTTTTTTTTTCATGCATGCTGTTGTGACTTGAAGCTTCTAGGTAGATTTATGAAGGATTAAATTAAATGCTGGAATGTAAAAAGGAGTATATTTAAGGGAGAGAAGACAAAGGGCAATGAGGTGGAGTTAAAGGCAGGACAGTTGCACCGTGCTTCCTCTCCACAGCCCTTCTTTTATCAGAACATCTGAGCCAGTCGTGGTGCGAGGAAGTCAGCCTGGTCCTGCACCCTCCACTGGCTCTGGACTCTGGGTGTTTTGAGCTCTGGGTACAAGGCTGGTCAGTCACTCAAGAAAGTTTCAAAGGTCTGGAGGAAGATGCTATTAGAAACCTTGTTTAAATATTACAAGATTAGTTAATGATTTTGACTGTAGAGGGTCTGGTTTATGCTTACCGTTGCCACACTGAGGGGGAAACCTTTCATAACATGTACACATGAATGTATGGAATTAAAGGAGTAGTGGCAGTATCTATACCTCCCCACTGGCACTTAGTGCGGTACAGTTCACAAAGTGAGTCCCATGATTATCCACACAGGGACAATATGTCTGCTTTCCTTTCTGTGTATATCTGTATTTTTTCCCATAACAGACTCTGGATTTGGCAAAGTACGAACCCACACTTAGCAAGTGGGATGTGTTTTTAAGTTTCCTGGTATAGACTTGTCTATTGTAACCATCTCATGTGATTTCTTGCATAATCCAGGATATAGAACTTCTCTGAAATACTTCCTGCATCATGTCCAGTAGCTGTGGTTGTTTGCATGGTTTAGAATATGCAGGATTGAGAAGTCTTGTAAAGCAGTTTGAAAATTGGCCAAAGGCTTAAGTCTCCTCAGGTAATAAGCACTTCATTTTTAATATAAATTTCTGTGGGTTTAACTTTCAGTGGCTAGAGTTTTGTGTACCAGACTGAAGAGACCACTGTTTCTCTGGGATTGTCTCCCAACATCCAGTATGACCAAAATTTTCCCCAAGCTTGTCTTATTTAAAGCTAGTCCTTGTTTAAAGCTAGTTATGAGCTATCATAACCCTGCAATGCTTCAAGTTACTCTAAAATTTGTGTTCCGGGAAGTTTATGTATTTAGACTCATGAAAACTTAGAAATGAGTCAGTGCTTGGTCACAAACCAATATGTCAAGCAGGGATATGGTTGCACTTTTGAATGAATTAAGTTAGGTATGTAATTCCAGCTAGGTCACCCAGCATGAGGTTTCATTTCAAATGCCTAGTCTGTGTCAGGCATTTGTTCATCCACGACAGGCCCATAAATTGATAACCTAATTAAATTATTTATCAAGACTGTGGAATTCATATATTTGTCCAGATGCACTAACATTGCTCTTTAGAACTTCTGAGGAAACAGCTTGCTCTGGTGAGAGATTCCAGTTTAGAGGATACAAACCCAGAAGAGTGTGGCTCCACCTGCATCTGGGAGCTCATATCTGCTTCCAAAAGGCTGTGACTGTGTCCTGTCAGTCCCTAGCTCAGTGAAACAGAGGAAGACCTTAGGAATATCTAAATGCAGGTCGTTAATGAGCTGAGTTTTAACTTTGCATTCAGTCAAATAAACCTGATTTTACTTCTTGCCTAAATCTCAGTTGATACTGAGAGTGATTTCAGTATATTGTAGAAAATGGAATGCTTCAGAACGGACAAACTGAATGAAGGTACATTGAGCCATTCCAAAAGTTTCTTAAATTCAGCCCTGCAGATTGCACAGTTGTTTCTTGTTTTCCTGAAATTATTTACCTTGCATTTGATTAGCTTAAGATTTGTTATACTGAATGCCAAATAGTCAAGCTTATTTATGTATTTGTCAGCCCCCATAGCGTACTCTAGGGCTACAGAAAGAGAACATGTTATTTATGACGTATGACAAGTTTAACTTGTACCTTTAACACTGTCAAATTTATGTTGATGTTGATAAAAATCATTCCCTCCTTTGCTGTAATACAGTCCTTGGACTTTAATACAGAGGGTCTTTCTGCTCCACTAATATTCTGACTAGTCTGCCACTAGTCTGCCTGAACACCAAATCTACACGTCTCTCAGAATCAGCAGCAACAGGTCAAATGCAAGTCATCTAATCTCCTTAAACCCATTCCTCCTAATAAGAATTATTTTAATTTAGTATATTCATAGTATTCATGTGCCTTCTAAATTTCTCTGAGTCATTATTACCCCTGAAAAAGTCAGAAACTTTGTTTCTTTCTTCCTTACATATGCCCATCCTGAAATTGTAAGGCTGGAAAGCTGATTTATTGTATTGAATTTTTTACAGTAACGAGACAGCTATTGTAAATGACACCCAGTATCAGGCATGTTTGTTACAGTTTAAAGACTTTTATATAGTTCTTCTATTCGTAAATGTAAAATAAAGCAAAGACATATTAAAATAAGAAAGGCCTAATGGCACAAAATTAAAGTAACTGCATCTTCAATAAATTAAACAGGGAGCCAGGAAGGTGGCTGGCTTTAATGCAGGTGAATTCTTTGAGAAGAATGTCTGACTTGTGTCATCTAAATGTAACACAGTAATATTAAACAAGAGATAACAATCTCCCAAATGCCTTTCAGAAGCAGAGAACACCCTGGAGATATTTCATAGCATTTGCTTACTTTAAATCATTGTCAACCAGCTGTCCTCCCAGCTTAAACCAATCCAAATATATGTCTAATAGTTCATAATGAGGTATTAGTGGGTATTTACTTTCCAGGACTCTCCTAATCTCATGTCACAGCAATTTGTAACGTAAGAGAGAGTCCACAAGAATGAAATGCATGATCACAGACAACTTCGTTTTCACCAATTAGCAACCAACACCACAATTAGACCTTAACATGACTCGTGTCTAATGTTAGCCTGCCCTGGCATTATTTTGCGTGAGCTTTACAGTGGCAGGAAACCTGCTGAACATGTTCCTAAGTTTTGCCTAAGATATATCATGCTCTTAGAAAGGATATGGTGTAAACATGTCTTTCCTGCTCCTGCCTGCATTACCTTGCACCTCGCCTATCATCTGGTCCAAAGCTCCAGCAAACCCCTTCCTGTGGCGTTTATACAGCACAAAACTGGATTCATACAGATGCTTTGTGCCTGGGGCTGTTCTGTGACCACTTGCTTGTGCAGCTGCATAACTGGGTGTCTTTTCCATGCAGCATTTATCTCTTGTTGAACCTGGGGTTTCTAATGAGCTATCCGTTGATAGAGTAAATAAATGTAGGTATTTTCTGTGACCCACCAACAGCACTGAGATGGTTTATTTTACTTAAGGGGATCAGCAAATCTCTTAGACAGCTAGAGGACATATGAGATAATTTTAGTTAAGAACATTCAACTGCCCTGTTTGACATAAGGTTTGTCTGCAGCACCAAAAACGAAATCACACTCAGCCCTGAAATAATATCATCCCGTCTGACTCAACAGCTACTAAACTCTTTTAATTTCTGTATTACACTGATATCAAAGCTGCACAAAGATTCACAGCAGGGCTTCAAACAAGCTTAAACTTTTCTGAGAATACCCTAGCATGCTGTCCATAAGCAGAGGAAACTTCTGTCAGCTGTGCATTATTTTCAGTTTCCTTAGTTCAAAAGTAGTCCCTCTATATGTTTCATAATACTAAGCATTTAAAGAAATGCCTGAGTGAGCCTGGACCCTGACTTCTGTTGGCTGTCAATAGAATTCAATTCCTAAAAGGCCTCTGAATGCCTACATTTGCTTTTGTACCAGGGGAGTTAGGCCCTGGTATCACAGCTGCCCTTTGTTGCACATATGGGTACAAGATGCTCTGCAGTTCCTGGACCTTCACTGCCAGAAATATTTGAATAATGCAATCATTACTACATTATCTGAAGGCCTTATAACATAGTATCCCCTTAACATAGTATTCCTGGCTATTGTACTACAAAGATGGTGAGAAGACAGAGATTTAACTGAATTGGTGTAGCAAGAGGTGGTGCTCCCTTCCTCCACATACTCCCACATTTATTTTTCTTTTTCCTGAAGAAGTTTTGGTTTTTTGTTTGTTTTTTTTTTTTTCTTTCAAGTACAGAATGAAGGCTGAATGAGGCTGACAGCCTCATTCTCTGAATCTTTGAGGGCGTGTGAACCACAGATACAACAGGGAGAAAAGTAGCCAAAAGCAGGTTTGTCTGTCCTGTATTTGAAGGCTGAAGGTTAGAGCAGTCTCATCAAATGGCCTTTGGAAGCAAGGATTACTCATTACACAGGGATATCTCGCTGCAGAATTTTCATCTTCTAAGCTGACCTTGTACAGGGAATGCAAATGTGCCTACTTCCACTGCTCAGGTGGTGCAAAGGGTTTAGTGTAAAAGAGAATGAACTGCTGGCTGTTCAGAATCTCCAGAGATACTATTTGTCACAGGAGTATGCAGTCTGTTAAACCATCCAAGTGGTGACAGCACAAAAGAAACTCCAAGCTGGTCTCTTTAGCAGCAACCTAAAATGCACACCAGGTCAGTGTATTTTACACCATGATCTCTGTTTCAGCCATAGCAAAGCATTTATGGAGATCAAGATGACTTGTACGTGGTTTTTGATGTTAGCATAACTCTCGCATAAGGGTCCACAATCAAACACAGGGCATAAGATGCTATGGAAAACATATATGCCATGCTACAAGAGCCTGAAAAAAATGCAAATTATTGTCAAAAACTAATTTTAAAATATTAGGAAAGTATTCCTAATTATTTGTATTTTGTATGGCTGAACTAGGTGGGAAATTGTTGAGGTTTTGTTCCTAAATCATGTAAATTCTGTTTCGCTCAGTCCCTGAGTTTTGTTGCAAGAGCTGAAGAGCTCGATTCATTATTCTGGAATCCATCCAAGCCATAGGTCAGGAAAAGCTGACACCGTGGGATGTCCCACAGAGACAGACTGCTTTCTGAAAAGCGCTCAAGATGAGACAAAATGACCACCTAATGCCTTCAACAAATTTCAAAGAATAACTAGGAGCAAGATATTCCCTCTCTTGCAGAAAAAGAAAAAGGAGTTTTAAGCTCTTCCTTTTTCTTCATTCTTAATCTCCAAATGATGATAATTGTGGAGCAAAGATGCTGTTTGAGCCAGGAACAACAAATACCAAGTTCAGACAGCATATCTACAGATGTCGTTGTGGGTAAAGGGATATGCACTTGGCCAGCAGAAAAACGGCCTTGAAAATCTTCATGGGAAAACTTTTGGAGCTGGTGTTCTGCAGTAGCGTTACGATCCTGTGTTTTCACTCAAGAGCCTTTCACGTTGCGTGCCCTCTTCTCGTTTTGCACGCGCGCTCCTTTAGCAGCGAGGCGGGCGGCCGAGGGTATCCCGGGGCGGCTCAGGCGAGGAGCGGAGCGGCAGAAGGAGGCAGCCCCTCTCCCTGCCCCCTCCGCGTCCTGCGAGCGCCCGGCCGGGCACCCCGCGCCCCCTCCTCGGCGGCGGGAGCGCCCTCCCCCGGCCGTGCGGGCTCCGTGGCGGCCGTCGGGGGCGGACCGCGGCCACCCCCACCCCCGGCCTCCCGCCGGGCGCCGGCTTTAAATGCGGGGCGGCGCGGCGGCACTGGTGCTCCTGCCATCCTCGGCTCCGCGCTCGGAACACGCAGCCGGCCGCCATGGTCGAGGCTTTCTGCGCCACCTGGAAGTTGGTAGACAGCCACAACTTCGATGAGTACATGAAGGCACTGGGTAGGTACGGCCGGGCGGTGGCACCTTAGGAAATCCTGGAATTTTTCACCATCTGGCAAAAAAAAAAAAAAATTGAAAAGACTCCTCGCCATTGCCAGAGGTGTAGGTGAGACAGCACCTGGCAGCAGTGGTGGTGATGGAGGGGGTGATTTTGGCGGCTGTGCTTCTATCCGTAGAGCGAATTCCGTGCGAGTCACTCACCTGGGGGGCCGGGTGTGTTTGTGTGGGAGAGGCTCCGGGAAGTGCCCCCGGGCTAAGGGAAGCGGGTGAAAGACGAGCACGTGCTGTCTGCGGATAAGCGTGAAAGAACCAAGCGAAAAAGAAATCGTTATGCTGGAGTGATAAGGAATTGAAACTCTGAGCAGCGGAAGCGATCGCGGCCGTGCGTGTGACCGCGGGCGGAGTGCGGTGCCGCCGTGCTCGGCGGCGAGCGAGGGCGCGGAGCCACAGCTGGGCGGACTAGCGATGGATACTCTAAGTACAAGGGCACGAGCGAAGCAGAAAGTAGCGTTTCACAGGGATAGCTTACAGCTGTAGAGCGGGGTGAAAGATCTCTGTGCTTCGATATGTGGAAAAAACCAAAAAGTAAAAATAATCCCGAAGCTTGATGTATTTCTCTTTTTCATTGAATGGTCTAGGAGTGGGGTTTGCAACACGGCAAGTGGGGAATGTGACTAAACCCACTGTGATTATCAGCAGCGAGGGGGACAAAGTGGTGATCAGAACCCAAAGCACTTTCAAAAACACAGAGATCAGCTTTAAACTCGGAGAGGAATTTGATGAAACTACCCCCGATGATAGAAACTGCAAAGTAAGTGAACTCCGGGGCTGCAGTCGCCTCTCCCTTTTGCTTCCCTCCCCCACCCGGCAGTCTCTGCCATTGGCAGGGTCAAAATAAAAAACTGTAACTTCTGCTGCTACTAGTTATAGCACCGCAAAAGACAAGAGAGGGGAAAAAAAAAGGCAAGATTGAGTGCTGCCTGTTCACACCATGCCTTTTCTGAATATATCATGTTGCCAGCTCCCTGTCTGTCTTCCAGTATCAATTGATTGTGTTAGTTGCCCGCTTTTCTCACAAGCTAAATATCATTAGGCATAACTTTTCCCAGTCAAAATAATCGGATGCCTCTTCTTTGCACCTTTGAGAGCTTAACATCAAGTATTATTCCAAGGCACATCTGAAGCAGGTTCTTGTGAGACTGGAGCTCAAAGGAAACAACTTTTTTATCCTTTGACACAAACAAAAATTGTGTGGATTTCATGCTTAAAACTAGGATAATTCGCAGCCTTGGCTTTAAAATGGCTGGGTCTACTTTATCATTCTAGATCCACATCCATCTATTGAAGAGAATTCAATGGAACAGTGCATGATGAATGTGTGAGCAGAATCCCAAGTACCCTGAATAAAGGCATGTCTTTGTGTTTCTTGGTATCTCACAGTCAGTTGTGACCCTGGATGGAGAGAAGCTAGTGCACGTACAGAAATGGGATGGCAAAGAGACAAACTTTGTGAGAGAAATAAAGGATGGCAAAATGGTAATGGTAAGTATAGAGCATACTGAGCATTCACATGCACCGCAAAAACTCCCAACTTACCCTTATCTCAAGCTTTGTGAACAGTGTGACTTAGACACAAACCCTTAAACTAATCATTGGGGAAAGCTAGCAGGGATTTAAAAAATATTTTTAGTTTGGTTTGTGTCTTGTTTCACTAACAATTAAAAAATTGCTAGTGCCTTTAGGCAGGCCAGCCTGTGGATTTCCAGAGTATCTATGTTCTCTTTCTAGACTTTTGTGTAAATACCCAAGAAAAAAAGTCCCAATGAGCTTGTAATGATACAAAGTTCTTGATTATATATGAAATTTATCTGTTGCCAGTGGCAATTTAGACTTCTTTAAAAACTTGTTTTATGTATGCACACATTTAAAAAAAAGTACTTACTTGCACAGAACAAGTAGTTTCCTGTGAAAATAAAATTACAACATTGAGGGAACTAATAGCATTTTCATATTTAACAATAAAGGGTTTAGTCTTCCTATCTTTTTAAAAACTATGATAAAGAGCAATTGTGTGGAGACAAGTCAGAGTTTAAATTTTCCCAACTTTTTTAGAAACAAGACTATGGGGTGAATAAATGTTGTGAGTTACTGTAGATAATATCCAGGAAAGCACTTTTCATGGCACAGAGATATAGTTAAAAAAAAAAAAGTCTTCAGCTATACTAATTGGGCTTGGTTGTTGAAGACCAGTTCTTTTATTTCCTAAGTACTGTGTGGACTAAGACATGCAAATGAATACAAACTTTAAAACATACTGAAATGTAATGTGGCAAATGTTTCAAGGGAAAATGCATGCTTTGATTTTTGAGGCAGCTATGCACAAATCAACAAAAATACAGAAAATCTTGTCCTTTGGAATTTGAATACCATGAGGTGCCCTGTTCTAATTCAGGAAATACCTCCAGAATGCACACTGCAGTTGGTGTTCTGCACAACTGCAGTGACTAGAGTATTTGGTGGTTTTAGCTACACAGGGTACAGAATGCATTTTTTTTAAGACAAGGTTCTCCTAGAGTTTATATTTATGCATAATAGTATAGAGGCCTTGGAGTTTTAGACTGTACATCTTAGTGGGATGAGCTTTGGCAAAATAAGCGTTAAGTCTGTTAAAACAATGCTATATTAAAAAAATTAAACAGTAAATTAGATTTTTAACAGCTGCCTTGTAAATGCGCATTATGTGTTTCTTGGGTGTGAAAGCAGCAAGGAGAAAGTATAATTTCTTATAGGAACTAGTCTTAGGCTTGGCTTCTTGTTCATTTAAAACATCAGTATCCTAGATCTATTTGTTTTTCTTTAAATTACATAATGTAAACCAACTTTGATCTAGCATGGACTTCATAATGTGTTAAACCATTACAGAAAATGGTTCAGCCTGTGACATGTCTGTCTTTTCCTTGGACTTGCAGACTCTCACCTTTGGTGATGTGGTTGCTGTTCGCCACTATGAGAAAGCATAGAGTGTACCTGACTTCTGTCCAGATGTTACTTCTGCTGGATGGATTAATGTCCTGTCCATGATTGAGTGTAGCTGAAATGCACATCTCTGGCATGAAAGGTTAATAAAGTTGGGTTTGGTTTTTTTCCTTGGGTGGGGGGGTGTTTTTTTATTAAAAAAAAAAAAGCTATGCCATCAAATTGGCATGTTTGTGCTATATAGTGAAACAGGTTAAACTTGGCATTAAATTTCTGAAACACTCGCTTTTTTTTTTTTTTACAGTAAATGAAAAATATTTGAATTGTTTTGGAATGTAGATAAAACAAATTAAAGCATTTTTTCAACCCCTGCTCCTTTTGTATTTAATCAGCTAATATTCTGGTGTCCCAGAGAGAGGTGTTCGAAGTTCCTTTTTCTGAGTTAAAGGCCAGAAAAGCATGTGGTACAGAATGATGCAGCAGCCTTTCTATGCAGTGTAGAGTACTTGGGGAAATGAAAAATTGACTTTAGATTTCTCCAACAAAAAGCCACCAAAGTTAACTGTACTTATGTAGACAGGGAAGTGAGATGTTAACATAAGTTTCAGCTCTTATCTTCACTTGGGAAGTGCAGATAATGGTCCAGAGTTTGTAGAGTTTTAGTTTTAATAGTTAAAGGGTTTTTAATTTGTTTTGATAGATTTGTGGTTTGTTTATATTTCTGCTGATATGCAAATATTGAAGACTTTCACAGGGTGGGAAGAAAGGGTCAGCATAGTAACTCCCCTACATTAGTCTCCATAGGAATGGGAGGAAAACAGTACAACAGGAACCTACTGCACTTCCCTTTCTTTTCCCTCTTAGCTTCATAGCTAATATGTACTAGAGATAACAATTTCCACTGTGAGCATATTAAAATGCTTCTTAAATAAGAAATTAAAACCTTGTACCTGAATAATATATCCCTAAAAGGCAAAGTGGGAAAAACTACCTTTTGCTTAGGAAAATTGAAACAGGTTATTGGGAGCATGGAGATTGTTTGGAGCGTCCATATTTTCTACACGCTGACTCGGAGAAGCAGAGGGAGGTGTAGCTACTGCCAGCCTTGTACACAAAGGCAAAGCTGAGCTGTGGATTTAGCTGGTCATTGCTCTGTGAGTGGTGTGTGTGGCTGCAACCAGAAGTGCAGGAGCAGGATCTTGCCCAACTTCCCAGGCTTCATCCTTCAGATCTGCTATGGGAAGAGACTTCTTGTATCCCTGGGTAGATAGGCTAACATAGGTAACTCATCTGATAAGAGTTCACACATAACTGGCACCTACCCCACACAAATATAAAATTCAATGATGTTAGCTTTATTTTTTCACAAAAACCAGCTTGAAAGGAATATTCAAGTCTGTTTTCTCTTGTGGGGAACACTATATATCTAGAAGACAGAGCCTTTAGTTATAAACCTTCATATATATGTGTTACTTGGTAGACATTGATAGTTTTTAAAATCTAATAGTGATCTTTTTTAATCAGAGAAATGAAAAGTAGAATGTGATCCAGTGCTATGGGGAGCTCCCCTGTCTATGCTTTGGGCTGTTTCACTGGTAATAGTGCAAGCTATTTTTAAGCGGCATCTTCTGCCCTTTGTTTTTATCAATCCATATAATCCTCAGCTTCAGTACCTAATGCAGCCTTCATCTGCCTTCCCTCTGTTGTTGCCTGCTTGCCTGTGGGGTGCATTTACCACATGACTGTCCTTACCTGCCCCCTTTTCTCAGAAAGCTGGGAGCAGCTGCTTTTCCCTCCTCACTGGAGTAAGCAGACTTGCTTTCCCAATACTGTCCTTTTGTCTGCACAAGAAATGATTTGTGGGGTCATGAATTAAAAAACTTAGGGTCTTTTTCTTAAATACTAGGGAAGGACTACAGAGGCAAATTGTTATACAAATAAACTCTGAATGGTAAATATTTTGCATTACAGTCACTTTTAAACAAACAAGAAAAGTAGCCCTTTAAACAAAAGCTACTTTTCCCTGTTCTAAATATAAACATTATTAGTGTCAAATTAAATAAGGCAGAGGAAAGTGGAGAAGTGGTGCTTGTGAATTAATGATGCTGCCCAGAGGAGTGGAAAAGAGAGGAATATACTGACACATGGGACTCCCAGCTGCTGCTGACACAGCTTTGCAGAGCCCTGACAGGAGCAGCACAGTGACCAATGGGACATTTCAGGCTAGCCACAGGATCCATGACATTATTATTGTGATCGTCTCCTAAAACTGACACCAAGTACTATTCCTCTACATGGAACTACTTTGACTTCAATAACCAGCAGTTCCACAAGCCTTGGCCAGTGGAGACTTGATTTACAATACACCTCACCATGCCCCTTAAACTGTATTAAAGGTATACTTTTTCATCAAGTTGGGTGTTTTTGTTTTGTTTTGTTTTTCAAAGCCTTATAAGTAATCGGGATCCATTTATACATGTATGCCAAGAGAAACCTTCCTTCCAGGAGATGCCTGAGACTGGTGTGGGGCGTCGAGCTCAGCCTTCCTTCAGGTCGCCTCACTTCAGCCGACGCCCCGACTTCAGCCCTGCCCAGCCCCAAGCGGCCGGGCTCGGCTCCTGCGAGCTCCTTAGCGCTGACCCGGGGCTGGCACCTCCTGAAGGTCACCCCGGGCACGGCGGGCTCAAGGCGACAGCCCGAGCCGCCGTCCGACAGCGGGGTCGCGGCCTGGGGCGCCTTCTGGCCCCGAGCGGTGCGGGCGGGGCTCGGTGGTTTCCGGCGGCCCCGCGGAGGCCCGGGACTTGCACAAGCCGCCCGGGACTCGCCTCTTTCCCCGCCGCCGGGGCGGTGACACGAGGAGAGCCGTCGGCGGGCCGAGCGCTCCCTCCCGCACGGCCGACATGGAGCTGCGGGTGGCGCTGGGGCTGGCGCTGCTCTGCTCCGCGCTGGAGGCGGCGCCGGCCGGCCCGCAGCGGCCCCGCTCCGCCGTGGGTGAGTCGGCCGCGGGTCAGCGGCTGAGGGGCCCGACCGGGGCTGCCCGTGGAGGGCGGGGGAGGCGGGTGAGCGGCGGCCCGGCGAGGGAGGCCCGGCCGGGGGCCGCTGCAGCCCAGCGGCGGGGAGAGGGGGGCGGGCTGCACGGTCCCTGCTCGCGGCTCCTTTCCCTCCCCCTGGCACTACTGCCCCCGCATAACCTGCTGCCGTAGCATTCCGTATCCCAACTGGCTTCGGCCACACGTGGCTGCTAGATCAGTCAACAAGGCTCTTTGCAGGTACGGAGTTTATATTTAGCTGTCCGGGAAGGCCGGCGGGTGAGGTGAGGTGAGGTGAGGTGAGCCCTGCCCTGCCTCTGGTGCGGTGTCCCGAGGCACGCACTGCAAACACCGCGTTTGGGGCTGTGCTGAGCTGAGCTGGGCTGTGCTGAGCTGGGCTGTGCTGGGCTGTGCTGAGCTGGGCTGTGCTGAGCTGAGCTGTGCTGGCAGAAAACACATACGCTTTGCCCGGCCTCGTCCCCGCTCGGGGCGTGCGTGCAGGTGAGTGCTTCGAAATGGTTTCCCGCAGAATTCTCGTTCCACGTTGCTCACACTTGCCTCGGAACAAGCACGCAGCAGTGTCCCGGCGTTTGTCTTGTCACCTGTAGGTAGGCGTCACAGTTTTACAGATTTTGAAGATCGCCTCTGGTCTTTTGATTGCTGAAATAAAACTCCGTGGGGTACAGTTGTGTGGTGCCTGCTCAGCCACAGAGTGAGAGTGTGACCTTGTGAAAAATCAATTTATATCTGTCCCTATTTCACAACCACTGCTCCAGATAGATGTGTGCCTTTACCAAGCACTTTGAAACTGACAAAAAGAAATTACTGCTATTTTACATGGAACTTGAAGGCTGATAATTAACACGGATTTCATTCATCTTATTCAGCATATTCCTATACTTCTCAGCTCCTTTATCCGTGCAGTGCTATTATGTAACAGTGGCTGAGAGCATGTCAGCCTGGAAAGTAGTGAGTAGGTAAGGCTGACACACAGCTCTGTGGTGAGAAGCCCAGTCTCTGCACGCATGCTGTTTCTTGCTTTTCTTTTTAGACATCTTCCTTGTCACCTTTTATAGGTAGCTTCCAGCCAGGGAAGATCTGGAAAAATAATTAAAATGCGGCTCCCTTTCTTTTCAAGTGGAGTGGAGAAGTTCTTCTCTTGCCTCCTCTACTATCCAGTTTCTAGATTGCTATTAATGAAGGGGAGCTGATTTTTCAGTTCCTTCCAATCTCCATTCCATTTTTGGTGAATAGCATAAACCTGCTTCTCTGCTTCTGTTTTCATTTTTTCTAAGCAGTCTATATGAAGGACTCTCAGGAAGAACTTGCCCACACTTACCATACAGGCTAATCAACAATTTAACTTTAAATACGAGTAGCAGTAAATAAACTGTAGTAAACTTGGCATTACCCCAGTATATCCAGTTCAAATGCAAATAATGCATTTCCTTTCATCTTTATTTTCTGAAAACAGTGCAATTCTGGCATGTATCTGACCTACCCATAGCAGAGGATAAACTGTAGTAAACTTGGCATTACCCTGATATATCCAGTTCAAATGCAAATAATGCATTTCCTTTCATCTTTGTTTTCTGAAAACAGGGCAGTTCTGGCATGTATCTGACCTACATTTAGATCCGACTTACCACATAACCCCTGATCGCACCAAAGTTTGTTCTTCTTCCAAAGGAGCCAATGCCTCCAATCCAGGCCCTTTTGGAGACTTTTTGTGTGATTCTCCTTATCAACTTATTTTGTCAGCATTTTCATTCATGAAGAATTCAAAAGAGCAGGTTTCATTCATGATTTGGACAGGGTAAGTGTTCAAGTCACTCTGCAGTTGAAGCTGGATAGCCAGATAGTGTGGCAAGTCACAAGTTTGTATTTGCACCAACAGATTTGAGTTCAGTATCTCACAAATGTTGTCCCTTTAGTTGTCCATATGGCTACTAAGAGGAGGACTGAGAATGTAAGGCCTCAGAAACAGACTTTGAGCTCTGTAATAACTGCTGGACTGTTCATTGTGATATTCAGCATATGGCTGTATTGGTGTGAGTTAATAGAAATGGTGCAGGGAGGGTGGGAAGTAGGAAAAGCAAAAGGAAAGGTCAGGGCAGTAACTGACTCATTTCAGGCCTCTGTTGAGTAAGAACATTTACCTTTCCTGTTCTAGTCTTCAGTGGGCTTAATAGTAAACTCTCACAGAAATGTTACCTGTGAGCCTTTGTGTGCGCCTTAGCAGTGGGATCAGACAAAGAAATGTGAAAGGGAGCAGCTTCATAGTACTATGCTATCAAGGCATAGTACAGTGCCTTGTTACTTTCTAGGTATTCATAAAAGGTAGCATTGATTTACCCTTCTGCCATAGCAGAACTCTCAATTCTACCATCACACAATTTTTTAAGGCATACATCAATGGATAATTCATCAAAAAGATTGTATTTCTCAGTGTGAGAACCAGTTTGTTTATGTTATATCACTTATTTTTGCTGGGAAAGAGTGTTAAGAAATACATGAAGGCAAGGGATGAATCTCTTTCACTTACCTTATTGTACGTACTTAATTTTCAACAAGATTATTAGAAGGGAAAAAAAAACCTGATGTGCAGCTGATGAAAGATATATAACACATACTCCACAGTGACTCAAAATGATGACTTTAATTTCTATGAAATCTTCATTATGATAAATATGAATCACAGGATAGACACTGTCTCAACAAGTCTACTTGTTCGATTTTTTTAGACAAAAGTCTTTGCAGACTTTGATTCTGTGATTTTAATTAAAGTGCATAATAGTGTTACATGCTAGAATGCAGATATGTTTTCAGACTTTTTTCCCTTCCTTGTGTTGCTAAACAAAGCTTTGTTAATCAAACCTTTTCCTTTTTCAGAGATAGCCCTCCTCATGTTCCCGTAAAAGAGCTCTCCACGAAGTTGGTCATTAGTATCATTGGTAATCTGAGTTCTACAATTCGTAATTTCTTTCCAGATCTTCAGGTTTTCCCAGCCTTAGGCAATCATGACTACTGGCCACAGGTAAAACAAGTTAGAAATTTGTTCATGTATCATATTGAGTGTATTCGTAACTCCTGGGAAAGCACATCTGAAAAATAAGAGCTAATTATGTGTAACTGTTATTCTGATAACAGAATTCTAAAGTTCATCAGTTAACATTTAATATTATAATAGTTCCACTCTAGAACAGAAACTACATCACTCTTTCTGTTTGCTTACCTAATGAAACACTGGTGCCAGGTAGACTCTGTGCATGGCCTGGGGTCACACAAATTTATTGCTAATCATTTCTCATGGCTTCTCATGGTTCTCATGAACCACCACATGTCAATGTAGTTAATACATAGATACTTTTCCTTACTGTGTATGTCATGCATGTGTATACAGTAACTTAATCTACCACAATGGCCATCATTAATGGACCTGTGAGCCTGTGTTAAGTTTCAAAGCTTACTGAAAGGCCTACTGGAAATCCGTCAGCTGGCATAGCTAGATTTTTTTGTTGCTGTTTTTTAACTAAAGTAATGGCAGGATTTTTGTAAGTTACCATAGTTTTGCCACTACTATTAAAAATACGTCTACTTTTCTTTCCTCACTGGACATTTAGAAATAATCACATTGATGATTCACTAGTTATGTGCAGCTGAGGATGGTGCTTTTTCACTTTGACTGTGCTGAATATTGTTCTTGGCATACTCAAAAGTAAACAGTTGCTTCATTTGCCCTTTAAAGTGTGTTGTGGGTCAATCTGGCAGCACACTGGATTCAGAAGCAAAAGCTATCATTGGATGTGAGGGGATCGGAAGGGATATGAAACAGGTCAACTGAAGTATTTTACTTGAAATTCCTCGTGGGAATTCAGTAACACCCCTTCACATCCTCAGGGCTTGTATTCCAGCTTTCTGTGGTATTTATTAGGCATGTCAGGGTGTAGGTTGGTGCAGCAGGTGATTGTGTGATTGCCTGTGTCATTGCTGGAGTTAGTGGTTTCCAAATAAGGGTGTAGTAGAGGTGCTGAGAGATAGGGAAAAGTGAGAAGGAAGGAAACGTGAGAGACAAAATAACAGCTAGGTGTATATTGGAGGTGTGAGTTCACCAACCAAACTGCGACTTCAGTCCTTTGTGTTCTTAAAGTGGTAATAAAGCTTCAGCTTTTCATATGCACTGACATGGGGACTCACTAGAGTTGATTGACTAGAAACCACTGGGAAAGTATTTTGATAAATAACACCTTAACTGAAGTGTCACGCAGTATTTCATGTTCACTTTGTTTCATTTTTAAAAACGCCTTAGCAGAGAATCATTGTCATCTCCTTTGATAAAGAAAAAAACCTACAACCCTTGAGAACAAAGAATGTAGGGACTTTTTCAAAAAATGTGAATTTTGTTTGTGAAATTAAATCTGAAGACATAAAAAAACGATGCTCAGGAGGGGCAGATGGGCAGCAAATAGAAAATTAAAACAAGCTGGTGTTTGGTGGTTGTTATTAGTTCTCCCTGTACAAAGCTGCTCACGAGTGTTTCTGTGATTCTTTGAAATGGCATGCTTCACCAGTGTGAAGAACTGGCATGGTTTTCAGTTATTGTTTGTAAAAGACATGGGATCAGACAATCCCCACTATGGGGTCATTTCGACTTGTTTGATTTTTTAATGTTTGGTTTTTGCTCTTTAAGATTCTTTTTTTCATATGGATAGGCTTGGCAAATGTCCTGCAGATTGGAAGCAATATGGAACAAGCCACACACTGTTGGCTGTTCCAAAGCAAGTGTAAAAGCTGTGCTCTCACCATGAACCAAAAAATTTTATTGCTCTCTTGTGTTCTGAGCTGTCTGTCTTAACAACTGAACAGTCCTGGGTGACTTTTCTTGAAGAACATGTTAAAAATACTTCTCAGGTTAATCAAGCATTGGGATACCTTTCAGATCATATATTGTGACCTCGGTCTTTCTGCATAGTCTTACTTGTTTCACACCATTGCTCTTGCTTAAGACAAATCCCTAAACTGCTTCTAGCAGTTCAAAGAACACTGACTTGCCTGGACCTAAAGCACCTTCAGTCCATAACATGACCTCTTATCTGGAATCATGTTTTTACTGTGTCTGTTAGTGACTGTTAGCTCTGGGTCAAAGCTGTCCTAACAACTCATGTCTGGGCACTGCAATCCACAAATGTCTCAACAGACATCTGATTGCTCTGCTCCTAGACAGAGACTTACTGCCTAAACCTCTAATAACATAGGTTTAGTTTCAAAGATCTTGGAAAGGTCAAATTTTATGTTTAAGAAAGCATGCACTGGGATTTTTTTCAACGCCTGTTTTTTTCCTTCTAGCACCAAGACTCCAGATATTTTAGCAAAGGCAAGGACAGGCTGGTACTTTCCTGTCAGTTCAGAGCATGGGTCTCATCAGGCCGTGGTTCAGACTGAAGAGTGCTATAGTCCTAATTAGAGCCAGTGGGAGAAAACATTGACAAAACTTTCTCTTGTACATTTTAAAATGCTTTCTACCAGAAAAAAGGACATCATGAAAACATTTGTGAATTTTGCCAGAATGTTCCTGAGGGCCAAAGCGGAGTTTTGGGGAGCTGCTATGAAACCCAAGTTATTTGAAAAAGAAACTTATATTCATCCAAAAGATTTTATTTTTAGACTTTGACTTGCCAGTAGGTATATTTATCAATTTTGCAGAATGTATGGTTTTCCATTCTGCTGTATTCTTAAGGCTTGACGTATTTCTGGCATTAGTTTAATAATGCATTAATAAGGCCATGCAATCAGTTCTAAGTTTAGGCATTTGTTCCTGATCAGCAATACTGAATATTCTGAAGTAAATTTTTTCCTATCTTGAATTCCTCCTGGTGATGACTGGATACACTTACATGTTATGCAAGAGATTGGGCAGGATAATTTAGTGGTGTTTTTGTCTTTGTGTCTGAATACTAAGACTTAGGCAGGTTATTCTCTCTCACAGGACCAGTTTCCTGTAACTACCAGTGAAGTTTACAATGCTGTAGCAGATTTCTGGAAACCTTGGCTAAGTGATGAAGCAATCAATACCTTCAGAAAAGGTAAAGTATGGCAGTAATACATTGTGAAGCTAGGGCTTAGAGAATTAATGTTTCTGTGGATTTGTCCTGTTTGTTTAGCTAAGTCTCATAGGATGAGTCAGAACAATGGATTATCTGTAATGCTTCTCCTGGAAGAAGTTACTTATCTTTTTGAATGACAATGCCTATATTCAGAATAAATTTATTCCTTTCTGATGCAATATTTATCACTTTTTGTAATGTTTAGTGTTACTGACTTTGTCCCAACGCATGTGAAATATCTTTCTGCTTTTGAGACCTCATCACACTTTTTAGATCAGGGTGTATGATGCACATGAAAACTTTACTTTGATGGGAAAAGACTGTTAAAATGTTGTTTCTGTTTTAATGGTATATGTATTTCAGAGCATACTGAATAGGTGCATTTTTATTCAGGTTATGATAGCACATAGCTGTGGTGATTATGCTATTAATATTTGTGTGCAACTTGTTAAACTGGCAGAATAATTATATTCTTATTAGAGTTTTTCTTTTTAGCAAAGGACTGAAAAGTTCAACCCAATTTCCAGTCTACTCAAACATTAGGGATTTGGAAGTTTAATTTGTGTTTTTGTGTCCTTACTGAGAGTAAACTCTGGATAAGAGTGGAAGTGGAAACTTGAAGAAGGATAGTAAAACTCAAAGAGGGAGACCTTATGTTAAATTATATTGTTATGCTTCTGTTGCCATGGCTCCATTGAAGTCCCTGAACTATGAAGTTATACCTATTGAAGAAACTCAGCTGTGGAGTATTTTGGGAGCAAGGACAGAAAAATATGATCCTTACTTTTCATCATATCATCAGTCTGAAGTTAAATGGCTTTCAAAGTACAAGGCTACCAAACTCAAACAGTTCTTCTTGAAGGAGCCTGTATGCTTGTTGTATCTCAAGAAGTATGGACCTTTAACAACTGCTTTATCTGTCAATTTGGAAGAAAGATTATAGGGCACTTTTTGCATGTCTGTTGGATAATTGCATCTGAACACTATCAAATAAGATAATACAGGCAATAATTAATAAATAATTCAGTGCCAACTTCTAGTAAAATGTGGCTGAAAACTTTGTCAACATGTCTATTGTGATAAGGTCACTGTGGCTTGAATAAGCATGATATTCTACTAAAAAGAGGAAGGTTGAGTATTTTGTCAGTGGTGTACTTTGATTGTAAAGTTGTGCTTTGAAGCCTTTAATTTTTCATATGATGTTGGTCTTATTTTTGCAGGTGGCTTCTACACGCAGCTTTTTGAATCCAGTAATAGCAACCAACCACTCAGGATAATCAGTCTGAACACAAATTTATATTACAGCCCCAACAAGGTAACTGTGAATATCACTGACCCAGCCAACCAGTTTGCCTGGCTGGAGGAAATACTTGAAACCTCTTCACAAAAGAAGGAAAAGGTAGGGATCAGGAACAGAAGCTATTATTAGTTGTTTCAATTTTGGAAAAAAAAAAAAAAAAAAAAAAGGAAGACATAGAGATAATCAAAGTATAAACATGCTTCTAGAAGAATAATAACATTGCCAAAGATACTGCAAAGTCAAAGTTTATTTTTTAATAATACCTCCTTTAACACACACATTTTACTGCAACAATTAATAAACTATTTGAATAAAGTTTCTCAAATTATACATTAAAATACCTTTTCTTTCCTACCCTGTAAAATACTGTAGAAGTCAGTTTCTGACCTTTTTACATATAGCCTCTAATTTTAAAATATATGCTCTTGGCCTAAGACAAAAACTAACATATTTTATTTACATTATAATATAATGTAAAGTATCAAAAATAAAAGTTAGAAAAGAGTTTATCAGCCACAAAACTTAGTTAAGCTGCTGTAATTGCTATGATTTAAGTGTTATAATAATTTGTCTTACAGTATACAGGTTTGGAAGTGAAGGTTTAAATTATTGGCTGCTGATTGATTGAATGATTGGGGTGGAGATTAGGTCATGATGTAAGCAACAGTGTTTATTTTAAACCTGTTTACATTTTGCTACAGTGTTGCAATTTTAGAATACTATATTACAGTGATGAGAAAGGAGAGATTTCCCTTCCTCAGGAAACCCTGTAGCATGTCAGTTGGTGTGTGCAGTTGGCACTAAGTCTTTACCTCAGACAGAAGGGTTTTAACCAGGTATCCATGTTTCTGGTTACTCTCTGACTCTCCGGTGCACACTCTATAATACTCAAACCTAATTTTTTTCTTCTGTCCCTTTGAGATACCAAGTAATAAGCCTTGCCCTAGTAACTTATATTTTTCATTTGAAGTAATTGATAACATTATCCTTAGCCTAAAATCATGCATAGATTTATTGGAACATTTTTTCTCCCCAATAAGATACTAAATTGATATTATGAACTTAAGAGATCTTACTGTTGGGATTTTTAAAAAATGGTCATGATTTACAGCTTTTAGATTGGCATTTTAAAAGGCAGCATTATTATGAAACTGTGGTACCACTTCTAGGATACAGCTAAGATTTTAAGTTTCAATTAAGGTGCTAATTGTGCTTTCTGTATTTAATTCCTTAGGTGTATATAATAGGTCATGTCCCAGTAGGATACTTGCCATATGCAAGGAATACTACAGCTATCAGGGAATATTACAATGAGAGACTGGTAAAGATTTTTCGCAAATACAGTAGTGTTATTGCGGGCCAGTTTTTTGGACATACACATAGAGATAGTATCATGGTCCTCCTGGATGAAGAAGGTAATGATGCTTGTTGGCTCCTGAACTTTTTCTTCCTGATTGAAAGCAAACTAATACTTTCTTGCATGTTCTTTCTAGTCAGTCACCTGTGTGAAAAATAATAATTGAAAAAAGGAAATTGGGAAATGATAGGACTTTGGTGCCTACTCTTAGTTTTCCTTCCTGGGCAAAGGAAAGGAAATGTGAAACAGATTTTTTGTTGATGTCAGCAGAGACTCCCCAAGCTTCCTATTTTTTTTTAATGAATGCTTATGCCTAGACAAGAATTTCTAGTCTTTCCTCTCTGCTCTCTCAGTGACATGGGCAAATTATACCAGCCAGTTGCTATTGTGTAATGTGTCAAAGGGAATGTTCTCAGGCCAGCTAGACATGCTCTGTGTTCTTGTATTTCCTGCATCATTACTGTGCCTCTCTGCTGAGTTCCCTGCTGCTTCAAAGTTAATTAAGATAAGGGTAAGCAGGAGGTAGGGGAAAGAAAGTCTCTGCCTGTTGCATCTCTTAGATCAGCTAATTTCCCTTCAAGAAAATCACCCACGTTGAAATTTTTGTTTATTGCTTTAAAATCCCTTAGTTCTAAGCATGAGTATGGCCATATGGAGCACTTGTAACATCTCTAACAGAATAACAAGTTTTGTCTTCACCATAGAACAGTAAGAGGTACATTGCTTTGATCGATGTAAAATACCCAAACATTAAATGGCTCTTCATCTATGATTTATATAAACTCATATGAGCAATTTCCAAAATGCTAAGTAATACTATTTCAAATTTTTACCTTTTTACTTGGTGTTAACCTCTAGTAAAAAAAAGAATTCAGCCCAGTGAAAGAACTGGGTTTCTTTATTATGTTTTTTAATGATGCTCACTGCAGTCTTATACCTATATTTTTTTTACACTGTCCCATTTGTTCTTGAAATCATCATCTCTACCACAAATTTCACTGGGAACAGACTGATCTTGGTGTTTGTCATTAAAGTTTGCATGTGCAAGTAACTACTTCCCAATTATGTTAGTAATTTTGCATATTTTGACAAAATTTAAATAGTAATCAAATACACATTGTGTTTGTCTGTACAGCTTTAGACTGTCTTCTGTTCAGGACATTTTCCTCTTGACAGAATTCCAGAAAATTCAAGATAAATGCAATATTGTAGCCAACACCAGTGTACTGAAATAGAGCTCAGCTGTATTTTGTCCAGAAGAATACTGATTTTCAAGCTTTCAAAACTTCTGCCTATATGTGGACGCTGACCTTGTGATTTCACTGCTGTGACACTGTCAGAGATGGGAATAGTTAGGGCTTCCTTTTTGTTCCACAGAGAACTTAACTTCTCAAGGTACTTGCCTCCACATTCTATCTCAATAAAACTCACATACATCCTTATGTTTCAGTTGCTGTAAAAGTTGGTGTTCAGACAGTAGGTGCTGGGCTGCTCAAGGTCAGGTGATGAAAGAGACCTTGGTGTTTCTAATAACATCACAAATACATTAAGCAACATGTAAAATACAGTATGGAAACAGCAACTAAAGTTTTTTAATATTTCTTCAGTAGAAATACACAAAATACAGAGACTACATACAGGCAAGACCATTTTTCACAGGCAGTTGAATTGGTTGGGAAACCTCTAGTATAGACAGGCTTAAGTGGTACACACTAGAGTGGGTACTGTGGTGTTCACACAGGGTTTGTTCTATCCATTGGAAGTATGGCAGTTAACAGTGATACAGCTAAATCTGGTGAAAAAATTTCTAATGTCTTTAAGCCTGTCACTCTTGCTTTTGCTGTGTTGGTATTCTACAAAAACATTTGTTTGAAAAAGAAATTATTGAAAGGAAACTGTCTCTTCAACTTCTCTTTTTCTGCAGAAAAGCCAGTCAATTCCTTGTTTGTGGCACCTGCTGTAACGCCAGTGAAGAGTGTATTGCAAATGGAGTCCAATAACCCTGGTGTCAGATTGTATCAATATGATCTTTTTGACTATAGCTTGCTGGTAAGAAAAGATTTAAGAGCATTGTTTAAGACTTCATAGTGTCAGTAAAAATTATAGCAAGATGTCAGCCTTTGTAGTATTATGGCTACTGGTGATGGGACTTTGGTGCCTACTCTTAGTTTTTCTTCCTGGGCAAAGGAAAGGAAATCTGAAACAGAACTTGGTCTTTCTGTGCCTGCAGAACTACTCTGTATCGAATGTTCTTATGATGTAGGATGAAAGACAGAATTTTTCTGGGCAAAATCCTGAAACTATTTGCAGGGAGCTCTGCAAGGGTGCAAAAGAGGTTCACCTAAATCCTGGGCATGCTTACATACCAATGTTGTTTGCTGGTGATAGCCTGAGTTTTGGGATGCAGTCCATGAAATGTTTCTAAAGGGTTTAAAAGGGCTGCTGAAGAAAGCACTTTTAATCATATAATGTCTTTTGTAATCATGCACTTTCCTATATAGAGATTTTATAGGAAATGTTAGATAAATTTAGAAGGAAAATAAAAAGTAGAGGGTTTCTACTTTGTAGTTTCATGTGATTTCTGGAGGTAAAGTGAATCCTGTGTAATTATTTTGGCTGTGAATGGTTTAGGCTTTCTCTCTGTAAGAGTTCAGTGACAATGCACCCTGCAGCTTGATTGGGACTGGAGTTTCTCCCTGGAGACCTATGCTAATTCAGGCTGCTCCTTTCTTGTGCAGATTTCACTCCTACATCGACATCCATCCTTTTCCTTAACTTCTCCTTAACTTCTCTCTTTTCCTGTCCATTCTGCCCTTCAAGTAGTGCCCACAGAAAGGAAACTTCTGGCTCTCACCCTTTTGCCCCACTCCTAAGGCAGACAGGAGTGTTGTGGAGTTTGGACAGGAAAGACCTCTAACACTTCCACTGCTGCCTTTGTGGCTCCTTTTTCTTCTCCTCCCCATCCCCCCACCATTACCGCTCTGCAAGTACCAGCTTTGGGTGTAAGCCCAGCTCTTGGGGTGGGACGTGACCTTCTATTCACATGTGAATAATGAGGAGTGACAGCTTCCTAATCAATATATCACTCCAGAGACTTAATGAAGCAGGGAAGAAAGCAATACAGCAGTGCCTATTTTTTTTCTTTCTTTCTTTCTTTTTTTTTTTTTTAACTGTAGGATCTGTGGCAGTTTTACTTGGACCTCAGAGACGCCAACCAGAAAAATGAATCGAACTGGAAATTAGAATACATCCTGACTAAAACTTATGGCATTGAAGACTTGAAGCCAGAAAGCCTATATGAAATGGCCAGGCAGCTGTCTATGCCACACAGCACACTGTTTGAGCAGTATTACAGTAACTATATTGTGAGTTATGACAAAACTATGCTCTGTGAAGATGGATGCAAGACCTGCCAAATATGTGCAATCCAATATTTAGATTATTCCTCATACACAAATTGCATCAATCAGGAGGCAATGTGGAGATGAAATCTCTGTGCAGTTAATGCAGATCGTGACTTTAGCCTGTGATTTAAAGAACCTGCTTGTTCTTTCACTCAAGCACTGACATGCTGACAGGGAGCCTTGTGGGACTTCTTTGCATTTCAGGGGAGCAGTAAAACTCCCTAGATCTTTATTCTTGCAAATATATTTTCCTTTGTCATCTAAATAAAAGTTTATTTGCTATGTAACAGTGGCCAGATAGTTTGCTGTTGTCTCAAGTGTCCTGTACCCTCTGTAACAGGCATCCCAGTGTGTGGAAATAAGAGTTACTTACTCAGGTCTTTGTAAATGCAAGTCTTCTTTCTCAGGTTGTGTAAACATAGGCAATGCCATTTCAGGAATGGGGTTTTTATGGGGGCAGGTTTCAACCATCGTCTGTCAAAAATTGCAAACAGAAGTAGGCAGAACCTGCATTCGCTGAGACTTGAGTGCAGTTATGTTGTTGATGCCATGCCAATTTTATATGTCTCTCTGTGCCAAGTTTTCCTTGTTAATCCCTCAAACCCACTTCTTAGGGGCATTTTCTAATGATGGCATAAAAGTGACTTAATGGAACACAAACCTCGATCCTGTAAACGCTTAATCTAATTTTTCAGCATATGTTTGCCCAGCACACAGTCTTTTGGTTTTTTTACAATAGATAGAATTGTCTTACATTGATACAGCTGTCAGAAAGTGTCCTGGTATGAGATTTTGCAGCAGACTGTATATCGGCTTTAAATTCATCAACATCAGTAATTGGACTCAGCATATGCATTCTCTGTGTGGCACGGCATGCTGTTTCTTAGGTTTCCTTTTTTTCAGAGAGCAGTCTAGTACTTAACGTTAAGATTATCATATGTTCAAATTTACAATTGCAGAGATTGCTTCTTCCTCTTCTTATGGCTAAATATGTGCACAAGATGATGCTATTAAGATGGCCCTTTATTTGGTGTGTGTGTAACCAAGAGGGACTTTTACCCATTTTTCTGCCACACAAAGAGCTATACTTTTAGAAATTTGATCAATAAAATACAACACAGACCCTGCTGTATATTATCCCTGAGTAAGGGAAGCTGTAGAAGTGGTTATGAAACAAATCCAATTGATGGGTTTTCTATAATGAGATTAAAGCCTTTACTGCAGCTGTTGTGGAACTTCTGGGTTTGTTTCTACTCACGCTTGACATATTCAGCAGAAAATTTTCAGATAAATTTTTGGAGTCTGTAGCATGCGCAACTGTAGATGCAGATACCTCTGATTTCTCATGCATCAATCATCCACAGAGGAAATGGTTGGTTTGTTAAATTTGCATTCAGAAACAAATCCTCCAGTGCATAGCAGGCAGTCCTGTATTTTAAATTCAGTACTTGGAGAAGATATGGTGAGTATATAAACTGTTTAGAGCTATCTGCTCTGCCTGGCCTCAAATGGATTTGGATATGTAAATAACCTAAATTAATGTGGGCACTGTACAGACTCTGAGTGTACAGACTGTGAGGAAGTGCCATAAATTTTCTGTTCTGCAATCTCATGATTCCCTATGTGTTGTATATGTCCCTTGGTTGTGATTCTCATGGGTGTGTTTATTAAAAAAAAGCCTGTTACCACTTCGCATTTTCCAAGGGAAGCAAGCAGAGTTGTGGGAGGATAGCATAAGGGCAATTGGAGTGGTAGGATAGCTGAGCTTCCTCCAATTTGTCAGATGGATTTTGTTCAGTTCAGTCTTGAGCTTTCAACCACGCTGGTTTGTTTCTGTGAGCTCTGTGGCTTCTATTTAAGCTCAATACCTACAAGACATCCTGGAAACACTAAAAAATTATCTAGTTGTATTCTTCCATTACAGGCTTCTTTATTGCTAAACTTTAGGGAGGGCTGGACCATGTGGTGATTTAGCAGCTACAGAATTCTAGGAAGAGGGATATGCTCCTGATGGGATGTTGGGCATCCTGCTTACTAGATTACTTTTGTTGGTGTCTGTGTGTCAGTAGATGTTGTTCAATGAACATAAACAAATTAATGCCTCCAAATGTCTAAATAGCAAGCTGTGATCCAGGCATACCTTTTTTTAAAATGTGCACTTCAATTGAAGCTGAGTTGAATGGCACCAGCCAAGATTTTTTTTTGCTTCAGACAGAGGGTTATAGCCACCAGGGTTATTTAGACAGGGTATATCCCCCAAGATACATCCTATTATGCAGGCTGGCATTCTCTGCTTTTTTGGTATGTAACTATAGCCATGAAAGTGCAAGCATAACTGGACAAGAAAGATCCAGCTGTATGTTTGACTGCATCATCTTGTAATTTGGAGGCAAACCAAAGAGAGAGCTTCCAGAGATCTTGCAGTTGAAAATACATTAATACCTTAGATACCTAGGCAGTATGCCTGGGTATAAGGGGAAACAAAGGGAGACTGTGATGTTTTTGTTTTGGGTTCATACTTTATTCCTTCATGCATCCAGGAATGTTCTACAAGAAAGTTACCCTGTGCCAACAGAAACTTTTCTAAGAAATGGAAAACGCCAGAGAAGCTACTGATAGAGTAGCTGACCCTTGCAGACCAGATTCCTGCTTCACTTTTCAGATGATATTTTTTATGGCCCCATCTTGAAATGAAGAGTTAGGGGGAATATTTGTAAGGCTACAGTTGACAGAAAGACAACTTACACCACCTAGTGGAGTAAAAAGGTTTTAATTTACCTGCATTTGAGCTAGACAAGGATTTCTCAAACATTCTAGGATTTACCTCCTAGCTTTTGAAGGTAAATAGTTTTTGAAGGAAGTACTTCTTTGTAGCAGTACTGCCATGTTGAACTTCTGAGTATTAAATGTTGTTGGCATCTAGAGGCCATATCACTTGATGGATCCTGGACCCTGTAGTAGGTACAGGTCTCAGCCCCCATCCAAGGAAGAACTGAGTGGAATTCCACAGGGAATCCTGTGGAAACTTATGTCTACATTAACAGGAACTTCAGCCTAGTAGGAGTGCCTTCTTTGATAGGAGAGTTGGTGCTGAGGAGCTGATCTGGCTGCTGCACATTTCAGCAGCAGTTGAAGGGTGTTAGATGTACCCTTGAAATGCAGTTGCCAGCTGCAGCTACATCTGAAAGAGCACTCTCCCAAGAGCACTCTGCAACATGAGTAAAGGCACAGTAAGTGAGGACGATCAGTAAATTGTGTACAGAGGTATGTTTCTGATCCAAACCAAAGTGAAGTTGCATCCAAATGGACATGTTAATTGCTTCAGCTTGCACTCATTAGTGTTTGGATGTGATCTCATCACTTCTATTGTTCTCACTGTCAGCCTGAAGAAATGAAATGACTGAAGGAGATGGGACTGGAGAATTTGTGAGTAACGTATTATGTTAGTAAAACTGATGAGTCCAAAACCAGAAGTAGGTAACTAAGTACCTGTATTCTTTTGTGGTGAAATGGACAAACGATGAGCACACGTAATCTCCAAGGATAAGTATCTAGTTTAATGCTGTGTCTAAGTTCCTTTCATGGAAAAGCAATCGCAAGAAGGTGAATTGTTACACAGGTCTAAGCAGACAATAAAACTCGTGGAAGTCCCTCTCATGCCCAGTCAAAAGGAACTATGACAATGTCAATGAAGAAAGGAACTTTCAAGATTGCTTTTCTTCCTTATATTTTTCCTTATTTTCCAAAAACTGAAGACTAGGTTCTATATGCTTACCACTAGAGCTTTCAGCAAGAAAATACTGCTTTAGGTATTTGTCATCTGTCTGCCCTAGGTTTCTTGTTCTGCTAGAGGAGCATCCTACCTAGGAATTCCACCAGTTTAGTTATTTTCTGGTCTGCAAAGAACCCTAGTGTGAGGTGAATGTTGTTTTTATACTGTGTGTGGAATATCACAACTATAGGACAAAAAAAAAAAAAAACAAAAAACAACCAAACAAAAAAAAACCCAAAAAAAACCCCAAAAAACCACGTAAAGAGAAAATTTACAAAAATTTTAAAAGTACCCTATGTGTGCTTAGTTAGTTTCTGGTGATCGTGGGAATAGTGAAGGCATCATACGAAACACTGCTATTGTCCTACTGATCACTGTATATGAATTCCGGCCAAAGTAGGTACCAGGAGCATGGTCACATGTAGGATGGAACATGCAGTAAATTGGAAGATGACTGAAAAAAGGAATCAACTAAAAAAAATGCTGAAAGGAAAATTACTGGAAATGTGGCAACCTCAACCTCAAAGACTTAGTGAGGCAGTAGAAAGAGCACAGATGTGCTTACAGATGTGGCCAAATTGCAGCTTTTCAAATTCAACATACTTTGCCTTCAGTGATAGAGCTGTATTTATGGAACATCTAGAAAATTGCTTATATTATCTGTATTTGTATGACATTTAATCAAATTTTACCTGGATCTACATGTCAAATATGTTACAGCTAATTAGTGAAATATTCCCTCATCATGCCTTCTAGCTTGCACTGGGTAAGAAAATTGGACACCATTCTCATACCCTATAAACTCTTTCATGGATTTGAAAGCAACCTCTCATCAGGAATAATTGAGCTGGAGAAGTTGCAAATGTAGACCTGGGCAGAAAGAGTTTCTCCCATCCTGAAAAAAATCCTGAGATTTCAGTATTCGCACTGAAATAAAACCAAGACTGTGTCAAGGTTTTAGGCAGGGATAAATGCAAAGTGGGGATTGCACCTGAGGCTGTCACCTTGTCCCTCAGCATTTGCTGTGCATTTTCATGGTATTGACTATGCTTTCTCCTTCTAACCTGGAACTGAACAACTTTCTAAATTAAAATTTTCATTGGGACTGTTATGTTTATATAAAAAATTCTGATAGCGATGCAGCGTTTCCCACTGAAACTGTTAAGCACTTCTCAAAACTTCTCCCATGTGCTATAATGTTTGACACCTTGCCTGTCCAACAGAGTACATGCCAATGGATGCCAGTAAAGCTTCAGCAGCTTTATTGGTCCTGAATAGTCTGAAATTTTTGATATTCTGTGCAGCTCAGATGATCAGCTGGTAAATACTGACTTCAGAGCACTGAAATTACTAAAGTGATGAATTAATAAAGAAATGAAGATTCTACTTGAGATTCAGGAATCGGTTTTCAAATCCACCTACAAAGTATTTCTGTGTGACATAATACAGTCATTCCTGGAACTGAATAAGCAAACTCAGGTAGCAGTAGCAGAGTATCTGTGTCAGTAAACTGCTTTTACTGGAATAATTCCCCTTGTAGCCCAGAGTGACATGATAACACAGCCGTCCTGCTTTCCCTTCCAAGTTACCCTGGATGTTTGCCTGTATAATGTTGATTTATGACATGCAGATACATACCAACAGACTTAAGTGTACAAACCCAAATGAACTGTGTTCCCAGATGTTCTGTTTTGCTATTTGTTGAGTATAGATAGAACACCCTAATACAGTGTTTCTAAGGAGGTGGGGCACTCTGCATCTTGTGGATTGGAGTTTACAAGACAGTTTAGGCATGCCTCAGGCTGCTGAAGAATAGCAGTTTCTCTATGATCTTATATAAGTTTTGAAACCCAAATCTTCAGTATTCAGTCTAGCAGGAATTTCATTCAAGTGGGGGTGGTGATACAAGCCTGTCATTGTGTCACTCAAAATATATGCAGAAAAGACTCCCTCCCAGATGGGTAGAGTGCCTTCAAACTCTTGCATGATTCTCTGGCCTTTTTATGCAGTATAAAATGGGAAGCACCCATTTTTAAACATATTAAAAAACATTCTCTAGCCAACTTCTCATTCCTATTTTGTTGGATGTTTTAGACAGAACTGTCTGATATATTAGAACATTTTACACCTATGAAGGCTGCCATCTGCCAGAGAGCCAGCTGAAATTTGAGACCTTGGTAAAATATACTAAAAGATTCTGAGATTGTTGCAGCTGATTGCAATGGAGTACGCATTCTTACCCATCCTTAACTGAGTCACTGCAAAGAACATTTAACTTAGTCTCTCACAGGATATTTGATGTTGTTTTTACGTCAACCTAGCTGAAAACTTCCAGTATTTCTAACAGACTTTGTTGATAGCTAACAAGACATGTTTCAAGCTGTCTTTCTTAGCAAAGTTTCCTCATTTGTTGTTTCTGGTTTTGTTTTTTAAATCTAATTGAAACTATTTATACAGAGCTTGAAATTCTATACAGGCACAGGATTTGCTCAGAATAGTTGCCAGTGTACAATGGAGGGCTTTTCTATAGTATTTTTTTTTATATTGCCCCTCCTCCAATCCCCTGGCCAAAGTAAATTTCTGCAAAGCAATGTCAAAAAACCATAGCAACTATCTTGTGACAGAGCTGAGGAGGTTTTGTTCTGCAGAGGACCCATTAATCACTACACTGCCCCAAGCCCACAGTCTCATCCAGTGCGATTCTGGGAATTTTCTGCTGAAAACGGTTGCTAAATATTTGTATGGGTGAAGAGCTCCCCTCAAAGTGACCCATGGGAGGAAGTGGAGTGTGTTACTTGCAGTGTGTGAGACTCTCAGGATGGATGGAGGGGTTCCCGTCAGCAAGAAACGGGTGGGGGGGTTTCCCTTTACTCTGGTTAGAGGAAGGAGGATTAGGGTCGGTGGGGAGTGGGTCAGAGGCAGGTTGGTGGGGCAGCAGAGCAGAACACCCTCACTGCTCACTGATCAGGGCATTTGTTCAGTGGTTCTCCATCAGGTGCGGGTGCTGGGGCTGGAGTGCTGCTCAGTAGGTGCCACTGCTCGTGGCAGTGACATGAGCTCCCTGCCCTCAACAGCTCCCTGCGTGCCCTCCACCCCACTTGTAAATCCATCCCACTACTCAGGATTCTAAAGTCACTTCTCTAAGGCCCCAGGTTTTCCCCTGTCGTAGAATCATGGAATGGTTTAGCTGGAAGCTTAAAGATCATCTAGTTCCAATCCCCCTGCTGTGGTCAGGGACACCTTCTACTAGACCAGGTAGCTCAAAACCCCATCCAACCTTGCTTTGAACACTTCCAGGAATGGCGTGTCCACAGCTTCTTTCAGCAACCTTCTCTGTCACCCAGTTTTATTTCCTCTTTTATTTAATTGCTAAATGTCAGCTATTACTTGTTAGGGTTTTTTGCATAGTATCAGTTCAAGTTTTCAGGGGAGTCCAGAATATGCCTGCAATTAAGGTTTGATCCATTGAAACAGCCCAAAAATTCCCACTCCCTCACTGTATTTACTTGCTTACTTAGTCTGTAAGACCTTACAGCTGCAGCAGAAATCCATCCCACTGGAGTTTGTATTGAATATATTAACTGTACTGACACAAACGGTGTCATAGTGCCTTGAATGACTTTGGGAACTTAAAATCCAGAAATTTGGGAACTGGGAAATCTGAATGTAGCTCTTCCTGTATCCTAATATTTACCATGCATACACAAACAATAAACTCCTTAGAACCCTTATCATATTTGCTACTTTCATGTAGTTACACAGAAAAGCAACTGCTGTGTGAACAGCTGGATAGAGGCAAAAGTGGTTGTTTGTGCATGGAAGAGGGGTGGCCCTCTGCTTCTGGAGTGCCTTTTGGATGGAAAATAGGATCCTGTCTTGCTTAATGATTTATGTGAAAACATGTCAGTGCCTCTCAATGCCTCCAAGGGGATGTTTTCCCACAGAAATTTGCATATCTGCCCTAGTGCTGTCTTCACGTCTTTTCACCAGGCCACGTTTTGCTGCCACTTCTCTTCATGGGACAAAGATAGCATTAACAGCCAGGGCCTCATGGTGTGCCATTTCCTTGCAGATACATTGATTCCCTTTTTGAGGCCCCTAGCTGCATTCAGGGTCTCTCTGCTTTGCTTTCCCCATCCCCCGAAGGAGAGTTAGGGCCATTTGAGAGACCTGCCCCTTCTCCTCTAAGCCAGAGTAATTCATGTCATGACCAGGGGAGGTGAAAATGTCTTGCTTCAGATGCAGTTGCACAGCTGTTGTCATACTGCTGTTAAATAATATCTCACAATAGGTTTGGGGGCTTTTGGACTCTGTCTCTGATACCCCCTTTCTTAGGTTTTTTTCAGGCAATATTTTTTTCTTAACACTTTGTAGGTGTGGTGGCAGTGTCCTGTGCCTAAATTGCAAAGGTTAACTCTGTGTAGCGTATTGCATGTTCAGCTTGAAGAATAATCACACATTTCCTTTGTTTAGGTAAAAGGCACATCTCTCAGCTTATGCCAGCCTAAGGAGTGTTTAGCCTCCTTTTAGAATCCAACTTTGGGAATTTTTGTCTGTTCACATTTATGAACAATGAAAGTGTATTCCTGAAGACACAGTTTGAAAAACAAAGTAAGGAGTGGTGAAAAACGTGAATTAACCAGTGCTAATTGGTTAGGCTGACAACTAGGTTGGCATGTTTAGAGTCTGATGCAACTCCAGTGAGGTCAGGATGAAATCTGCATCTACATCATCTACATAATTTAACCCAGGATATGAGAAAGCAAATAATACATAGACTGCAAACTATGTTCTTCAATAATTTGTCAGGTGAAAAAAAGCCTTCAACATACATGCCAAATACAGAACTAGAAATAGTAATTATATTTTAAACTTTCTTATTGTGTAACTAGACAGGTCCTATACTTGCTAAATTTGTTGCTTCATTCAATTCATTCAATTGTGGTTTTTAGTGTCTGGCCAACTTTTATTTCAAGAATATCCTTTTATGTTTGCCTTTCTGAACTTAGGCATTTTCAACCATTTCTAAGCAAAATGATAAACCATTGCATTTAGTGGTTAGGGAATAGATTATATACTTTATACATACAATATGCAATGCATATAAAAGAATGAAAAATTCCATCTCTTTTCCAGTGCAGGTCTTCAGGTGCTCAGTAATAATTTTGGTTTCCTTGTACAGCTGTTATAAATTACCTGATCTCACGATTTTACTCTCAGACTCTCTGTTCTGCCTTCATCCCTCTCCCAGTTATGAATTACTAGCATTATGAAGGAGGCACACTCTTCGTTTTGTTGAATGTTGTAAAATATTCACTAGAATCGTATAAGAATTTGTTCTGCTGCTGGCAGAAAGCAGCTCTATAAACAATGTGCTCCTTTGTTTGCCCGAAGCATAGTAACAAATGGATTATGTGTAACAACCATCTATAGGGCTTTTATTTCATCTCCATTCAGGCTCTGCGTGTTTTGCACTGCTTTTAATGAGGCCGCCTGAACTATGGTAACCCCGTGGTACATTTGTAAGCAAGAGATATTGGATGAATCAGCCCCTTCCAGGACTGCATTATGAGGTGATCTGCTTTCATTACAGGATTTATTTTATAGGTGGTAGGCCTCAGCCAGAGGATTCTACAGGCACAAGCAGCACTTATCCGCTCTGTAAGGCCAAGTTCAGGGTCTGCATGAATGTGAATCTGCTTTCCCACAGTCAAATCTTTCATTGCATGGCTTGAAACACAACCATTTTTGTGCATGACCTCTCCTTTGCTTCCCCTCTGCTTCAGACTCATACTGGAATGATTAATAGTCCTTTATAAAATACTCTATAAAGAACTATTTTACTTCCCCAGGAGCATGAAAGTTTGGGTCCCCATATACATAACAAGTACAAAACCAGCCTCTCAAAGCAGAATGAAAAGCTGCTTCTGCTTTCTGCCTTTCTGAAGTATGAAGGTTTCCCTCTGGATCTAGAAATGTTTATTCCCTACAATGGAGCTCACTGCTGTCAAAACTAACCAAACACATATTTATCTAAGTACAGATAGATTTTTTTTGTTTGTTTTGGTTTTTGTTGGTTTTTTTAAACACAATTTATGAATTTGTCAAAGCAATCCATGATTCTCAAGTGGCATAGTGCCCTAGTTCTCTTTTGTGGTTTGTTTGAATATTTTCACTACCTTCTGTTCTACTGCTTTTCAGTCACTATCAGTATCAACACTGGGTAGTTTTTGCCTCGAAAAACCTGTTGCAATACAATTGTAAGCATGATAACAAAGTAGATAAAACCAAAGCAATGTGCTTTGTTGACAGGCCTCACCTTTCTCTTTCTAGACACGTTTTCTGTATATTGCTTGAAATGTTTAGATGTTAAAAATCATAGCTCAAGCAGTTCTTGACTTTGCTTAGAGGACCCAGTAAAAAAAAAGGAAGTGGTTGGAGAAATACAAGAGATGATAGAATCACTGAATGGTTTGTCTTGGAAGAAACCTTGAAGATCATTAGTTCCACCCCTCTACAGTGGGCAGGAACACCTTCCACGAGACCAGGCTGGTCAAACCCCCTTCCAACCCAGCCTTGAACACTGCCAGGGATAGCGCATCCACATCCGGAAGCCATTGCTTTGGATAACCCACATAACCCAGGACAGGACTAACCTTTAAGAAATCACTGTCATTATTTTTTTTTTCGGATTTCTTGTTTGTAAGGCAGCTTTGGGAAGGAATTACTGACGGTGAGGTAAAATCAGGTTGAACTGTGAAATGCCAAGTCCTAACAACACACAACTGCAAGTAACACCTTGTGTGAATTGTAGTCTTTGCTAGAGAGCAGAGTACTGAGATGAAAAATATCATGAAGAAAAAGGGTGAGGTCATACAACATAGCTTTTTGTTATAGGAAAAGAAAAAAAAAGTCTAATGATGAAGACTAATTAGCAAAGAAAACTGCTTGGGGGAAGACTGAAATTTTCTAGGTTGTTGTTTATATTTTTTTTTCCTAATAATAAATCAACGCCAAACACTCCTCTCCCCAGGTCAGTTTTCTGTAAGAACATACAGTGGCAGGCTCAGGGAATTCACCAGCTATTGTTAATTTTACTTTTTAATACAGAAATCCTTTCTAATTTCCAAGCACTACTAATTTCTGATTTTACTAGTGCAATTGTAGCTCCTGTACTGCATACATTTCCTGCTGTTATAAACATCTGTGTGTGTGCATGCATGAGATACAGCAAGGTGAAGAGACCCTGAATGTCCTGGTGGCTTTGCTGCAAATCTCAATTTCAGCACCACCATTTTTATGTCAGTTTCCAAATGCCAATGAGAGACTGAACTGCCCACAAGACAACTTCTGATCTCCCAAATGAAAATGTTCATTACACTTTTTGTGCATGCAGTGTATGTCATTGAGCTGCAGAAACAGGCAGCACCTGCATACTCTCGAGAAATGGATGTAGCAGATAGAAAATTGCAAATGTGTTGTGAAGCACTTAAAAAATCTGATGACAAACTTGAGGGGAGGGCTTTTTTGATGAATATTTGTGTTGCTGGGTGATAATCAGGACTTTACTGTTTATTTTTTCTTTATGTTTTAATGAGTATAAAGCCATGCAGGTTAGCTACCTGGACACTTATTTTCATTACAATTAACAATTACTTAATTTACAACTTATAAATACAGCAGGTTTCAAACTCAAGGCTCTGGAATGCATGTAAAACATGCATGCTGTCTGACACCCCTTATGCATGTTTAAATGACACCACAATGTCTTGGGAAGTTGCATCTGAAAAGTACATTGACTGGTACTTTGGATGTTGATCCAATTTTAAGGTGAAAGATGTTTCAGATAACATGGAATACTTAATTCCTCCCACTCATCCTCCTCCTCTTTCACTTAGGTCTAGTATTTTCTCAGAAAAATTTGGCTATGTGCCTTCAGTATCTTGCCTCTCTGAAAACACTGCAAACTTCCATTGCTTTTCATTCCCCATAGATCTGTCAAGAGGCTGTAAGTATTGTGAGACACGAAGGGTTTGAATGTGTCACCCCAGGAGTCAGTCTTTAGTAGACAGAGTGAAGGCAGAATGAAGACTGAAAAATTAGAGCCAACTAACAAGTTTGTTAGCAAAGATAAATCCTGTATTTGGTACTTTCTGTTGTGAAGAAACCCCAAATATTTGGGGATTTGCATTCTGTATTGAGTGTCTGGAAAGATCACACAACCAGCCTGAGAATTATTCATTGTCTTTCTGTGGCAATCTATCTCAAGTAGCAATAATGTTACTAATTTTCCAAATTTAAAGTGGAAAGATGACAAACAATCACCAAAGGATTGACTAAGGATTTTTTTTTTTCCATTGAGAATAATAAATATTTTTTTAGGCAAAATGAAGTTTCAAAAATGACCAAAAAAATGCAGGCTGGTGTTAAGCCTACTGCCTTAATGTTTCTGTTTAAATATATGCTAGTAGACATTTAGCTTACTAATTGCCCAAGAAGGAATTGTGCAACAGCTGCAGGGATGAGCTGCCTTCGGTTATCTGATATGGGCTTTAGTGCTGATCTGTGTGAGTGGATCTGCCGCTGCAGGCGATGAGGCTACGCTGATTTACATCAGTTGAGATCTGCGAAACGAAAACAAATTTTGTTTTCTTCCTTCTGTGCTTCTTGACCCAGCCAGCCCCAGTTTCACAAAACCGCGTTCCGCCAGCCGATGACGATCGCCATCAGCACCACAGGCGCAGCGCCGGGCAGCGAGCGGGCTCCGGGCGGGCGTTCGGCCGAGAGCCGGGAGCCCTGTGCCGAGGGGCAGATCCCCTTCACTTCATGCTTGGCTGGCACTTTGTTGGCGGCTGAATGCTCCCCGGGAGGCTTTGTGAGGTGTGAGGCGGCTGCCCGGCGGTGGCCGCGCCATGCCTGGACAGAGCATGACCAGTCTGGCTGCAGCCACTCACGGCCGCGCTGCCGCTTACATCACCGTCAGCCCATGGCCTGGCCAGACGCCGCCGAACAGGCTCCTCGTTGTTTCTCCTCTTTTCATGGACAGAAGAAAGCCTGGGAAAAGAGCAGGGATCCCAGGCCTTTCTTGAGAACAGCCGAATATTGTCTGCATGGTAATGAAGGGAACAAAACCGCGAACACACGGAGCTCTCTCCCCCGGCAAGCCGGGACACACAAAAGCAGGGTGTGTAATCGGAAGGACGGGGGAAGGCAGCGCAGTGAGGGGAGGAAATAACCTCCAGTAACCCCCAGCGCAGAGCCCGCTGCGGCTCCTGGGAACACCAAGCCCTTCCCTTTATCCTGTTTTTCATGGCAGTGGCCTTACAATTGATTTGGAGAGTCTGTGTCAATATGGTTAGCACAGCAGCCAGATCTCTTTCAAAAAAAATACTGTAACACATGGTGCGCATTTATGATTCCAGTTTTCTATTACACCCACAAAGTCACGATGGGTACATTCGCACAGCTTGTCCTTGTTTTTGCAAGCTCCCGGTGTTTTCTTAAGAGAAAGTGATTGCTTCTTTGCTCTGTTTTGAAATTCAAAAGAAGCTTAATTTTTCTGTTTGCAATGTGGTTTTCATTGTTACTCCTTTCAAAGGTGGAAAAATGGATTCACATTGTATATACTTTGGACACCATAAGCACCTGAACCGTTTCCATCTGTTGGGGACAGGTCCAGCTTCTGTGAAAATTCTGTTTCTCACAAAAGCCCATCTCTTGGCAGCCAGGCATAGCTTCCCTATGGAGAAAAAACACAGTTGTCATGGGAAACTGTGATCATGGAGAGAAAAACAAGTATTATGAGCTGTTAGGGGACTTGTTTCTGTGTATCATGAAGGCATGCAGCAAGCTTGCCCTTCTCTGGAAACTAGAGCAGATCTTGGTTATGGAGTGATGAGCTCTTGGAGGACTGCTGCTGTTGGGCTCTTCCACCACACTCTGCGTGGGTTGTCTTCTAGGACTCTCCAGGCAGGCATTCTCCTCCACGCCTCTCTTTGTTCCCTAATTGTGTTTCTGCTGCATGTGATACTCCTTCTAAAATGTCAATAAGGAGGATGCCATCCAGATGGCTAGAGGAACCCTTTTTACCCTAGAGCATCTGTTGGAGTTGCTAAGTGAAAACTGTGATGCAGAGTTGGATGTATATCATAATCAAGGCCTAGGATTTGTTACATATGCGCTCATTGCGTACAAGACATCCATCAACTCAAAAGTTTCAGGGCTGCTTAGCAGTCTTCATCTGATATCTCTGCTCCATTTAAAAAATGTTATATTTTAGATCAGGGTTGACCAGAACAGCAGGCCAGAACTGTATCAGTGACCTGTAAAGTGGCATTCATGCCTCTCCATCTCTGTTAGCACTTCTTTTCCTCATGTGCACTGCATATCATTGCCTTATAACTCTCCTGTGATTGACCAACACACCCAGGTTTACTCCTACTTTATTATATGTTGCATAGTATGAAAAAGAGAAAAAAAAAGGTCTATAGAAAAATACAGAACTTGTACTTTGTTGAACTGTTGAATGCTCTTCATGAAGCCTTCCTGATCTCTACAGTGAGAAATTCATCCACCAGTGCATGAGATCTGATTATAGCCTTGCACCACGACAAATGTTACCACTGGTTACAGAATTATCCACTAATTAAAAAGAAGTTGCTATAATTAAAAGAGTCTTCGTTCAGATGTGCTTGTACAAAGAAAGGCCTCAGTTCATGTTCTGAGTGGTGACAGTGGACTCTGACAGGCAGAAAATGGGAAGAATTGTCTCAGCTTCATACGCTACTCTGAGCTTGATGGTAATTAATTATGTAAATAGTAGTGTGTTGTTCATTTCTGTCAACAAAAACCACATGTACATGAAGATGAATCACTGCTTCCCATAAGGAGCTAACAAGTGCAGTAAGTTTGCAAATAGTCTTGCAGGAGATTTCTAGACAGTGCAGTAATGTTTGCAGTTGATTGTCCGAACTGATGCTATCCAAGAACTGTGTCCGTTCTGTAGTGGTATTAGCCCAGGTAGAACAAGGATCTTATAACTGATTTTTTTTTCCTAAAACCTAATTTGATTGATTAGAGACGACTAAAACTAATCCCTAAACATGCTAGTCTTGTTCAATCCACATCTACTTCTCTCAGATTCCAACATATTCTTAGAAAACTATTGACAGGGATATATTTTTCCTTACTTGGCTGAAAGATTAGATTAACTACAAAAGCAAAGCTCGGCTTCAGCAGCTTTCCCCAACTATTAAGGAAGCGGTTCAAGATACTAAAATAGACTGTATCAAAGCTTTTCTTTTGTTCTAGAAGTGTACATCCTTAGCCTGAAATCACCGTCTAGCCAATTTACATGTTGGACAAAGCATTGTTTCAGCTTTCAGATCTATGTATAACTCTTTAGTGCCCTCCCCTGTCCCAGTGTGGAAATGCCTGTGTTTGGTAGGGAAACTGTTTAAATACGTTAAGAAAAAATTATTGTGAGTTTATTACTAAATTGAAATGTTACTGTTGTCTGTTTTATCTCTCAAATCAATCTGTTTATCTTAAGAGTGGGGAAGGGGGCATTTCAGAGAATAAGAAATCAAAACCGCCAAAGGACTGTGCGTGTGCCATGTTTTTATTTTACATATTGTTTTTCACGGGTCATAATGGTATTGACTTCTCAGTGAAGTATGTCAGAGAGGCAAGTGGGGAAAAAAGAGTTAACAGTAAAACTTATCACTCTCTAGGTCAGTCAGATATTCTTCCATGTGAGTCATTTAGCATTGAAAGTTGTGTGCATTTCTCCTGGATGAAAGGGACGACAGGTGTGCCATGTGTGCTATCTAAATCACACATTGCTCAAAGAAAGAATGAATGTAAAGGTAGTGGAGCCAGTGTACAGGGCAATAAAGTCAAATATCTACTGCGTGTGCAGATGCAGGAAACTCACCCTATCCGTACTTTTACATGGCTAAACTGGCCCCATGGAAAGCCAGGGCAGCATCTCCACAGCCTCCCTGCCCTGGGATCACATCCCTGTAGCCTCACTGGGTGCTACTTTATACCAGCTCCATGCAAGAATAAGTAGGTTTGATGTGCAGTCAAAAGACTTAGATTTCCTTGGACTTTTTGAAGATGTTATCTGAAATAGCTGTGTCCTTGCTTGGAGAAGGTTAGTTGCTTCACACCCTTGGGCCAGTGCTTCTATAGTATTTCCTTACTTAATATCAATCTCATTTCCTTCCTAGTAAAGAACATTTTTCCCTAATGTTACTCTCTCATCTGCCTGTCACATCCTCCCTGCAGGAATTGGAATTCACTGATAAATTAAGCTGCCACATTCCTGTCTGTCCTTTCTCCTTGATAATATGTAGCTTTGGTAGCTTTGGTGAGCATGTAACCAACACTGATATGAGCAGTATCAATACAAGCAGCATGAAGGTGGTTTTTTTGATTTTGGGGGGTTGTTTGTTTGGTGGGTGTTTTGTTGTTGTTGCTTGTTTTGTTTTATCTTATTTTATTACAATTTTCTGGGTTGATTCTGTGATTATTTTCTGGGGTAGAGAGAAATTCAAGTCCTGCTTTCCACTGGTTTCCTTCTGCCATGCAATATGTGCTAAAATAAGAGTCTGTCCATCTGTCTTCCTATAGTACACAGGTACTTTTTGCATGACTAAAATTGGATCTAATGTCCTCCAAGACACTTATATGGGTTAGCTTGTCTTAATATGCTTTAAAACCAAGTAAATGGAAGAAAGAGACAGTAACTAGAATATATAGGTCAAAGATTTCTTCATCCTTCAGATAATCCAGTTATTTTAAAAAGTAGCAGGAAGTAATCCTGAAAGCTGAGCTTATCCAAATCAATTATAAACATTGCTTTGAAATCCCACATGGGTTTTATTTTAAATTTCAAAATAGTATTGTAAATATGTTTGTGAATATTGTGTGTCTCAGCTGATATCCAACAAAAAGCTTGTTTGTTTGCTGTGTGGAGTTCACTTTAGGATTAAGGCTTCAAGACCTTCACATCACTGCAGACACACTCACAGGTATCTAGATAGATGTTTACCCATAGCTGTTTAAAACTAAGAGAAGAGTGGATTCTCTTCTCAGATATGGCTAAATAGGAAAAAGGGGTGGGCACTGTTACAATACAAAAGCAGTATTCCAGAAATGCAGCATGAAAGACAAGTAAGAGCATGTTTCAAAGTCCTGAATCCATACTATTGTTTGGATTTTGTATATTTCACAGCATTTACCCACTGACAGGATTTCCAAAGGCAGCACTACTGTGATCTCTCCCTCCTCCTGCGCCCAGCTTACCCTGTTCTGCTGTTTGTCCGTAGTGACTCCTGAGTCAATTCCTTTTCTGCCACTGCACCTCTTTGAAGCTGAAGCACTAAAACATATGAGAACTATTTCCTGTTTCTTTATCTCCAAACACCAGTGTAATTTATCTTTATCTGCCTTTTGCTGAAATAGATGTTGGGGAACAGGGCTGGATATGGCTGCTGTTGGCAGCAATGAGAAATTCTGTAGCTGTTGCTAAGTGTTCAAAACCAGGATGTTGTTATAGTTGCCTAGATGTCATTAAATGCTTCTAGGTTTAACAAAAGGTTTTTGTGAGGGATAAAGGTAGGAAAAGAATATGCTCCTGTAGCTATTCAGAAAACTGAAATGAAAATAGTTTCTACCTAAAAGAGACAGAGCACAAATGGGTTTTGCAATAAGATGATGTTCAAATCTGTGGGATGCAGAATGACAGAAACAACCAAGAGAAAAGTCTGCAAAAGACAATTATAAACAGGCATGGATGAAAGCAGAGAGAGAATTCTAAGTGTTGTTCAAAAGGGACAACCTTTACCTGTTTGATGGGAAACCTGCCCTTGTTGTTTATTTTCTCTTGCACTGAAGAAAGGTGGCTTTGAACATTTTTTGTAATATGCTAATTTATATCCAAGATATGCTGGCCTCTGGCAGTTTCTCCTGCATTTGAAATAACTCACAAGGCCCAGACTCTTGGGTCTCTGGTCCAGCCAGAAAGAGGTAACATTATCTTTTCTTAGAAGGAGAAAGAGGATGCAATTCTATATTTATCCAGAAACAATATGAATTATGTAATATTAGCATTACTTACCGAACTGGAGTAAGTTTCTGTACTGCTGGATAACTGCGTGGCAAGCAGCACACCAGTCCATTGCCTGCTCCTCACCAAAGTCTCAGCACACAGAAATCAGTCACAGCCATTACACTTTCCAGCTCCATCTGAAAAGCAGGAAATATTAACCAGAAACTCATCAGATGACTATGATGTATGGGAAGGCAGTGTAGAAAATATTGTAGATTCCTAAGTATGCAAATATCTTGCTGTTATGATTTACAAATTAGATTTCTCAATCCTACTGGGAACATGTGTATTTCCAACTGTAAGGTTCTTAGACAGCCTATCCTGCTTCTACAATCTCTTTGGGTTTTTAGCAGGAACAAGTTTTGAAATCATAGTTGATTTATATTGGCAAAATGCAGCTTTACTTTCTTTTCTGTCAAGAAGTGCTTTTGACTTGTTGGGCTGCAGCCGGAAGCTAGGAAATTTCACACAGGAGCTTGAACAAAACCAATATACTGATGTTCAGCAGTGGTTGTGAAAGGGTTAGGCTCTCTCAGTTGCTAGATTTTTCTGCTTTGCTCAAAATTTTGCTCTTCTGGAAGAGAGATGTTATTTTTGAGCCACATGCTTGGGAAAACCCAAACTTAGTTTCACAAGGCAGAAACCCCTAAAGGTCTTTGATAACATCCAAATCAAGGCTTGCTCTCAAATGTGGTCTATTTCGCCTTCATCACTCATGATTTGTGTAGTTGCCATCAGCTGAAGCTGCCAGCTCTGGAATGCTCTGCTGCCCCTCCTCACAAAGATGTAGACCCTAATACCATGAACTTTGTTTCAGCCTTCCTTCTCCAGGAAAGAAAGGTCTTCAGCTTTTTCAGGTGACACTGTTGCTTGTCCTAAGTTACTGGCTAATGGTATATTCAACAACAGAAATGCAAACTAGCTACTTATGTGCTGGATTAAATATAATTGTGTTCTTGTTTCAGGACTAATAACTTTTCTAGTTCTGAACTCTGAAAATTTGTATTTTATGTTGCATTTCTGAGGCAAAAACACCTGCACAACAGATATAAACAATTCATTCTCTTCAAAGCTGCAAAAGTTAATGAAGGGTAAACATTTCTTTGAAGAGATCTCTATTTTTTACATGCATAAATCAGATTATCTAGAAAAATTTAATTTAATGTATTTGAAATTTATATTAATTAGGTATATTTAGCATGTATTCCAAGTGTTATGTCACCAAAGCACATCAGAACAGCAAGAAGGTAGGCCAGGCTGCCAGGAGAAACCGTGATTGGCATATTCATTGGATGCAGCAAGGTTAAAATGGAACCATTTTAGTTCAATAGAATCCAGAGCTCTTGCCAAATCTCAAAAAGAATAAATTGCAAGCTATCTTTCGGACACAAAATTAGCTGTAATCTTTCTTTAAGATTATTTGTACTATAAGACGCATTTGAAGATATCTAGTTGTTTGTTTAAATATTCACTATTTTTTTTTCTCCTTTTGACTCAGGCCATATGGTGCTTTGGGTATTTTTTCTAGCTTTTTCTCCAACACATTTCAAAACTCTTAACAACAGAGCACTTCTCTGATCTCTTCTCCGGATTGTTTATTTTGTTTTCTGTAGATGACATTTTCCACCACCAAGTTTTGTCTTTGAGAGCAGTAGTTTCTTTCCTCCAAACAATTTCCTTGATGTATTTTACTTTATTTGGATACGTTTGGCCAGAATTTCTGGGCTTGCTGAATTTTCCTCTGAGCTATATTTACAGCACACTTATATGTCTTCTCATCCTCATTCTCTTTTGTCTGAATTTGGCCATAAAATTTCATTTTTCTTCCTTTAAAGCTTTTTTGCTTTGATTCCTTAATCCATTCTTCCATCAGCCTATCCAGGATTTCTTGAGATTTTTGAAGCTTTTGTTCTGTTGCAAATCTTTTGCTAAAGCTCATCAGCTTTGACCTGGTGAATAACTCACTTCAAGTTCCTGTGTCTTGTCTCTTTGTGCTGGATCAACTCCTGTCTCCTCTTCAGCTTCTTTCAAAGACCTTTTCTCAAAAGCCCATGAAACCTTGCATCTGAGCAGATTATGGTTCTGGTCTGTAGTATCATTCTCCATGATCCACTTCTTTCTCAGGTGTTTTTCATGGAAACATTTCCTGTAGTCATATTAGAGCTTTGATCTTTTAAGCTTTGCCTCGTGCCTTGTTTCTTTCCCCTGTTCCAATCCTTGTCATCTCATCTCTCGTAAGCCTTCCTTCCTTCCTTCCTTCCTTCCTTCCTTCCTTCCTTCCTTCCTTCCTTCCTTCCTTCCTTCCTTCCTTCCTTCCTTCCTTCCTTCCTTCCTTCCTTCCTTCCTTCCTTCCTTCCTTCCTTCCTTCCTTCCTCCCTTCCTCCCTTCCTCCCTTCCTTCCTTCCTTCCTTCCTTCCTTCCTTCCTTCCTTCCTTCCTTCCTTCCCTCCCTCCCTCCCTCCCTCCCTCCCTCCCTCCCTCCCTCCCTCCCTGTGGGCTCACACCCAGTGGTAGCCACAGCTCTGAGTGCTGCTGGTACTCAAGTCCAACAACTTAAGGACCTGAAGAGGAATTTTCAGCCTGCAATTCCTTTGTGAATACAGCCTCCAATTGTGGTTAACAGCTCTTCCAGCAAGGAGCTTTGGACCATCTGCTGAGAAAGCTCACCGTGGAGCTCAGTGCTGTACCACAGAAGGCTGATTGGATTCTTTGCTTTGGAGTCGTGCTAGGGAGCAAAGTGCTGGGGCATCATGTTCTTCAAGGCTGCTACCATTACAAGAGGTTTCTGGGATTTACACCAGTAGAAGCACTTTTAAATCTCAACATGTGCATTAAGCAGTATAATGAAGAGTATTGATTCACCCTGAAGATGTAGGTTGCTGTGATTGTGCCTTTAATAAAAAATCAAGAGCCACAGTCTTCTCAGAGAAGTCTTCTCCTAAACCCTCACTGAAAGAAGCTGTGTTTTTGTTAGTCCTATAAATGACTTTTAGCTGATTTTAACAAGAAACATTTTCTTTTCAATATTATTGTATTATAGGGATTTTAGTCAGTTTTTGATCTCTGAAAATCAAAGTATTATATAAATTTTCTTCAGTTTATTAACTTTATTTCCTTGCTTTCTCAACATAAGCTCTGTTTGGTGGCTGAGGAGTCTCCATTGGATATGTTCTTAAACTTGTCTTCAGCATTAAATAAATACTGCATACTCTCTTGGATGCTTTGGTGAGAGTTTTCTTAGGTAATATTCAATTGCTTAAAGTTCAATTCTGAAATCTTGGTTATTTCTGTACTCTGGTACAATTTCTTTTCACATGCAGTTTTTTCAAATGTGAATAAAACCCTGAAACTGTGGGTGAGCAATAATGCTGTCTCATCCCTCCATGTTGTGTGTATCTGCACCTCTCCTGCAACAGATAGAATGTTTCATAAGGAAAAGAGTTCTTGTCCTCACAAGTAACAGAGATAATTCAGTCTTGGGACTGTGTATTAGCAGCTGCTAAACTTAACCTCACATCAGAGAGCACATGGAGAGTGATGCAAATGAAAGCAGACGGCCTTCTCAAACTATTTATCTCGGAGTTCATAAAGTTGTGTGGAAATGCTATACATGGAGATGAATTACAGAGCGACTGGTTGTGTCATATGTAAAAATCATGTTGGTGGAAACAAGGGGAAGAAAATACAATGTTACTGATCAAAATGCTGTGAGCTTGTTGAAAATTGGAAAATTGGAAAATGCTATTCATATTGTTCCTAAAGACCTCATACATCTCCCTAATATGTAAAAAAATACATTCATCTGAGTTTTAGAGGTGAGGAACAGAAGAGGGCAAATGAACACAGCAAATCTCTGCTGAGCACACAGAGCTCCTGTCTTTTCTGACAGGTTAGCACCGATGTGCTAAATGTGTGTATTTGTAACACAGTTTTGACATGTATTTGCATAACTGCACCCTGAGTTACTTGCCATACAAATGTTTACATCCTCATGATGGCACTTACTCAGAACTGAATTAGGCTCCTTTCTTCATGTTGTGACAGGTGGTGGGGATATTTGGCTTAAGATTGACTTAAGATACACATATTTTCTCTGCACAATATTTTTGTCTGAAACATTGAATGATCAGCATTTTGCTGGAGATACACCTTTTAAAAAAAAGAAGGTGTGAAGATTAGTTCCTTAGTCCCTCACATCACTGAGAGGAGACAGCTTCAGAAGGGATGCTGGACTCACACACAGTGAGTCTGGTCATTTGTGAGAGAGCACAAAAACTCCTCTGCATCTTTCTTTAGCCATGACATTCACTAATGTTGATATTTTGGCCAGAGTTTGTCTTCCATATCCTTTCAGTAAATTAAAACACTACATTAAATAGGCAAGAATATGTTATTTGAAGGTGATATTAATGGTAGGAATAATATAATTTACATAATAGTAACATTTATTAAGGCATGTACAAGTGCCACTGTGCTGCCTATTTAGTCTCTTAGACTATAAAAGACTATAAAAGATTATGCTGATGATCAAAATGCGCTACTAAAAATTCTCAAATCACTGCCTATTTACTCTTCTGTGGGCATGGTGCCATGTTATTGAGATGCAGAATAATTTGTGTAATCAGTCATACAACAATGTCTGTAGGTATTTGAATATCGAAATATCTGTACAGATAAAGTCTAAGTAAGAGCCAAACAAAAATATTTTGTGATATTTCATTCCTTGTACCAGGGTGGCTACATAAGTAGGGAGGTCAGGCTTCCTTCTCACCTGCTTGTGAGGTTGCAGTCACTCAAACACATTTATGACAAAGTAGCATTACTAATACATAGCTATGAGAGCTAAAGGAGAAGTGGTTTATTGTTTCCCACTGTCACTGCTTGCTTCTTCTGCAGTTTAGCTACAACCTTTGGCTGCTGATGTTATGTGTTTGTTTTGCAGGATCTGAAATAGAGTTGTGGGGCTCATACTTTGGGTCAAATATAGCTGGCCATAAAACTTCACAGTGAAACCAGGCCATGTTGGAATGCATCTTTCATGATGCAGTCAGATACAGTCAGTGGGGCTGAAGGAGATAAGAGAATTAAAGACACCGAAACACTTTCTCTTTTCCATTTCTTTTCCTGAGGAAATAAACTAAGTATATGAAACAATGGCTATCTGTTATGAGATGCCAGAGGTGAAAGATTTCCCACATCTTGGTCGCATTTGGACCAAGGCAGAAGTTCAGGGTGGATTTCTTGTGTCACGTGTAGCAAACAGCAGATGGCTGCAAGCATAAGGGAAAAGAACATGTATTTGGCAAACTTATATTAAAACTAAATAAACCAGTTCTTTAGCTGACACAGAAAGGTGTCTGTCTATTGATTCTGACAGAGATTTACTGGTGTACATGTGGCTTGTCCTGAGAAAATGTTTCTCTAAATATCAATGGATGGTAGGAGATTTTACACACAGAGATAGAGCTGATCAATACAATAAATATTTAACCTTCCTCACAATATTTGCAGCCTGGATGTTGGTTCAACTTAGGCCAGAGAAGAAACTAATTTTGACATTCAGATCCCAGTGTCTGAGGGGTTTGAATCTGCTTTTATAAAGGCAGTCACTTGAATGCTGTCCTATATTAGTGCATCTGCTGAGAGAGAAGCCGTCTACCAGAGCAAAATGAAACTTCTGCCCCTTGAGGGTACGCAGGTATGAACTGTGAAAGCAAACACTCTCATTGCTGATGCTTACATTTGTTTTGACTGTCTCAAGGTTCCAAAAAATGATCAAAATTTTGGAAGACGAGGCTGAAAGACTGGGTTCATAAAGCAGGAATTCATGTTTCCTAGTCCAAGCAGCTCAGCCCATGTGGGTTTTGCTATCATATCCACCTTTTTCCTTTAAAGCTGCCTGTGGAAGCAGGAAGCATTCTGGATGGACTCCAGTAGGGAGCACTAGGAGGCTATTGCACATGCAGCTACTGGGGAATTGCACTGAGATCAAACGGCTTGAGGATTCATTTGTTTCTGCTGTTTTGTCTTGTAAAGGTGACTGTATTAATCTAGAAAACAACAGTACCTTTTATGAGTGATCAAAGATGTCGTGTAAGAAATTGCAGGGAATTTAACATATTCCAGTTATCACCATGCTGGGTCGAACCACTTTCCTGAGCAAGGCACTTAAAATACAATTTCAGTTTGAGAACACCCTATGATTGCAGCAGAATCATTCATAACATGATTGGGGTCAGAGATTTTATCTCAAAGTATGTCCCACTAGTGACTGGGTTTCATGTGTTATTGGTTGTGAAGAAGACTCTAATTACGTTTCCGCGCTGTGTGGGGACTGGTTAACACAAAGAAATCTCGTCTCCTTTTGTGCTGTGCTCAGCCCAGCAGTTACTTTTGTTCTAAATTGGGCCTGGCAGCCTCTAGGGTGGATGATTGACATGTCAATGTGCTAACAGAAGCCAGAACCAATTCTCTTGTCTGACACCTCCTTTCCTCCTCCGAATATTAATGATGAGTGACCCAGCTGAATGAATGAAAAGTGCACACATCCCTTGTGGCTCCGTGCAGATGCTCAGAGATGACAGCAGGATTTGCCCAGGAGAGGACACAAGCCCATAAAGCCATCTGGTATTATGTAGTGAGCTTAATGTGTTCATTGACTTGGCCAAATGTTTGGTAAATCAAAAGTTGACAGGAAAGGATTCATAATATTTATGCGTAAAATGCAGTCAAAACATCACAGAGAAAAATAGGAGTCCTAGATGAATTCCTACAAAAAACAGAAAGAAGTACAACTCAGATTTTGGGCAGGGAAGATGGACAAGGAAAATATAAAAATATTTTAGTTAAATATGAGTCACAAAGCAGTGATTTGCTGTAAAAGTGCCTTCAATTACCTTGTGATTGATTTCAGATAATGCAGGTTATTGATGATCACCACAGGCTTTTATAGTACAATTTCCCAAAATGTCCAAATGAGCCAGCCTTGGAAGACATTTTGTAGTCACTTGATATTTATCAGTTCATTATTCTGATTTGGTAGAATCAAATAATCTGCTCTTTCTTTGTCTGGATTATGTAATATTTATTGTTATATTACAGACTGAGACTAATAAATTTGTAGTTAGACTTTTAAGGCTAGGTGATATAATGAATAACCAAGGACCAGATTTTTTTTATTTAATCATGTAAATTTTATTTATTTTTTCAATGAAATAGATTCCCTTTTATAGTCTATGATTTAAGATTTTCCACATAAATGTTTCTTTTATCTCTAGTATCTCAGCCAGCAATTCTGCCTCAATAGGCAACTAGAAAATATCCACAGTAACGTGCAATAGACTTTTTCTCTTTGTGAGGTTTAGATCTGGTTCAAAGACAAAAAAAATCTTTTCACTCGATTTGGCATATCATATTTTTTATCTCCACTACAGTAAAAATGCAACCAATTTTCACCTTCAGCACCTTCCTCATCTTTTGAATATACTGCGGTTGAATAGCCTTTGTATTTTCACAATATCCCAAAGATTGGCAATTCTTTTGCATCCATACAGGAGACTCTTGTATCTGTGCATAGAGCAACTTTTGCAGCAATTATTGCAAACCTCTTCCCTAATCGCTTTCTCTATTTTCTTTTATATTGTATGGCAGCCCAGTCAGATTCACCTGGTTGCTGTGAAACCATTTTGTCTTGCTCTTCAAATCCTTTTGTGTGACCCCACTTGATTACCTAATTATGTTATTTCCTATCTTCCACATTTTTCCTATTACCCCAAAGGCCCTTTGAAGTTTTCTTTTATTTCTCAGCTGATGATACTCCCATTTTTTTACTTTGCAAACCACATATCTCACCTCACTTTGCTGTCTAAAACCTATATGTCTAATTTAAACCACATCTTTCAGTAGAGAAATACACTGAAGAAAGATACTCCTATAGTTAGTTAAGAGAGAAAGGATACCTTCAGAGCACATTTATTTTGTCTCAGCCTAAGATAAACATCTAAGTTAATTATGATGAATTACCCTCTGGGTATTCTTTCATACACTGGAAAGCTAGACAACCAGTTAGGTTTGTGCCTTATGAAGTAGGAAAAATGAATCTCTGTTTTAATTGGTTTGCCCAGAGTTTTCCCAAGTACCTTATTCACTTCTGTCTCAGTATCTTAACCCCCTCCCTGGAATCTCGTACTAAGTGTGCTATTAAAATTTAAGCCTTCAAGGAAATATGTAAACTGTTATTGCAAACATCCCCTTAGGAAAAGAAAAAAAGTTTAATTTTAAAATAATTTTGTGGGGTATTGCCACGTTCCTGCGAGAGTGCCTTTCTAGTCTTGCTGTACAAAGGCTTTATTAGCAGAAGGGTGTTCAGGCTTACAAATTAAACCAGCAATTTGCAACAGAAGCCTGAGTAACACCTGTTACAACAATCCCCCAGAGATTGGGTACACCTGATGGCCAGCACTGTCGCATGCAGACTGATAATTCTGGGCTGAGGTGGCTATGAGTTATTTAAATACAGCATGGGAAATTATTTTTTGTATAAGTATCTGTTTGAACAGAGCTCTTTCACTAAATTACAGTAATAAAATAAATAATGAAAAAAACCCCAAAACCTTCCTGTAACATTTGGTTTAATATTATTTTAGAAAAAAAATCTGACTAAATATTTTAAAATTAAAAAATTCTTTACTCTTGCATCTTAAAAACAGCCAAGCAGTTAATTTTTAAAGTTACAAAGAGAATCACTCTGACATTAGACCTTTTAATGACAACATTCAGCTGTAAGCACTTTAATTATTTTTTCTTTTTTTTCTGTGTAAATTAATAACTAAATAATTGTGCCACAGGAACAGTAGGTCCAAGGTTCATAAAGAAAGCAGAGCTGCACTTCACAGATTTATGACAACTCAATGATCAGTGTCACTGAAAAGCAAGAATGAACTTTTCATCTGTTGTTTGCAGTCATATGCATTGTGCCTCCAATCTGAAGCAAGACAAGATGATGATATCTTTAAATGACAAAATAATAAAGAAATTATTTTGTTAATATAGCTTTTCTACTAGAATTAAAATATATGTAATAATTTTCTTATTCCATAGAGCATTAACTTGCTTCAGTAAAAATGTTTGGTTTCTCTTGTGCATACCAGTTTCAGCTTTGAAATGCACAGAATGGGCTTCATTTCATGGAATCACAGAATGGTTTTGGTTTGAATGGACATTGGTTCTAGCCCCCACTGCCATGGGGTTAGAATGTACTTTCCACCTACTAGATTGCTCAGAGCCCCATCCAACCTGACTCTAAACACTCCCAGGGATGGAGCATCTATAACTTCTCTGGGCAAGCTGTTCCAGTGCCTCACCACCCTCACAGCAGAGAATTTCTTGCTAGTATCTAATCTAAATCTAATCTCTTTCAGTTTGAGGCCATTGCCCCTTGTCCCATCACTGCATGTCCTTGGGAAAAGTCCCTCTCCAGCTCTCCTGCAGATCCCTTAGGCATTGCAAGGCTGCTCTAAGGTCTCCCTGACAGTGAGCAGGTTCTCCATAGGCTCTGCCTCTACAATGTTCAGCCAAAAGTAGTTCTGGTGCTGGAAACTGAATAGAAATCACTGAGTTTTCTCACACTCATGTGGACAAATTCTGCCTGTGAAAGAGCAAAGTGGTTGTGTGTACATATCAATTCTTCTGGGTAAGCCACTCTCAAAAATTAAACACAAACAAAAAATCTGGCAGGAGAACAAAGTTCAGTATGGGAAAGCTTCTATCACAACACAAAGTCCAGACCCCTCCAACAGAGTTAGTATCGGATCAGTGCCAAATTATTGAAGACTCATCTGCATTGTTCCCCTACTGAATGCTAAGACAATTTGTCCTATTGGGGTTAGATTTGGAGAGGGGTGGAGTGGGGACAGTCCAAGTTTCCAGCTGCCATGGCCGAAGCAGAGAACCTGTGCAGGTGGGGAAGGTCTCAGCTGAATGGTAGGGGGCATGCTGATTGTTGATGCTTTTACACCATGGGACACATCTCTGTATCTCTGGGATGTTTAGAATATGATATTGGATTGCTCACTGTCCACTGCCAGGAGAGACAAAGAATGCCAGGAAAGACAAAGAATGCCCCCCAGAATGGAATTGAGACAGTTTCAAATGGTCTGAACCACCAGAGAAGGGGTTCCTCTTCTATTAAATGAGATCTTAATTTTAAACTACTAAGTTTGGTCTACTAAATTTTCCCCTCAAACATATGACTGTGAGAGCAGGAGGAGCAGTGCAGGAATACAGCTTGGGAGCAGACAGGAATGTGGCTTTGGCCATGGCTCTACGTGTCTACTCACAATGAGCTTTGAGACCTGTGGGAAGCCTTGCCATGCCACTAGGACACTCACTGCCCGCAGGAGAATGCCTTTCACCAGCTTCTGGGGGGAACAGGGGTCTGTATGTGCCATGCCTAAAGCAAAGGGAGTTAGAACAAATCCATTTGGATATGGGTAAAGGACACAAAACCAGGAAAGGAAAAATGAGCAAGTATGTATTATACAGGCTAGAGAGAACTGCTTCTTCCATATAATTTTCTTCTGCTCAGTAAATGTTAATTAGATTTTGGTGTGGGGCCCTTTCAGGATATGAATGAATATATTAGGCATTGACAGCTATTAACAGACTATTTGGAGTTTAAAATGAAAATAATTTATTTACTGGCATGATGAAACCTGGAAACCTTTAGTGAAAGACAGCAATTAAGGGACACAGCAATAAAACTGGCAGAGGGAAGGAAAGAAAAAATATAACTGAAAATAGAGATTTTTATTCTACATTTCAAAAGGAGTAAACATGAATGATAAAGCATGCAGCATGGATTGAAGGGAGATAAGGAGCTTAAGCCTGTTGCATCAGCACTAACTGGTGCTGCACATACACTCCTGTGACATCTGATGGGGCTGAGTTTGTGTAACTGCACAGGAGACTCAGGCACCAGACAGAGAAAGGAAAGCAATCCCTTGATCAGCTGGGCACACCACAAACTCTGGCTTTCGTTTCTCCTGCAGGTTAAGTAAGAGTAATGAGAGCTTATCAGTGCCTTGATTAGACACAAGGCCAAGCATTATCCTTTCCCTGGCACAATTAACCTTTCTGGTGAAGAAGTGGTTTTGCCTTAGCTTACCTAAGTGGGTTGCTTTTATTTACAGCTAAAGTCATTTCAAGAACCACTGTGAACCTTTTTAACTCAGGTGGAAAGCGGATTATTTCAAACATTTAATTTATGTTTATTTCTAAGTAGAAGAAATCCTACTTCAACCAAAAAAGCATAAGCAATTACACATGCAATGAACAAAAACTGCTTAGAAAAGTTTTTTGGGGTTTTTTTTGTTTGTTTTTTTGGTTTTTTTTGTTAAACTGGTGTAATTTTGGGAGCAGAGAGGGTCTTATTCAAGGGAGCAATGTCTCAATTTCATAGTGTCCTCATGCTAGCAAAATTCATAACAATAAATTACTCAGAATACAAGTTCTGCTTGAGTACTGTTTATAGAAGCAGGCTCTGGGTTTCTCTGCTGACTGTGCTAACAAGACTGTCAGCTGTGATTTTGTTTCTTGTGATATGGATTAGATCCAAGCTGAATTTGACTTTTTTCCAAGTCAATTATGAATTATCTGAGAACTAAAGCAGGAAAATGAAATTGCCCTGAACCTGAAAAAGAAATTAAATTTCTTATACACTCAAGAAAGAGAATCTTGCTATTTTTAAGAGGTAAGAAACAAATTTAGTTTGTGGCTTGGGTTGTTCATAAGAAGATGCTCAGACATTCTGTTGAAGAAGGGTCAGTTAAATAAAGAGAAATGGAAGCAGAGAGGAAGAAATTGTGCAACCAAAAAATTTCATAGGCCAATTATTGTGTAACATTCCCAGCCATGCGCTACAAACATGTTTCCTTAGGAAAATTAAAAAACCCCAAGCAACAAATCAGCACTGCTCAGAAAATGGTGTCTTGAGGCCCTGATGTATCAAACAGCTGTGCAGCTTTTGTTTACCATGGATGAGGACACTAGCTTCTGATTCCTTCCCAGCTCTAATCTTCTTTGTGTCATACCACTTTCTACCTCCAGTTTTACTATCAGTACAGCTGGAATAAAGTGTACAGCTTAATGTTAATAGATTTGCATTTACATTTGCATCTCTGACTAAGAGAATATTACTCTAACCTAGCTCTGTGGGTAGAATGACGTGAAACAACAGATGTCTTCATCCCACCCACAGTGCCATTTTCATTGTCTGCTGCTCTGCCACGGCAAAGCAGGTGAAGTATTCTACAGTACTTTCTATTCTGAACTTGGGCTAAGTGACTGAAAACTTGTTGAGACACCTGTAAGTGGATTGTATCATGCCAACAATTTTTTTACATCCACAAAGATAAAGATCTGGTTGTAGCAAGAGCTGAGAATAAATGGTAATCCATCTCAGTTGAAAGCAGTGATTAAATGCTCTTGGACTTCAGTGGGTGAAATTTTTATTTAAAATGTTCTAAATTAATTCAGTTTTGGTTTGGTTCTTTCAGTGGAACAAAAATACGAGAGAAATAAACAAATTATATTCTACTTGCAGTTTCATTTGTGAATCCATCGAATCTAGTTTACCTTCATTTTATTTCTTTCATATGATACTTATAAGCAGAGTTTTATTGATCATCTTTTTACCATCCTCTCTGTATTTTCCTGGGAATAGATCTGCTTCTAAAGCAGGCAGATATTGCAACTGTCATCAAATACTTAATGATTTTTCTTATCCTTATGTCTTGATATAATTCTGAAAAAAAGATTTATGTGGCCATTAATACATTATTGTTTGCTCAGTAGCAAATGAAATTTCAAATAATGCAAGTGAGGCAGAATATTGAGAAATTTTAAAAGCTGTAATTTCTCACAAGTTGAATTACTTAACTGTTATTTTATAAAGCTGTATTTATTAAAATTCCTCCTCCCCTTGCATTGATACACATTTGATACACATTTTTTTTCCTCTGTTGTGCACAAAATGTCATCAAAGTTTATTATTATTTAAATTTTGTTTTTATCATCAAGAAATTATTGCTTTATTTCCTTTCTGGTCTTCATATAATCATCTTTTCTTCTTCTCAGACTTACCATTATTAATGGAAAAATTTCTTTACATTAAAATAAATGGGTTTCAGCTATTGGGCAGCTTATGTCTCATGAAATGGCCAGAAAATACAGTTCAGGAAGGCTGCATTAAGCTAAATTACCTCTGTCCACAGATGCTTCCTAGTAACAGATATTAATTTCCAAATTCATTCTGTGCATTAAAAAATAACTAATTATGCCAGTAATATCCAGGTAAAATTGCCAAGATTATGGCAGTGATCCTGCTGTTATAAGAGAGGAAGGCAGTACACACAAGCAGCAGTTGCAGCATTGATTTATGTGCAGATACCAACCTTCTCTTCAGCATAGTATGTTGTGAAGAAAAGCCAGTTTTCACATCCCGAAGCCTAGTCAATTCTATCATTGAAATGGATTTTATGTCTTGGCCATTCAAGACACACTTTTGATTTCCTTGGAGAGTGAGAAGTTTAAGAATAAAAGAGTCTTTCACTTCAGAATACAAGAACTTTTGCCTGTTCCAAATGGATGAGACATCTGTGTGAGGTGGAATCAAATCTTTGTTTCTATTCTGAGTGAATGAGTCCATAAATAAGATGGATTCCTCTTAGACTAAACTTTTTAAAAATAATTTTTATAGATATAGATCTAGATATCTAGATATCTATCTTTAATGTCATCAGTTTCTGAGTGAGGGAGTCAGAGAGACAGTAAAACACAGCATGAAGTCTCTTACATTTCTGTTCCACAGGGGGTAATGAACATAGCATAACACCTTGCAAGTTTTTCTGTACAGTCTTTCAGTCCCAGTAATGTGATGATAAATTTAGAGAAGCAGAGAAGACGCTCTGCATGGGCTTGTGCTGTTGTCCTCATTCTGAGATATTTGTGTAATGATTTTTGGCTGAACTTGTTCAGTGAATAAATTTTACACACAGGCTCACATTGCTTGTGCTCTTCCCTTCCAAACCAAAAGGCAGATGGTTGTCCACAGGAAACAACCAAAGGCAGAGCTTGGCAACCTTGTTTAAGACTTATGGAGGATGAGGGCATTAATGCTATGAGATGAATGACCCCACGGAACTAATTGTTTGGCTCCTAAAGGGAGCCTTAAAAGGTGTGAACAAACACCAACCTGTCATTGCTTTTCGAGAGGAAGCCAAAGCACACAGTGAGGACCCACAGTAGCTGTTGCTCCTTTCCCCCTGGCTGCACACAAGAAATGCTGAACACACTCCTTCCTCTTGACACATTTCTCTTGATTCTTGTGAGTGTTTTGGCTTGAGAAGATGAGCAAGTGCCACCGGTGACAGATATCACTTCTCCTTCCATAAGGTCTCACCCTGAGTCTTGTTACATTAACTACTGAGACGACCATGAGCCTAACCTACACAAACAGTCCATGGCAAGGCAAACATGAGGAGGTCTTGCTTCAAACACAAGAAATTGCTTCAGAGCAATTATGTGCTATTTCTTTAATTCATTTTGGAACTGAACAGGGTGAAGTTTTTTTTTTACTTGAGTTTTTTAAGAGCAGTCCTCAACAGAGAACTACTAAGAACATGAATGTGGAAAAGTAATGCTTGGGAAAGTCAGAAGCAAGCGTAGCAGCTACTGAGCTTCATTAGTCCTTAAAAATTATCTGCTCTCATTACTGTGCAATGACAGATACTTTTCAGTTCATTTGCATTTCTTTGGCTTTTAACTTAGTTCCAAAATTTTCTTAAAAGGTGCCACTCATAATTTTTGGCAGCACAGTGCTAAACAAGAGACTGTACAGGATAACTCTTGTAACTGATTAGACTGTACATGTTCACTTGATGAAATCTAATTGAATATTACAACTATACTTTAGGTTAGGTCAAAGTCAAAGTCAAAATCAGAGTTAGTAACAGAATGTTAGGAACAAGAACAGGATGGATGGATGGATGGATGGATGGATGGATGCTTTTTCATAATGCAGCAGGAAAAAGTAAAACACATCATATTCCTGTCTTTTGCTATTAGACTTTTTTGTGCTTTTTTCTATCCAGTGCCCAGTTTTTTTTCCAAACACAGTCAATCATTTTTGCTTCATTGTTTCTCCCTGCAAGTATTCAAGTTTAACCAAACAATAGTAGTACAATGGACATAGAGCATTTCTGCATCTCTTGCTTCAGGAGTTGTTGTCTGAAGCCCTATTTCTAAATCCAAGATTTACTTTCATTCTCTGTCAGACAGTGTTGATTACCGAGTTAGAGAAATTGATTCATGAGGAAAGGTTAAGGAGCTAAATACAAATAGCTTGGCTGCACGATGACTAAGACAGATGGGAACATCATAATAGGCTGCAGAGTATGATTACACTGAGAGGGAAGGGCCTCTGGGGGAAGGCATAAAACATAATCTGGCTCATTTTGAGTCTTCCAATTGTCACCAGAACCATTATGGTGAAAAGGGAAGCAGGTGGCTGCTTTACATACTGTTTTGAATTTAAACAAGTCTCAGCAGAAGCACTTAGTTATGGGTTATCACAAGAGTGCAATATTTGCCCTGCTCCTTTAGATCAAAGCTCTGTCCAGCTGCAAATCATGCCTCCTGCAGTGCCATGAATCTGATGCTCTGGAGCTGAGCAAATGTGCAGGGTTCCTCCCCTTGGTCTTCTCCCAGTTCCCAGCAGTTTGTGGCAGAGGGTTTTCTTGAGGTTTTATTAAGACTATTACATTTAACAGCTACAAATTAACCCAGCCCTCCATTATTCCTCTACTTTTAAGCCCATTATTATTTTTGACACTGGAAGTGATTTCCTCAGTTTAGTTATGCATGGAATGTAGCTGTTGTCTAATCAGTAGATTGTGTGTTCTTGGCTGTTATGTTGAAAGATTCAATGGTTGTTTTTCAGTCGTACTGAAAAAAGGCTTTATTTCACTTGCCTTTTGTCTAGGCTGTGTGGTCATGGTCTGTGTGGTCACTTTTCTTAAATTTTTCCCCTAAACAGCTATTCCACACTTCTCATTACGTTTGTTGCTTTTTTTTTTTTTCCTTGTTCCCTTTAAAAATCAACTATATATTTTTATTATATTGTTTATCTGGGATGTACCCAGTGTTCAAGATGTGAGGCTGTCATAAACTGTGATCCTCTTATTTGTAGATTTTTTGACTGCTGCTGAGCAGGGATGACATTCACAGTGCTATACTGTGACACAGCATCTCTTTCCTACATAGTGGTAATAAATCATACTGTGTTTGTGTCAGTGTGCTTGTTTTGTCCCAGGTGTTTTACCTTGAAGCGCTGGATATTGAAAACTGGTTGTTTTCTTTCCCAGTCTAATATTTGGAGGTGTGCAGTGGGGGAGATAACTCTTTTACTTCTCTGTCACCAAGTATTAGAAAAAACATTTTTCTTTCCCTGTCCAAAGTTAAGCTTTCGTGGAAATGATGGATTTTAAAAGGGTAATTCTTGCCTTGGTCCAAAGCCAGAGCCATGGCATTATTGGACAGGCAAGAATTCTTGTTTTCAATGTTCTTTCTCCATGTGCAACAGCTTGCTGCATTCAGGAGCAGTTAAATTGTGAGAAAGATGAAGAGTGGAGGATTTGTATGGGTGGAAAAGAGGGAGAGAAGGAGCAGATTTGCAGAGGGGAAGACAACAGAGAAAAGGCAAGTCCATTCACTGCAGCAATGCTTTTGTAAAATATCCACGTTATTTTAGACCATGTGAGATGCACAGAGCATTGATAGGGTTAGAAGCTATTCAGCACAGATATAAAAGCAAAATTCAATTAAACCCGTGTACAAGTTGCCCGAGTTTGCAAGGAGCTTTGTCAATCAGTGCACAAACCTTTATTTTGTAATGAATGGAACTTTAACCTAGAGAGTAGCATACATGATTTCTAAAATCTTTCTGATAAAACCTATTTGAAACTGAAAGGACTCCAAGTTCCATTTACATCAATACCTTCCTAAACAAGCAGGACCTGCAGAAGATCATGTCTGCCTAAAAATAAACAGTTTCTGTTCAAAGATATTCACAAGATTAGAAGAATACAGGAATCTGAGAAAAAGTGCGTTAGTATACCTAAGTAGTTTGTGCTATTCAGTAGCTGTCATACTATATGTAAAAAGTGATGTTAAAGCAATTAACATATTAATGCTAACATCCCAAACTATAATTTAACTAAGCTTTATGGCTGAGACACAATAAAGATAAGAAATTGTCAGGCACTCACTCTTCTTTGGGAAATGTAAAAAAGAGAATGTAGCTTGAATATGTCATGGTACTCATTTCACTTTATAATCTTCAGAGGCTTTTCAGAAAAAAACCCTCAAATATCTGTATTTTGATCTTTAGTATGTAAAAGAATATCTCCTATTGCTATGAGTGTGAGCTGGAAAGCTGCAGCTGGATGAAAAAATTTCCCTAAGCAAAAACAAAACACTGCCTAGTGTACTAATATGTGAAATTGTTCATGAAAAGCACTTTTCATATGAAATCCTAGTTATAAATTACAATTTTTAACAAAATCATGACATGGATTTAAACAAACAGTCAAAATAATGTACTAGCATTGACAGTACTATGATGGACAATGTGTGTAGTATTTTTAAAACCACTGACAAACAACTCTGGGTTGTTTTGTAAAAGCTAATATAATTGCACCTTCATGTGCATGAAATACATTATAAATATGGATTTTATCCAAAAATTTTGACATCCATTTTTAATGAATACCCCCCATAAAATGCAAAAGAGACATTTGTAACCTAAAAAAACCTATCGACCTACCAAGTGTTTAGTTGCAGGGTATCAACTGCAACTTATGACAAAATGCTTTCTCTATATCTCTGTTTCCCTGTAGTCAAATTACAAATGGAGATCAGGGGTTTTTTTCATAATATGCCATTGGATTCAGAGAGAGCCACTGTAATATGATACGCTCTAAATTTCTGTGCTTTCTTTAACTGTTTAGCCTAGTGAGGAAAAAGACAAATGTTACACCATTTCCAGATTTTTTCTTTATTTTAGAAGGAAATTTATCTCTGCAGACCTGGATGTCTTTAGTATTATGATTTTGATTTGGAATGGTGAATTAAGACACTGATGAACATGAATCCTTTTTAACATGAAGGAAAAGATACATGAGCTATTCTTCTGTTTTGCTCTATGGGAACAATTCCAAGCTGTTCTGGTTCATACATGGGACTGTGAAATTGGACAGTTTGAATACTGAATGCAATTTCTTTCCTTTTGCAATATATTTTTTGTGGTGTCCCCTCATTTTCAAGATTCATGGACCTCATGATAAAGAAAAAAGAAAAGCTAAATATTACTTTGCAACTTCCATTTTAAAACCACTTGTACTTTTATATAATGCTTCAGAAGAAAGATTAACAAAGCTGCCTTCTAATTAATATCCTTCATGTTCCTGGAACTACAAGAAATGCTGAAATAAAAGTGATATTGGAATACATTTGTGTATGCCATATCCACAATTGGTTTAACTTTTGAACTTATGATTTTTTAAAATGTCCCTGCTAATTCTTTTCTGTTTGAGAGAATATCAGCCACTAAATGAGGTCAAAGAAACCAATTATCCACTGTATCACCTCAGTATTTTCTGTACTTAATTTTTGCTCTAGACAGTCATGTGCTGTTCTAATTGTTTTCTTGTGCATCAGGCTTACATTACTCATCTTTGCAGCTAGTCCCCTAGAAGTGTGGCCTATTTGTCATCTCTCATTTGCACTGACAATGTCAACAACTGCTTTTGCTGAACCCACAGTCACAGCCTCCTTTAACTTATATTTTAAATTTACTGATAAGTGGCTTGTGCTGCCCTCCTTCTTGGAATAATACAATTTTTAGGTTACCTTGAGATTTTCTAAGATTATTTTTTCCAGATCTATGTGCAAAGCATCTTCATTGTTCTTTTTCAGTCTCCTTTTTTGTGTGTGATAACTACCAAAGCCCACAAGAATATTTAAGACACGGCCAACTTTTCCATTGGCCTTTGCATTAAAATGTTGGATGACTTTGCAAGAGTCAAAACATCAGCCTGACTGACAATTACAAACAAAAATCAGAGCCAGAGCAAAGTGACATTCTTTATGAACAAAACACAAAATTGCAGTAAGAGCAAGTGCTGGTGAATGTATTGGATTAGACTGAAAGAGCCAAGGGGAAGTACCTTGGAGCATTGCATTTAAAGCCAAGTTGCCAGTTGTGTGAAGTTTCCAGTGAAATCTGGGGAATTCAAAGGAGAACATGCTGCTGGCATATTGACCTGTGGGCTGGCAGAGCCAAACCCCCCTCCAGCTCTCAGGATCTCCTTTAATAACTTACAGGACTAAAAAGCACTAGCTGGAACAAAAAGCACGCGTCTCTAAGAAAAGATGTTTGTTCTTTCCAGGACATTCTCGTGCTTAAAGACAAGCACTTAAAAATTGAGCACTGTTTTCAGTGTCCAGCTTTACGGCAAGCAAGGCCAGACAGATCCACTTTGGCTCAGGGAACAGTAATTACTTTTTCTACCATAAAAGTAGCTCATTCAGCTCCCTTTTCCTGAGATACAGAGGAGCAGTTTTTCTCAAGTAAAGGGAACTTACTTGTCGGTATGTAAATGCACTGAATTTCCCTGAAGCTTCTTTTCAAGGAAGCACTTGCTAGAAACAAAAATCATTAGTGCTCTCAATATCTAAAAGGATGAGTAAGGATTTGGATTTCAAATATATTTGTCTGGCTGCTATTGAAGCTGCACGCAGTGTTCATAAGCTGAAGTGAAAGATCCTGACAGCTGTTTTCATAGTCATGAAAGACCAAGGACAAGAAGTGAGCTGGGATGGATGTGCAATGGGAAGATTCAGAACCTGAGGCTGCTTCTCTTAGGGGAGCTAAGTAATGGATAGAACTACAGCGAGTGTGCTTTCAGAGTCAGTGGCCTCTTTTCTAATGGTTTTGGTGGAAATCCCAGTCAACCTCTGGGAGGCATCCCATGTAAAAAGTTGTTAGCATTTGATCTTCATACTGTATTTACATGCACAATGACTAACACATGAACAACATGAAAACCCTGGGAAAGAAACAACTTTATGTGGAGGGGGGTGAATTTCACCTAATGCTAGTATTCTAAAAGGTCAATATCTCACCTAAGCTCATTGTCTCATCTCCTTCTTATCAGCAGGAAAGGCAGCAAGAGACATCCTTCTCCAAAGGTTGATCTATCCTATATACCTTAGACATCCATCTCAGGACAGAGTGGGTGAATTGCCTGCAGGTGCCTCTTTTCCCCCTGTGATTAGACTGCTATTCTAGGCAAGATTTCAATTTCTGATTGCCTAAAGTTAAGTAAATTGAATCCCAGGGATATCTACCTAAACAGCAGAACTCATTTAGCTGTGTTTTCTATCATAATAACTTTTTGTACCATGCATTTGTCCCATTCACTCTTCTAGAACTCCCTGAAAGGGGGGATGTAGCAAGGTAGAGGTTGGCCCAGTAACAAAAGATGGGATGAGTGGAAATAGCTTCAAGTTGTGCTAGGGAAGGTTGGGTATTAGGAAAAATTTATTCACCTAAAGGGTTGTCAAGCATTGGAACAGATTGCCAAGGGTAGTGGTTGAGCCACCAGCCCTGAGAGTATTTAAAAGATGCATGGATGTGATGCTTAGGGACACAGTGTAGTGGTGGCCTTAGCAGGACTGGGTTAGTTGTTGGACTTGAAGATCTTTGAGGTCTTTTCTGACCTAAATTATTCTTTATTCTAGGATTTTGGTTTTATTATTGCTTATGCAATATTTAAAAACTATTATTGCACCTTGTCATTTTTTTCAATTAAAATTATAGGGAATAAAATAATAATATGGATTCTTAAATTTATTTAGCTTCTTAGTTGGATTCTGTAGTGTGTTTTAATGCAGATAAAGGCTTAACAGGAAACAAAATTATTGTTATGTGTGGAACAAGGCAAATTATACTTGCAGGTGTCAAAAGATACAGAAGTCTTGTTTATAAAAATAAAGAAAATATTCCTCTTTCTAAGCAGCACATAAATATATCCTGTCATCTATTCTAATAATTGCAAGATCTCTGGAAGCCTGCAGGCATTTTACAACAAATACAAAGGATACAAACATTACAGCAATAGTATTCCCATTTTTTTTTCCTCACAAAAGCTCATCTGTTTCATTTTTAAATAGGTGTGATCTCTTAGGCTGACTGTGGTATACTTAGGGTGGATTTTGCCATTTACTATGGTAGGACAGAATTCCAGATAATCAGTATCTTGTTGCCAGCAGTACAACGCGGTAAGCAACCTTGGGAAATGGAATTTACTTTCCATTGTCGTGTGCTGGCAGATAGAGCCAGGTAAGGGGGCAAGTGATGCATACCTGGATCAGAGAGTGAGAGAGCAGAAAATGTACTATACAGCTTTTTGATGAATGGGATCATGGTTGGGAATGATCACCAGCAACTGGTAAGGCAAAGGAACAAAGAAACAATGAAAACTAAAGACCAGGGGAGACTGTGCAAAGGCTGATTAAACTTTTTTGGTTTTATGCCTTCTAAAGGGTAAAGGTGTAAGCAGGCAGTCTCCTGTGGAATGTATATTTGGGGCGTGAACAAGCTGTGACTGGACTCCAATAAGCTACTGGCATTTTGGCTGGGGTTTTCCAGCTCTCAGAGGCCAAAAGGGGAGGGTCTGTCCTGAGAACCCACAGCCAGGTGCTCTGGCTGGGCCGTGAAGGGGTGTCCTGGGCCACCTGTGTATCTGCATCTCTTGGCAGCAGTGTTGTTAAGGACCTGCAGCTGGTCCCAACCGTATCACCTTACATCAAACAACTAGTGAAATATTTTATAGCTCACTCGCTCAATCCACTGCTTGATACTTCAAAGGCATCTCTGATGACTTCAGTACTGCTATAGTCATGCTACATGTTTGAAAAAGGAAATGGTATAGAAACTACGTCTGAACTGGGAGCATCAATGCTCCATGGAAAACTATGTATTCCTGAACTTCTCAACTTCCAGGTTGAGGGCCATGGCCACTGCACACTTTTATCTCCAGTCTTGTAAGCTCTCCCAAATAAACTTTTCATAAGCATCCAATTTAAGCAAGAATGCATATTCCACTCACTTCAAAGTGCCTGGATCCTTTCTTTGATAGCAAGAAGAATGGGGAGATAAGAGGCAGCAGTAGCTATGACTCTCAGATTGTTATTACATTCTCTGAATGTTTAAGTAATAAAATAACCATTGTGATCAGTTTAAAAATGTATAAAAAAAGCCCTTTTGCCTCTAGGAAAGTTATGTTCAACTTCCATTTCCTTCAGAGACAAATATCAATTCAGGGAATCAGGAGAAGATAGAATGGAATGAACCAGGTTACTGTAAGACTGTGGGGTGATCACCATGTAATTCTAGATATTGTTGCAAAAGCTGGAATATTAAATCTCACTGGGTGGAGAGATGGATGCAGTCCAAGGGCAACCTAGAGGGAAATAAGACTGAACTAATGAAAGTCTGCTCTCTCAGTAGTATGTAAAGAATGTCTCCAATATTGTGCTCACTAAAATAGTGTCTCTGGGCAATGTGAGAATAATCATAGGTAGAAATTAAACTTCCTTCCAAAAATCACATGAAGAAGAATAAAAATTGTCAGAGAAAACGTGATCTGTAGATTTCAGCAAGCTGTCTCACTTTTAATGACATTTGAGTATCTTCTGAGATTTCCTGACATAATGACATTTTAGACTGGGTTAGAGGATGTCTTTATTTCCTTGAATTCTGTGGAACTGCTGATTACCTTCTGATTTTCTTCCCTGTTCATATTTGGTTTTGTGGAGGTTCATTATTGAAGTTGTTAAAATAATATATTTGACTACATCTCTTTTGACAGAGCTATGAAATATACTTTCTTTGAAAAATTTAACTAAAGTTTACTCAGGTGAAATAACCCCTGAGGATTATCCCTTCAGTTTTCAAGATAAGACTGGAACAGTAAATTTTATGATTCTCCTTAGGAAGTAGAACTTGTGGGAATTACTATTACCATGAAGCAAAGATCACAGGATCACAGAATAACTGAGATTGGAAGCAACCTTTGGATATCATCTACCCCAGCTCCTTGTCTCAGAACAGGACGGGATAGACCACAATGCTCAGGACCCCTTTATAAATACCTGCTAACTATGCCAAATCACCTTCAATATATTTGGAAATTATTTCAGGACTAATTGCTCCAGCACCTTCCCCAGGTGAGAAGTGATGCTAAAAAACCTTTAGTTTCCATAATCCTCCTTCTTGCTCCACTTGAAGACAGAAGAGACCCTTTCTTTCTTCCACTTCTCAGGAAGCCTCTCCCAATTGCTGTGTCTTTCATAGTGGCCTTTTTGGTGACATCTGCCATTACCCTCAGTGTTCATGAATGATCTTGCACATGTTCAGTATGTTCAAATGTTCCCTAACCTGGTCCTCCTCCATCAAGAGCAGTTCTGCCTTTTTTTAGCTCATGTACAAGATAACTTTGATTCTGGCACTGTTCAGCTGTATCAGAGATATGCTTTGCTTGCACCTTAAAAACTCTTATTGCAATAGTGTGCATATTTAGCCCATTCTGACACAGGTTTTCAGCCAGTAGGCTGGAATGGGTTACAAATAACATCCGTCTTCATATTCACACATGTGGACTAGACTGATGGAAAAAAAAAAAAAGAAAAATACTGAAAACACAAAAAATAACAAAATAACAGTTATTTTCCCCACAAGTTTTAGAAATGGGTTAATAAGACACTAGTTAGGTGCATGTCTACATTTTTGATAAAGGAAATGGTGAAAAAAGCTGCACTAAATTGGCCTCTTTTGAGAAAAAAATGGGCTCATGGCCTCAACTAGAGGCAAATACTTAAAGGACAGGATGATGAGGCATCTAATTTCTTGGACATCTGAGCAGAATTAAACTTGAACTACAGTAATTTCACAATTATAAGCCGCACTGAATATAAGCCGCACTTCTGGGTTTCAGCAACTTTTCATTTTTTGTCCATATATAAGCTGCACCTGATTATAAGCCGCACTTTGGATTCGGACCAAAATTTTAGTCAAAATGGTGCGGCTTATAATCGTGAAATTACTGTAATTGTTTGATGCCATTTGGTAATTTCCTGGACCAATCTATAAAAATATCTTGATTATTTGCCACTAGTCATACAAATATGTTTATTCATCTTAATGAAAATGTTTTGGTGAATTATGCTTTGTCTCATTGAGTGCCATAGTTCACTACACCACTGTACCATGCTATTAACTGAAAAAAGAAACTTCAACACCTCTTGCAAACAAAAAATGTAGTGGTGTCTTTGTCATATCTGTTTTATACCTTTACCCATTCCACCTTATCCTTCCACACTATATTACTGTTTCTTTCCATAATGCATAGTGAAATATAGTGCTCCATTTCTTTTTAGAGATCATAAGACACCTTGATAGCAGCCCTCTCCTGTCTGCCAGAGCCCTGTTCTGGCCAGCAAAACTCTCCCAAATGGAACCTCCTTCCTAGAAATGACAAGTGTTTTAATGTGAAGCTACTTGCTGTGTAATAAGATGAAATATTTCCTACCCTTTCCAAAGGAAGAGCCCACTAATGGCCTTTATACATCTCTCTTCCCAACAAGTCACAGGCATTTGAAATAGGACTGTAGAAAGAAACATTGTTTACTCGTTCATTTCTAGTAAGTACGATTTAAATATATTTCCTACTTCTTGTCCTACAGTGGTATTTCGGATATGTCACTATCCTGATGTTTGCAAACTGACCAATATTGACAAGACGTAAGCGAGAGTGGAGCCTCTGCTACCAGAAGGCTTTGATGCCAGATGAAATGCTGACGTGTCCTGATAAAAGCCCACCCATATCTCCTTGCATAGAACTTATTTCCTCCATGCTCTTGTGCTGCAGTACAGTCTAGAATGGTATCCTCGAGCCCCTTTAAACATACAAAACATTACATATTATGTTGCGTATCCACATAATGAATAAACATGTTCTAGATTGACCAAAATCATAGAAGGTGTTCCAAATACTGCCTGAAAAAATTGAAGTAAATCCAATTTAAAGCTTCACTGTCTCTAGTTTAGAACAAAAACTTTTGAAGAACATGGGGAAACATTGCTGCAATCACTTTTACTCTGTGCATTCATCCTCCTCTGATTGCAAGAAAGCTTATTTAACTTGAGAAGAGAGTTAAGAATCTTGATAATGAGCTGTGTCAGCCCCTTGTCCTTGCAAGATGTACTGCCTTTAAAATAGTGTGTGCTGAGAAAAATCCCAAGAATCCTATACAAATTAAGAATGTTACAGTTGGTCTTTTTCAGATGCTCTGGAGCTTAGGATAAGCTAAATTAAGATAAATTTGCCTACTGGCTACTGCACCAATACTAAAAGATAAAGACTTCGAGCATATTATAGGACATGAATTAGATATATAATCTAAAAGTCTAGAAGTACTAAAAAAGAAAGAAACCCTACAAATATGAACAAACAAAAAAATCAAAACACTCAACTAGCCTGTATCCTTTCAGGGAGGATTTTCCAAGGAGAGTTAATTTCTCCACACAGAGAAAGAGCCTAACTCCTCATGATGCCCAAGAAATTCTCCTCCCTCAGTTTTCCTTCTACTTCTGTAATCGAGCTGCGCTAAAGGACACCTACAAGAGTCAAGTGTCAGCTTGAGACCAGCTAGCAGAAAAAACATTGAAATGGAAAAGTGCAGTTTTGCAATTAAACTTAAGTCTCTCCTTTTGCATTGTCTCCTTCATTTCTCTTTCTATAATTCTACTTGTATTGTTCTGACAAGGACTTCTGTAAACTCCCAAGATGCCAACCTGAAGCTGACAAGAATGGTGATAAAAAATACCTAAAGCACAAATTCTTTTGACAGACTAACAGGGGTCTGTTGTCTGCTGGAATCACCTTTCTTTTTTCCTGTGTGCATTTCTTCTGCTTTGCCCTCTGCAGACACCTCAACGACAGCCTGAGGGTGTTGGGCATAATTCCTGCAAGAGACACGGAGAAGGAAAAGAAAATGCCAAGTGTCAAGTCTATCCCATGACCTTCACTATATAAACTGAAAAGGGAAATCCTGGGAAAGTGGTCAGTTAGCTCCTCAAGTCTTGATAAGTTTAATTGATTTCCAAGTATTTTCATAGCTATCCTGAGAGATATGTGTGTTTAGGATACAATAAAGTGTTCACTGAAATCAATTAGACTCTTTGCTCTGACTTCAGTGGGCTGAAGGTCAACTCTGGTTTCCATCATGAGAGTTCTGTAGTACGCATTTTTAAAGGATTGATACAAACCCTGTCATTCCACTAGCGGGTAAAAAAAGAGGCAACAAGGGACATTCTGAAGTTTTGTATTAGAAACACAAGATCAGCAGAGCATGAAAGCTCATATATGTGCTCTTATATAGTAACAAAAGAAGATTTTTTTTTGGTAGTTACTGATGATGTAATTTCTTTCTACTGTTACTGATCCAAGTGCTTTATATTATTCTTTTGAAGAAAATGTTTGCTGGCATCACTAATCCTGAATATTAAGTTATATTGCCAATTAAGTCCAAGCAGTAATGCTCAAAGGAACTACAGATCAGCATACTCTAAAAAAGGGTAACTATCCAAAGATAAAACATTGACTTTGATGGAATCGAAATAAAACTACAGCATTTAGCTAACATATCTCTTTGAATTTTTGTCATTCTGAGTGAGTTTTATTTTAAAACAGAGACTCTCCACTTCAGAACTGGAAAGCTGACATTCTGTATCTGTGTCCATGCCATTTGACATTCCTATCATGGGAACTTACCTTCACTGCCATTTGTCACAAATGCTGATGTGGATATGTCAGCTGTCTATGCAGATATGTCATAAAGAAAAAAACAACTGAAATAAAAGCAGATGTCAATAAAGAAGTAATGTTTCTGTGAGCATTGTGTTAAATTAGTTGATGTTATCTCTGCTTACTCATCATCAGTAGCTGGAGCTTACCTGACAAGGAGTTGTAGTATAAAGTATGATGTTCCACAGGTTTGAAAGGTCAGGTTTAATTTTCCAAACATCTGCAAGTTTATTTTCAACACTTCAATGGCAAATCAAATTCACTTGAGCAAACTTCTCATATAAAGAACTTGCAGTACTGAAGATACAAATTTAGAGGAAAATTGGGGAAATCATAGTTGCTACCCTGGAAGTCAGAAGCAGCTGGCTTGAGTGGCCACAGCATTGCTAAATAGGACCTTTTCTAAATAACCAAGAACAGGCACATATTTTCGGTGGGAATAATGCTAATGTGCCTAATGTTATTTGGCAGTTTAATATTTATTATATAACATTTGTGAAAGGACCTGCACAAGGGAGGAAAGAGTGCAGTGGCTCAGATTATGTGCAACGATTTTGGCAATGGCTTTCACTAAGTAACTGATCATTTTGAAAAGGAGAGGATCACTTTGAAAAGCACTCTGCTCTTGAGAACTCTGAATACAAATGGTGCCACTCACTCAGGATGACAATCAGGGCCTCTGGAACACTTCCTTGTGACCACTGACTTCAGTACAGCCATCACCACGATGGCAATTGTAATAAACTGGGAGTCCTCTTGCATGGTGTAGTGGGGTCAGTGTGGGATGAGCTGCCAAGAAGGAATGGGGCCCGTAGCTTAGCCAGTGACAGGTCTGCCCTGTTTTCCTAACCCAGGACTTAATGTCTTTTGGAGTTGATAGCTGTGATACTTATTATAGTGACACGCAGAACAGAGAAGCTGGGATTAAATGACCTCAGAAAATACAGCTGACAAATCTTTGAGGAGATTAGGCACTTTATTTTCCCCTAATTTAACTTATGCTGTAATAGTGACTCATGCATTATCGTTTTCTTTCTTCTCAATTTTCCTTTTCTCATTCTTTCAATTTTTCTCCACCTTCATTCCTTCTTTTCCTATGCAAGCCACCAGTCTAACTGGCAATAAAGAAAAGGGATAAATGGGGTGAGAGTTAGGGACACAGGAAAGAAAGTAGTATGGGATAAAAAGATAGGAAATAATAAAAGAAAATATAAAGCATGAAAGCAGCGCATTTCAAAATCAACATTTCAATAAAAGGCACAGTAGAAACTATCACAACTACTACAAAGAAATAAATTTTTTAAAATCCTAACTTTACATCAGCAGAATGCAAAGAACAGGAAAAAAAAGTTTGGTTTTTTTTTTTCAAATTCCTCGTCATGAGTATAAGGTTGCTGGAGCATGGACTCTGTCTTTTGTTGAGGAAATTTTTTCAGTATCCAAACTTTAACAAAAGGATCCATATAAGAATGCTAGTGGATAGAACAAGATTTCTTACACTTGTGATTTGTCTGGCTGATGAAGGAGTATTTTCAGCATTGCCCACCATTTATTACCTTAGACATTCAGTTAATGCAGCTCATCTTCTCTTGTGTCAATTTTCATCAAGAACATATTCTGGTTTGTCTTTAATCTGTATTTATGACCGAACAGAACACACCAGTTTTATTACATTTAGTTGAAATAGCCCCATGAAATAAATGGAACACATATCTAACTTAAAGATGCAATCTTTGTCTTGATTGTGATTTGTATTAACAGATAATTCTTCTAAGGTTAGCATAGTTACATGAATAAAAATCCAGATTACAGAAGAAAGTGCTTGCTACTCCTAAGCATTTGTGACTTTTGCTAAGCAAGGCTTTGATAATATAATCAGGGGCAATAACAAACCCTTAACAGATAGCTATTGTTCACAGTCAAATGACCTTTTAGGTCAGCTGTTCAATTACCATTACTTACTAAACAGTGGTATCTCTTCCATTCAGTGCCTGGTGTTGAGTGGTATGTTCCTGACAAGCAGAAGAAAATCCAATTATCTACTTTTCTTTCTTGCTTCTTCAGGAAATGTTAGCATTTTTAATAGAGTATGTGGTCATGCAATACAGATGATGGCAGGGGCACCTTTAGGATAATTCTATTTTTGTAACTCTTTTTCATAAAGTTGTGAAAGACAGAACCAATTTGTTGCTGCAGTTATCTGAAGAAAACAGCTTTAAATCTCTGTCTGGACAGATTCTGTGGGACAATGCTGTGAAAAAGTAATAGAGAAGATGCTATTGCATTTCTTGTTCCAATCCTTTGGATCGATCACTGCATCTTAGGGGGGTTGCTGTGTATTAAATGGCAAGAAATGCAAGCTACCTGTCATAAAGTACTTGTTTCTTCTCTGAAGAAGAAACTATTGCATGGTCTTTGAAGCCCATTGCCAAGAATTCCACAGAACCAGAAAAATGGCCATATTCAAATCATAGGACACATTCAGCTCCTGAGGGCAGAGAGACATCTGTGTCTTCCTTTTCTCCATAACAGTCTACCTAGGACTGTTTTGGAGCTTTAAACAATGATTTTCCTAAAACCCCACCCAAAAATCTCAAACCCACTTAGGGCTGTCCACTTTTTTTTTCTTATTTGTAACAGCATTAGAATGTACATGAGTTTCCTTGACTTTTTTGTTGTTGTTGTTGGTTTTGCCATTGCTTCACAGTAGAAACAAACTTGGCAGGTAGAAACTTGTTCAAAACCACCCATGTACCTAGCACAAACTTGTAAACTTAGAAAGACTTCTGAAACACTCATTTTTGATAAAGACTCAGTTTGCTTTTTTGGTTATTTCCAGAGTAAAGTGCAGAAGAATCTGGATGAATTCTTGGTATTTTAAAAACTAATGTAGTTTTCTGTTCTTTATAAACCATAACAAATGCAACTGGGAGGATTTTTGGGTCTCAGCATCTTGCTTTTCTGTGGCAGAAAAAAAGAGTGCCCTGGGAATATGTTTCATTGTTTTCAAATACCATGGAAACCTCCTGACCTTTGAATGTAAACTTTCCAATTTGCGGGAAGAGATTTAGCCAAAAGATTCTCATTAGCATTTGTGGCAGCTAAGAAGCTGAATGCTTTTGTGCTAAACTGAAATTTACCTCTAGGCCACAGTCTATGAAACTGTATGAGGGAAGTCAGAGATGCTGCTTATGACAAATGTCCTTTCAGAATTAATTTTGCTAAGTTCTCTTACAACAGGCATGGGCGTATCCTGGACTCATTTTGTGTGGTCCTGATAGCTTAAAATCTGATGGCATTCTGACTTGAGGTATTCAAAGATTTACTTGGCACTTCTTGGTGCTAGAATATCCTTGGTGCTAGAAATGCCTTTTGTCCAATAAATAAGAGTGCCTTTTTATATGATACAATACCCATTTTCTTGAAAGGCAAAGAACCTGCGGAAGTGCACCTGCTGCCTCATCAGTAGCATTTTCTATTCATTCAGATGCATTTTCTATTAACTTCTGACAAAATATTCAGACTCTGAGAAGACATTTCATCTGATGATTTAGGTTTTAGCTTTCTCTGACTTTTGCCAATTCCTTAGCTGTAGATTTCTTAGTTAGCACTGCAGTATGCATATAGTTGTTTTTATTTCACTAGCAACAATAAGGCAGGTAAACGTTTAATAAACATTATGCTTTAGAGGACCATGTATTTTTAAGGGGACTGCTGTGTTAGTCTAAGCTGTGTTGCAAGAAGAATTCCTGGAGAAGTTCTTAAACTTCCCTTACTTCTCAAAGGCAGTATGAAAAGTCCCTCAGGCTTCATGTTGGTATAGTATTTTCATATTGCTGATGTGTGAAAACAAGTAAATTAGTTCCAGTTTAGCTGCTATCGTCTCAACTAAGATAATCCACTGAAGCAAGCTGAGAGCTAAAGGTCAGAAAAGAACACCTGTGTTCAAAAGAACTTACAGAGGTGGAAAAGGGCTTGGGGGCAGTTTATAGCTGTACAAAAGACTGGTAAAATGCAGATCATATTTTATTTTTATTTATGGACCTATTGGGTCAAGGCTCAGGCCCTTTCTAGGCTCTTTGGTAAACTTGGTGAGACTGAAAGAGAAGATAGCAAGGTACCTCACCTTTAGTATTTCTAGTGCAAAAAAGATGAGGGCAAAGCCTCTTGAGCCCTGGCCACACCATGGTGTTACCTCTTCACTCCATTTATTTTCCTACACTTCCAGCTGGTGGCGGAGAAATGAGTTCACAATTTCTTCTCCTAGTCCTGAACAAGCTCACTCCTCTGATAATGTCAGCTGTTTGAACGTGCATCTCTTCTACCCAGTGTTCTCTCAGTCACCGAGAACAACTGCGGAAGATGTTGGGGTTTCTCCCTGCATGGTCTGAGTTCAACAAAAAGCGTTCCCTTTGTTGCCGCAAATATGTGTGTGTGCCTCAGTGCAGCCCCTGCTCTTTTTTGCTCCTGTCTTCCAGTCAAAGTCACTGCAGAGAAGAAAAGTGAGCCATGCAACCTATGAATCTTCTGTTGTTTAGCCTCTGGTGTGAATCAACAGCACCTGGAAAGATCTCAGGAGTTTATTAAAAGTGCTCAACAACCATCTAACTCTGTACTTGTCCTTTGAATTTCTCAGTGATAAAGGGACCTTAGGCAAAACTAAAAGTAGTTGCTTGTCTCTAATTAACAGATGAGGTGTAGATGTCCTTTTCCCCCTCCTACCATTCCATAGCTACAAACACTCTGACAGTCAAAAGATGGCTAAGTGTTCAAGCTGGACTGCAAGTAAACATGCAATCCTACATTGTTGCTATTTAATAGCATTTAATTTGCTTTGCAAAAGGCAGGTGTCCACCACCAAGTGAGATTCCCTGAGATACAGATGGCACCTGCATAGGTCTGGGCTGAAGACCAAGTGCCATTACTGAATGCATCTCAAAAGGCTCTAAATGCTTATGCTTTGGCAACAGAATTGAATCCTAAGTGACGTTTTTAAGGTACTAAAATCAAATCACTTGCAGCAGTAGCAGAATGAACTTAATTTCCAAAACCTAAAGTGTCTACATTTGTTAGCATTGAACTGTTTCCATCAGTGTTTTCAAAGAAAACTGAACTTTTGTTGCCTGCTACCATTACTGTTTGTAAGATGCTGTGACAACAAGCTCTCCAGGTGCATAAGGTCAGAAAATAAGGCCACCTTTCTTCCCATTCTAGTTTATTGACTTTCAATGGCTCCATTTATTTTGAAACAAGTTGCAGCATCAGGCAATTTTGCCACTCGATAGCTTTTGGGTGCAATCTGTTTTTTGACTTAGTAAATATTAGTAAATAGATGAAACTCTCAAATAGCCTGAATTCTTCAACTGAAAAGAAAAAAAAAAAAAAACGGCTAGAGAAAAATTTAAAAGGCAGCAAGCTTCTTCATCTGTCATGATATTTTCCAAAAACAAGGCAGGAAATCACAAAATATATGGATGATATACCAAATTTTTAAAGAAAGGAGAAAACTGGAAAATCCTAATGAAATTATATCACAAAAGAGAGCCTATGGTAGTTACATTATCTTGTGGCTGAAGTATCTGTGCTGTGATGAGTGCAAGTATTTTTTGCTGAACAAGCTAAAAATACTGCCACAGGAGAACAGGCTGACTTAGCTTTATTCAATTGCTTTGCTTTCAAGCAGTTTCTGATATTTCAAAATAACTGACAGAATGAAGCCAAATTCACAAACTCAGTCATTCAAAAGGGTATAAATTATGACCTTTAAGATCAGAATGGATGTTTCTATCCATACAGTATTGTTATAGTAGATGAAAATAATTGAATTCTACAGAGAGGAGGTGGTTTAAGGCTGCTGTATGTGAAAGGGTGATGTGAATGTTTACAAAGAGCTCACCTACAGGTTGTCCCAAGTAATCTGACCAGTGGCTGTAACCAAGTCAACAATGACAGATTTGTTGACAGATTGTTGCAATGACAGATTGCATCTAGATGCTGGGGATCAAACAGTACCAGAAATGCTGTGGTGGTATTGCAGGATTAATGCCAGACATTGCATCCAGCTTGCAACTGGCAGAGTCACGTGTGTCATTATTGCAGTGGGTATGACTTGAAGCAAGCTTGTCCATAGAGAACTAAGAATAATACTCTACCAAGAAGTATCTATGGAACTGTTTATGAAACCACATATCAAGGGAAGAGTATCCTTCAGGAGATGCAATGTTGAAGAGAAGAAAAAATCCTGTGTGTTTTATCAAGAAGTATGATGTGGTACAAAGTGCCACCTCTAGAGATGAAATGTGAGATGCTGTGCATGGCAGCAGGGATCCATGTCACACAGCAAGGAAAACAGACTTCCAGGGAGAAGCTACAGAGTGACCTGACCACGTGGACAAAGCAGGCGCTAAAAAATATTACAAAGAAATATCAGGAAGTGAAAGCTTGAAGCCAGGATGTAATACTAATAATGCTTACTTGTTTGGTAGAAAATGAGCTCAAACAAGGTAAATAATTAGAAAAACACACAGGCAGACAGAAAAGTAAGCCAGGACAATAATAAGCCACTGAGAACTTTTCAAAGGCTGTATTTTCAGGAACAGAAGACCATTCTTTATGAAACAAAGCAAGGCAGTATTTCCAGTCAGATGAAATCTGCAACTTACTCTAAAAGAAAATCCAATGAGAGATTTTAAAGCTGGAGATACTGAAGTTTTCCATAACCACACTTAAAAAGGTTAAAACATGTCCCCAGATTTGACAAAGGAGTTTTCTTAGTACCTTCACAGCACTGAATCCATCCTACAGCATCTCTCGCATCAGGATTTGAAGAAAATAGCTGATACTATCTTGGAAGGTACTCAGCTTCCTGAGCTGCAAACTGAATGAGGCATATGGGAATCACAAACACACGTATTTTGTGCAGCCAAACCAAACATTACGTGGTTTTCCAATTACATGAATTTGCATTTATTCCGGCATAGGTGATGCCAGCATAATGAAGGAACTGAGATTTGTCATTCTACATCACATACAAAGTTATGGTTCTCATCCATCTGATGCATGTGAAGGGATGTGTTCAAGGACAAAACTGATCACCTCCTTTGGTACACAGTCTGAATATTGAGTTCAAGAAACCCAAGGCACAGCTCATCAGTGAAAGCTTTTCAGACTTATATGTCGTTCTCATATCTGCATTAAAAATGATTTAATGAATAATTTTGTTCCAGGACTGCATTCATACATTTTTAATAAAATGTACATTTATTCCAACCTTAGCATTCTTCAGCATTCTGTATTAATTATGCACCAAAACTATGGAATGTTTAGTGTCCTAACTCATCATTTAACTAAGCTTACTGGAAGTATTAGCTCAGTTATGAATTCATTATCTTTTATTCCCTACTTATCTCTGTGATGCAAATTTCTATATCAGTGAAATATTTCTATATAGTGAAATATGTCTGAGTGCTTTGCTCCCAGTTAATGTGGTATTAATAAAACAATGAAGTTCATTACATTTTAGTGTTTTTACTAAAACTAAATTAATCTTTGATCTTGCTTGATAGAGTCCTGCAGTTGCCTAAGTTTGTTTTTCAAATTACTGCCGCAGTTAAGGTATTTGTGTTGGTGATATTGCCAGGTGAAACTTTTACTTTAGTGTATCTTTTGTTTTTGGGATGTTGAATTTTCTAAATCACAGATTAATTATTGCTACTTACAACTACACCTCTGGAAGTCCATCTGTGCCAAGAGTAAGGGTTGCATAAATAAAGACCTCTTGTAGATAGGAAAGGAAAGCTCATCCAAATGCTGTTCCCAGGATGCTAATGCCCTCCTGACACCCATCCCCTCACACTGTATATTTGAAATGTTTAAAAGGCCAGAACAAAGGCTGTGCAGCTAAAAAACAAGGAGGAGATTTTACTTTACACTTTATACCAGTCTCCAAATAAATAAATAAATTATTCTGTCTGTCTACAGTAGATAAGATTTAAGAAAAGGGGGGAGGGGGGGTGTTGCTAAATTACAGCAAGTGATAGATAGTCCCAAGATGGGGAAAAATGTATGGAATGGATAGTGAAACTCTGGGATAGACTGTCTAGAAAAGCTGTGGATATCTGCTGCTGGAGGTTTTAAATGCCATTCAGACAAACATCCATCAGCATGGGGGATAGATAAACTAGGCAATCTCTTAAAATACCTTCCAGTTTTATTTTTTTTATGATTCTCTGAGTAGGCTTGTCATACTGAAATATTTCTCTGATTAGGGTCTAGTGCTATGCCTTGTCTCCTGTAAAGCTATTTTTTCTTATGTTGTTAGAGACCTGTGATGATGACTAAAAGACAGATGCCTAGTTTGTTCTCAGAAGCCAATTTTTCAGCCAGTTGGCATCTGGAATTGCAGACAGATTTCCTACAGAGCTCAGTTCTAGAAGTTCCTTTGTTTCAGATACAATGGGACTTTCTGGGTCAAGCATCCTGACATTTTCTACAAATATGCTTAAGTAAAGTGCTCCCATCATGCTCAGACACAGGGCTGCATTCCTATAACTCACCTAGTTACAGAATGAGATCTGAGCTAATCCTCAACTTCACGTGGCTTCCACTGAGATTAAAACTGGGAAGTTTTTTTACTTATTTGTAGTGAGACAAGGTCATGAACAAGATCATTAAGTTTCTGGGAAGACCTTACAGTAAACCTTCCAGTACCTAAAGGGGGTCTGCAAGAGCTGGAGAGGGATGTTTGACAGGGGTTAGGGATCACTTTTCAGAAGTGACAGAACAAGGGGTGATGGCATTAGACTGAAAGAGGATGGGTTTAGATTAAATATTAGGAAGAAATTCTCTCCTGTGAGGGTGATGAGACGCTGGAACACGTTGCTCAGAGGTGTTGTGGATGCCTCATCATTGGAAGTGTTCAAGGCCCATTTGGACAGGGCTTTGACCAACCTGATCTGCTGGGTGGCATCCCCGCCCATGGCATGAGAGCTGGAACTAGATGATCTTTAAGATACCTTCTGACCCAGTCATTCTATGACTTTATAATCAGTTGCCAAGTCCCAGTTGCAAAATAGGAAATTGTCAAGTCACAGCAGACTTCAAAGATTAACTCACGCTGAAGAAAGTATTTCAGGAGTAACAGAGCCTAACACTATAGCTGATACTGTTCCTGAGTCTTCCACATTAAGCCACTCTGAAGGCACATTATGAACTGACAAAGATGCTTGTTCATATCACCTATATTTGTACTTATGCTCTTAAAATGTTTGATTGAAGTTTCTAAATTGATTCTGAAAATGGGACCTAAACTTTGAATTTAGCTGGTTTCGATTTAGGTGTTGTTTAGGTGCTTTTGACAAAGTTGTATTTAGCACTTTTCAAAAACTTCAAGGACACACTTAATATGTACCCACAAAACGCTGCTGAAGAGGAATGAATGTGAGCATATACATTCCTGGTTATATGTATTTCCAAATATATTTCTCAGCTCTTTAGCCAAATCTCAGCTACATAAGACCAAATCACAGCTACATAAGATAAACTGTCTTGGAAATTTGATCCTAAGTGAATAACTGTCCTGAAGGAATGCCCAGAGCAAGATGCTGAATGTGACTCTAAATCAAAGACAACAACAAGGACTGTCTAGGATCTTAAACCAGTTCAGAGAAAGCGTTGCACCAGCGTTTGTCTTAATAACAGTTATTTTCTTGTCCATCAACAGTATGTTTTAAAAGTTTCATTTCTGCATTCTATTTTTGTTCCTGAATACACTGGTCTATTGCTGATTTTAAACAATTTAATTCTGAACGTGAGTTAAGATCTCTGATATCAAACACCCACACAAACACCTTTGAGCCTTATTTGTGTTGAAGTTTTATTTCAAATCAGGTGCCTAACTGCAGTGCTTGTGGAATTGCAGAGCACTTGGATTTTAATTATATCAAGTTGAGGCAAAAGTGACTATAAAAGCCTCAAAGAAAAATAGTTTCTAAGTGCAAGTGAAAAGACACTGAGGTTTACATAATGGATTTAGTCAGACACCCCTACTGTTTTATAGAGGGAAAAGTGCATGTGCACAATAAATAAATTACACTCTGCCATCAGTAGGTTGCATCTAATTGCATTGGTGGCTCCATTCTTCCCCTCATGACTTGGGTGGGGTAACATGTTGGAAGGCACATATTTTTTCATTATCCCATCTAATTGGTTTGATAAATCTTCTTATAGATGTCAGTTTTTTATTGCTTTGACCAAATTTCTTATATTTAAACAAGACCTTTTGCGCGTTTACATGCAAGATCTCAAAATATTGGGAAAGAAAAGCTATTACTGTCTGTGGCTCAGACAGAATATCACCAATATCTTGTTTTTTCACCTACTCTGCCTTCAGGATGCCTTGCTGTGTGTGCTTTTCATAGTGTCACCTCCTAAATCTACTCACTTCAGGAAAGAACTGGCTAAAACACCTCCTTCAACCTGCACACTGCCCTCCAAGATGGTGTTTTGAACTATCTTTGAACAATTCATTGCCAAAATGGTTTTCTTGAAATGCTGTTCAAATTCAGTGAATCTCACTTTAATATGGCAAAGTACAATTTAGAAATTGTCAAATTAATAAATCCATTTTTATCGTGATGGAACTCTTATTTGAAAAGTGTATAGAAGATGGAGAGTTTTTGATGAATTTAATATATTTGGCTTCAATATTTCTTTATCCTCTTCCTTCATACTTTTCTTGTGTCTTTCTGGGCTTGTTGTTTTATTTTAAAAAGGGTAAGAAGAATGGCTTAAATATGGTCAAAAGGGAGAAAACAAAAACTGGAACAATAATGAAAGTTTCCAGATAATTTTTTTTCCCCCTCTGATTAAGAACCTTTAGAAACAGCCTTTCCTGTCAAAATTGTTAATATTTTAATTTTGGCATGCTTGCTTCTTTTCTCTGTTCAGTGCATTTATGCTCTGGAATAAAGGAGAAAATCTAATATATGTTATGCTTCTATTTGCAAAATTAAATTAAAGCACATAAAGGATTGTGTTACTAGAAGTCTGTGTTGAGTATGTACAGCCAGGTTTTGGTAGCAGGGAGCTACAGGCTTCTGTGAGAAGCTGCCAGAAGCTTCCTTTATGTCCAGTAGAGCCAACGCCAGCCAGCTCCAGGATGGATGTGCTGTCGGCCAGGGCTGAGCCCATCAGAAATGGTGGCAACACCTCCGGGATAACAGATTTAACAGCAGAAAAAAGATTACTGCACAGTTGTGTTTGCAGCTGGAGAAGAGCAGGGTGAGAATATGTGGGAGGAACAGCCCTGCAGACACCAAGGTCAGTGCAGAAGGAGGGGCAGGAGGTGCTCCAGGCACCAGAGCTGGGATTTCTCTGCAGCCCGTGGTGCAGTCCATGGTGGGGCAGCTGTGCCCTGCAGCTGAGAGAGATCCACAGCGACGCAGAAATCCACCTGCAGCACATGGAGGAGCCCAGGCTGGAGCAGGGGGATGCATGAGAGGAGGCTGTGACCCCATGGGAAGCCTGTGCTGGAGCAGGCTCCTGACAGAGACCTACAGACCTGTGGAGAGAGGAGCCCACATTGGAGCAGGTTTCCTGGTAGGACTTGTGACCCCTTGGGGGACCCACGCTGGAGCAGCCTGTCCTTGAAGGACTGCACCCCATGGAAGAGTGACCCACTTTACAGCAGTTTGAGAATGACTGTGCCTGTGGGATGGGCTCACACCAGAGTAGTTAATGGAGAACTGTCTCCTGTGGGAGACCACACAATGGAGCAAGAAAAGGACTCCTCTCCCTGAAAAGTGGCAGAAACCATGTAATGAACTGACCACAATCCCCATTCCCTCTCTCCCTGGGGCATTAGGGAGGAGGTAGAGCTGGGAAGGAGGAAAGGGTGCAGAGAAGGTCTTATTTTACTTCTTATTATCCTGCTCTGTTTTTCTTAACAATAAATTCAATTACTATCTCTAATTTGAGCCTGTTTTGCCCATCACAGTATTTGATGACTGATCTCTCCTGGTCCTCATAACTCATGAACCCTTTGTTATATTTTCTCTCCCTTGTCCAGCTGTGAGGGGGAGGGAGAAATGGCTTTGGTGGGTGTCTGGCATTCAGCCAGCATGAACCCACTACAAGGTCACAGACAGGATATATTATGGACTTGATTTTGCCAGACACTGGATGCCTGCGGCTCGCCTTGCACCGAGTGAATTTAAGGCACTTGTCACATGACCCGCTCTTTTATTAGCTTAGTTGCAATGGAAAAGGCAGAGCAGAAGCATCAGAAATGGAAAACGATGGCAGGAAAAGTCTGGCAGTTTGTTCCACAGGGGTGATGGAAACTGTTATTCTGAAAGGCTCTCTGCAGAGGTAATGTAGAGGAAGATAGTAAGAGCAAAAGGAAATGAAGATTTCAGAATAATAGAAAATAATAAAAAAAAGTGCACAAACTATTTCTGGAGCAATAACTGCTCTAAGAAAAAGGTATCAACCCAGATGAATCACATCTACAAAAGGGGGGTAATTTAAAGTCATTTTATCAGACAAAGGGAAATAAGCGTTTTTAGAGAATGATTCAGCCCTTAGATAGATAGCATATCCTTCTCTCTTGTGAGACATCTCAAATCACATCATGAAATTCAGTGAACAGAGCTGGGACACAATGACTGGCCATTATTAGACTGGTCTTTCCAAAAGTTTCCCCTTAAGCTAGGACATGGGAAGTTTGGTCCCAGTGCAGGAACCCATATAAAATCCAGTAAACTTGAAAAACTCTCTTCAGCCTCCAAATGAATGACAATTTTGGTACCTAAGCGTTGCTCACTGCTTAGACCTTGCTCATTGCAGAGGGCTCCCTCCTGCTGCCAAGCACCTGGTGATGGCCTGCAGACCACGCAGACTATCACCGAAATGTTTCTATGAGCCCAGCTGCTTTATTCTGGTGTATTCCCCATGCATACCCTCTCAATGGAACAGTGACCTCAGTGCCTTTTCATTAACTCAGCCTGTGTGCTCTGGCTTTGTCACCTTGGGAAAGGAACCCAATGCAGTACCAAAGAGCTGCCCTTCCCATAGGAAGGAGGAGGAGGAACATGTTGCAGGCTTTCCCATGTTTGCCGTGTCTTTTGCGTAAGCTTGATTTTCACAGGTGTATTTGCATTGGGAAGGTCCAGTCCTACAGATAAAGGTCAAATGCTTTTCAGTGGAAACTTTTCCCCAAGAGAGACTGCAGCATCAAACTTTCCTGCATGAAAAAAGACACCTTTCCTCACGGAAATATTCTGCACACAGAAGCAAGGTGGTTTTGCCCTTTGCAATATAATGCAACTAAAGACACGCAGCATCCAACACGAAGCCACAAAAGAGGGCTGCTTTATTTTATTCCTAGATTTTTAAGCTCACAGTGCATGTTAGAAAATTCAATCGCAAGAGAGGATTGCCCGGAAAACCACATCTTGATGAACAACATCTCGCCGCTGTCACGGCCCCGAGACTGGACGCTCGGGATGCTCCGTGGGGGCTTACGCGTGGCCTCCCTGACCCCGCAGCCCCCCGGCCACCGCCCCGCACCGGGCCACCACCATCTTCTTCCGCGCACCCGTGGGCTGCGCTGCGCTCTGCGCTGTGCGGAGAGCGGGGAGCGGCGGGGCGCGGGGAGCGGCGGGGCGCGGGGAGCGGGGAGCGGCGGGGTGCGGGGAGCGGCGGGGCGCGGGGTGCGGAGAGCGGCGGGGAGCGGGGAGCGGCGGGGCGCGCCCGCCCGGGCCCGCGCTGCCTCCGCGGCCGGGGGCGCAGCGCGGCGGGCGCGCTCCCGAGGCGGGAGCGGGCGCGCGCGCAAGGCGGGGCCGCGCAGCAGGCAGCCCCGCGCCGGCTGTGCCGTCTGCGAGCCGGGGCGTGGAGCGGAGGAGGGCGCGGGAGGGGGGCACGAGCATCCTCCAGACCGAGGCTCCTTTCGGCTTTCCGGGCGGGAGGCGCTTCGGCGGCAGTACCGGCGAAGTACCTGCGGATCGTTTTTCCTCCTCCTCGCTGGCTTTTTTTAGTTTGGTGGTGGTGGTGCTATTTTTTTTTTTTTTTTTCCCCTTAACCCTCCCTCAGATCCAGGGAGACGCTTCTGAAGCGGGGCGAGCGCTGATCTTACGTAAATGGTGCTGCTCCGGGGAGAGCATCTCCCCTGCCAGCCCCGGGCCAGGGGAGCATCCCCGGGCGCCGCTCGCCCTGCCTAGCGACCGGGCTCCTCGCTGCCGCCCTGCCCGAGATCCGCAGCGGCAGCGGCACCGGCGGGGGCGGGCGGTGAGCAGCAGCCGGCAGCCCGCAGCCCCGTTCCCGGCGGGTTTCGGCGCCTCCGCGGACCGGCTGCGGGGATGATGCGGCGCGTTGGAGCCCGCGGCGGGGAGGGCGCTATGTCAGGGAGATAACGCGCCTCCGCCAGCAGCCCGGGGGCAGTCTCGGTGCCAGCCCCCCCGGGACCCGGCTGCCTGGGAGCCGCTCGCATCGCGGTGACGGACTGGCCGCGGCGGCGGGGCCGGGCAGCGGCGGGGCGAGGCCCGGCGGGGCGGGGGAGCGGCGGCCAGCCGTGCCGGGGCACCCCGCCTCCGGGGGGCGAGCGGCCGGGAGGCTGAGGAGCGCAGGCAGCAGAGCCGGGGAGGAGGAGGAGGGCAGCGCCATGACTCATTTGCAGGCAGGTCTCTCCCCGGAGACTCTGGAGAAAGCCCGGCTGGAGCTGAACGAGAACCCCGACACCTTGCACCAGGACATCCAGGAGGTGCGGGACATGGTCATCACCCGGCCGGACATCGGCTTTCTCCGCACCGACGATGCCTTCATCCTGCGGTTTCTGCGGGCCAGGAAGTTTCAGCACTTCGAGGCGTTTCGCCTCCTGGCCCAATACTTTGAATATCGCCAGCAAAACCTGGACATGTTTAAGAGCTTCAAGGCCACAGACCCGGGCATCAAGCAAGCGCTGAAGGATGGTTTCCCCGGCGGGCTGGCCAACCTGGACCACTACGGCAGGAAGATCCTCGTCCTTTTTGCTGCCAACTGGGACCAGAGCAGGTAAAAGCAGAGCCACTCGCCCACCCGAACCCCTTCTACCCCCGGCAATGCGTGGGAAAGCCGTGCCAGAGCAGAGGGAGAGAGGGTGGGCAGCAGGGACACACCCGGCGCTGCCCACAGGGGGCTGGGCAGTAGCCTGGAAGGCAGAGGATAAAGAAGTGATACGTTTTGTGACTTAGGGCCCTTTCAACCAGCTCATCCTTTGTGGTGTGCGTTTTGGGAGGCAAGCAGACACTGCTGGGGTGCTCTTCTCAATTGTCTGCTAGGAGGTTTACACCCTTCTGCCTCCCCTCAGCCAAAGTGAGCTGGTACGTAGATGATGTGCTTATCCCCCAGACAAAGGCTGATTGCACTCTTGGCTGGTCTTTCTGCTTCAGCACACACGGAGCTGCCCAGGTGCCATGGGAGAAAGAGGGAGATGCTGTGTGTAGAACAGGAGTATCCATCATGCATTTTGAGCTGAAAAGTTTGCCTGTGCAGGAAGCTGAGACTCTAAATCCTTTCCCTCAGCTGAAGAAAGCTCTTCCTGAGCCACCTGGAAATGCCAGGATGGAAGTTTCTGTAACCGCTTCTTTTTCCACGCATGCTGCTCCAAATGTCAATTCTCTGCATAATAAGATTCAAGTAAACAAAGCTTTGATAGCAAATTGAAGACTAGTCTCTAGAACAGTTTCTTGATCTTTTCCTGGGGACTACTCTAACCTGAAGATGATTTAGTAGAGTGACCCAAGAACTGTCTCCATCAAAGCCCTTTTTAGCATCTGGCTTAATATTATGTGACACTATTTGTTTATTCTAAATACATTGTGGGGGTGTCATGCTCAGTTTCTTCTGCAGTCTAAAATTATATCCATAAAAATGGCTTGATTTCAGTACATTTAAACTCTCTAAAACCTACTTCTGTGGCTACTGCATTATTTACTTCGGCTCCTAACCTGAGTGCAGGTTTAGGATGTGAAACACTTTTTAGTGAGAAAACTTAGAGTCTTGTAAGTTGCCATTCTTATTGCAGTCAACATAGTGCTGAGTGCTCAGTGCAGACACCCTCAGCTCAGCTGAAACCTTTGGGGGGACTCAAGCAACTGTCATTGTGGATAGAAAGGACAAAATCTGGGGGAGATGCATGTTTAAGTTTGCCCTTTAGCTGTCCTCTTGCAGGCTGTGTGGATTGCCAAGGCAGGGAGCATTCCCACAGCTCCCTGCCCCGGCTGGTGTTACAGCTACAGACAGGTCTCTGTCCAGAGGGATGCTGGCCTACCTTGGCTTTCCTCTCCTCCAGACACGGCAGCCACACCCACACTGTCCATGGGAGAAGTTTCTGTCCCTTGCTAACCCATGAATCAAGCCTAGGGACTAGGGGAAAGCTGTCCGGCACAAATCAAAACAACCCACAGCCAAAGTAATGACTAGAAAGGGTGAATGAATATATGCAGAGCTGGGGCCAGTGTCCTTTTTCTGCTTTGCTTTTCTAGCAGATGGAGCAGAAAAACTGAGTGTAGAGCAGTGGTGATGAGGCTGTGGCGTGCTGAGTGTATTTCCTTCCCCAGATAAGGACCTTGTTTCCCACATAAGGACCAGGTCAACTTTTAATTTTATAAACGACTCCAGAAACTCTTAAAAATCCCTGAAAGAAGAATTAGCAGAGAAATGGATGTTTAAGATTTTTATTAAGTTGTATATCTGTGATGAAGAAGTTCCCTTGTTAAGGGTAATGACCTACTGTATACTGTTGTTTCTTGTAAATGAAAAAATCTTAAAGCATTGTGTGACACTTGTCATATCACTTGACTTGATCCTAGTCAAAATAATACCAAGAATTCAAGTGCAGAGATAAAATAGCATTTAAAATAATAATTGCCATGTAGAAAGAATAGGTTTATTTTCTTCTTGATGTTGGATATGCTGGTATTTAAAGTACGTGACCTCAGTACACACAGCAATAAATTTATTGCGGTTTTTTTTCATGAACTCCTATCAGTATGATGAATATTATTTCTGCTATGATGGCAAAGTGGCTGGGGTACACTAGAGTACTTAATGGACGTGTTTGCAATTGGTTGCCTACTGCTTTTGAGCGCTGCATGCTCACGGCACGCCTCTTCTCTAAAGCGAGGGATTTGTTTTCACACAGACCACTCAGACAAAGCAGAGAGAGCTGAAGCCCAGCTGTGGGGAGTGGCTTGCTCCAAGGCACATGACAAGTCAGTGACACATCTGGGAATGGAGCTAGGTCACTTTCCTTCCTAATTAATTTAGTGCCTTCCATTATCTGATGCTCAGTGGCTGAACCTGGGGACGGAGCATTGTGGAACTTATGCCCGGGCTGCTATGCAATATGTCTCAAGCTTATGCCTTAGCTGACTTGAGATCTTGCAGTACATAAGCTAGTGCTCCTCTTACAGCAGCAATAGGAGGATTACTTATTGAAGCCTGTCTTGTTAGGCCCTCTTTGTGTGCTTCATAAACCAAGTTAATAGAGCACAGCAAGCCTCCACATTTATCATATATGTGCAACTTATTATGGCCAGGATGTAACAATTAGAAATAAAAAGTTCCAATTTGTTATTTAAATGAATAGCAGACATACTAGAGATGATTTATATAGCACTGTCAGCCTATGACTTACATAGTTCCAATTAGAAAGAAAAGTGTGGGAGGCAAAAAATTCCTGTGGTAAAACAAGCCTGTGTACTAGATGTTAAATCATTAAAGCAGGGCCTGAAAACTGTACCAGATGTCCTGCCATCTGAACAACCCAATCAGACATGTATTTAAAACAAACAAACAAAAAAAAAGAAAGGTGAAAGATAACGTGCTCAACAGCCCAGCAGATTTACAGTGGGATGCAGCCTAGCTCTCCACCCTGTCTGTACTATGGGGGAAGTGAAGGTCAGTGGTATTCCTGCCAGGAAGCTGGATATCACTCAGGGCGGGATCAACCTTCCCTATTAGCTTCCAGATTGTTGATTCTTAGCTACATTTGGCTTGTAGGTGTCTATGTACATTTGAAGACTCACTTTTTCTTAATATGTCCAGCTGGCGAGTTTTTTTTCAGTTAATTGTGCAATTAACTTCAGCTTTCAGCTGCAAGGGATCTGTTGTCATGCATGATCTTCTGTATGCTTCCTGGCACCTGGACACACATTCCTCAGGAATATCAGTCCATTTTGATGCTATGTGTTTGAAACCTTTCCAGTATTAATTTTCTCAGGTTTTTCCCCAGAAAGAGCATTGGAAAAGTGCAATGATACCTAGTTCTATTGGTGTCACAGTGACCCAGTCAGCTCACACCATCCTGAATATGGAAATCCCCTGCACTCATTTACTGCTGGCTCTGCTGTTGCATCAGACAGTTTACAGCAGGCCAAAGACTGAGTCCATGGGTTTGCTTTCAAAATCAGGCTTTCACGTGCACAAGTGCTAGAAAGTTTTCCTCCTGTTAAATGGAAGTTTAACTTCTGTAGCTCCTCAGCTCACTACAAAAAACAAACAAGATGGCAAGGTATTTTTCAAGCTCTGATGGAGGCAGTATGACAAAATAAATGGCAATGCTAATAGTAGTAGCATATTAACAGTAAAAAATTGCTTAGCAGAGTCAATTTTTGTTTGGAAGTTATGTCTTCCAAATGATTGCTATTAACTAGTGTAAACACTCATTTTTTTTCTACATTACTCCTGCTGACTGATGCTGTTTCATTGTTTCCTAGTTTTCCCCCAGGTAACCCTATCTGCCTGTCATCCACCTGTATTTTGACTGAAGGAGTTTTGGCTAGGCAACTTTTTGATCAATGTAAAATTTAGATCAGCGAATCTTCATCTGTGGCTGTGACTGTTAGACACTGGGCTAATATGTATCATAATGAATGGTATTAAATATGAAGCTAAAAGATAAGCTGGTAAAGTATTTGAAATTATTTCTGTTTTTTCTATGCATTTGTTGTAAGAGTGCTTTTTGTCTTTAGAATAAGGTATCCTCAGGGCATGCTGTCACTATTTAAGCAGAATAGCCATAAGACAACTTTCAATCCCCCATCTTTTCATCGTTCAAATCTGTACCCAAACTGACAAACCAAGGAGATATGAAGCATCATTTCATCATTTGTGTATCTTGAGAGATCTTGTTTTGATTAAATTCTAAAAATATTGAGGCAGAACAGTAGCTTAGAGATGGGATGATGGCTCAGAGACTTCACCAGCTTTCTCTTTTAAATCACAGTGACACAAGAGTTCATTTGACATAAGCCTTTTCTTGTCCAAATGGTGAGGAGCTTAAAATACAGACTGTACTCTTTTTGTGTTTTGGACCTTCAAGAGACATATGGCTCCAATTCAGGCAAAGGAGACTTACCATTTATCTCTTCTAGTTCGCATCCTGAGAAGCAGATTCATGCCATTCAGTCTTAATTCTCAAAATTACTTCAAATTTCTTTCTTTTAGGGAGGAGATAACAAATAGCCGCAGAGATAATAGGGAAGCTCTGCTAAATCAGATTATCTGTTATTTAGGGCAAAAGTGAATTGACTGGAACCAGAAGCTGGTTAAACAGAAGATATGGTTGATGCCACTCATCATCAAGAGCATAAAGTATTGAAAACAGCTGACACAGCTGAGTTTGACATGAGACATCTGTACCCTGATTTCTCCCTGTCTCTTCTCTTTATGTTGGTCTGGTGGAGATGACAGTGGATGCGTACAAGAGGATGTGTAGACGACATAACTTAGAGGTAAAGGTGAAAGGTCTTGGTGAAGTATTACCAAGATTTGATAGCCGTGTCTGCCAGACTGTTTTCCCAAGAAATCCTTGGAAATACGTTGAATCTGTTCATGTCTGACAAAAAAAACCTCATATAACTTTTCTTTTTTATAAAGGGGGAATTGCTGCCACTGTTAAATTGCAAGGGAGTGAGATGCTCAGTATATTGTTTGAGGTCTTTTTTTCTTGACAAATAAAGACCCAGTGAGGCACTTCCCTCCAAAGCTCTGTCACTGTTGGGGTAGAAATGGTAGCCAAAAGCTACCAAAGCATTTGAAAGATTCACTATCAGTGTGGCTGTTAACTTTTCACACCTTTTCAGGTTCTATTACTTTCAAGTCAACCTGAATAAAAAATTTCAAGAGGTAGCTGAGTGTGTCTCACACACCAGTCCCTGCTTCAGTCAGCCTCAAATTAGGACTCACATAAAAAAGGAACATTAAGAGTGCATTATATATGTGATAACATATTTCCAGCATTTGTTACACACATTAATAACTGAACTAAAAAACTTGTCCAAGTTTTCCATTGAATTAAGCATGGTTCTATAAATGGAAGGCATTAAATGCATTTAAATTAACTGTGAGTTCTTGATTATCCTTGCCATTAGTAATATCTTGCTAGCTATCTTGCTAGCTACAATATGTCCCATAAGAGTCTGTTTAAACAAGTGAATGCAACTGGATTTAGCCATAAATAAATTAGGATTTATTTATTCTCAGCCTAACTTCAGGCTGCTACAGAACATGCACTGCAGCCAGCTGGGCCCTAGCACACCCTACATATCTGACAGCACTGGGACAAGTCGTTAAAAAACTGTGCCAGGGCAAAATGAGTGGCTTGCTGTTCCCTAAATGCATGTTTTTACCTGGCATAGATTGGTAAGTATAAAACAGTACCATCTTCCTCTCAGACTGTAGTCTCCACTGTAGTCTCTTCAAATTAAGGGCTAGTATTTTTTTTTCTTTTCCTTCAAAGTAGAAAGGCAAGACCAAAGGCAGGACTTTCACACTCACTAGCTTGTCCTGTTTTTCTCACTTTTGACTTGTCATATTTCTGTATCTATATGGAAAGTAATTTCAGTGTGGAATAAAAGTTTCAGCAACAATATCCAGAGTAATTTTTCACAACTTCTTTTTACGAAGGATTTTAATTTCCCTAAAGTCCAGCCAGGGGTGGAGTATATTTTATGGCAAAGCCTCTGCATCCTGATGCTGGCACACTCAGTAGTATCAGTGAGGTGAAATGTTGGACAATGTGGGGCTGTAGTGGATTAAAGATGAGTCTTTACACAAAGAACTCTGTGCTGTGTGAAAGCTTCCAGGCAGTTTCTTCAATCATGTTTTTTTTTGCTTGGCCTGCGCAACTGATACTTTCAATACTCAGCGTTTTGCACCACCTAAGATTTCATCTGCCACACCAGGTTTACATTTCTGGCTTGCCTTAGCATGTTTCCAGGGGAAAAGCTGCTTTAAATACTCACTAATGGATTTGTCTATCTTTCTGGTGCTCTGTCTGTACTTAAGTAAGGTATTGAAACCAAAAGAAGAGATCCAATACAGAAGGAAGAATAGCTCCTATCTTCATCTAATTGCCCTGAAGGGTATTTGGGGTGGGAAGCTTGATTATTAGTGACATGTCCCTGTGTACTCCTGATATAGCTTTTTAGACTTTAAGAATAATTCAGATACCTCCCTCTGGCAGAAAGTGTTCTTGCTTGCTTTTAGACAGACCTGTTTTGTGCAGGACTTCTCTCTTATTTTCAGTGAGTAAACATAAATATTATTGTTGTTGTGGACTGTGTTTCTTACACTAGCGGACCTATAATAGGAGTTATGGTGGTGGTGAATATGCCACAGATTTGTGGAGACCCAGCCCTGTGACTGTTATTTACTCTCTGTGCAGCTGAAATCCTGTTCCCATCACTGCCTGACAGTTTTCCTGTTGACTTAAATGAATTCAACACATAATTAGGTGTATTTCTGTTTACATGTATATATCTTGTAAGTAACACTTACGTATCAGTCTTTGAGAGCTGACTGGCCTCATAAACAAAGAATCTTTATGTCTGATGCACCAGATTTCTAGCAATCTTGTGCCACTAGGAAGCTCTTAATCCATGGCATGTGATGTCTCCTTAAACTCCTTAGGGAGGACATTAGAGATGTATGTCAGGAATTTGGGACCCTTATTCTGGGACTGAATGTAGGGTTCTGCATTGTGGAGCCCTTCTGCAGAATGAGATCTTTTGAATGGGACAACCTAAATGTCAATTACAGTTGAGGCTAATTTTAGAATTTGAACATTTTTAATGTCTGTTCCTTGTAAGAGCTGTGGTCAAAATCGTCCTCAGACCAAGGCATTCCAAACTTCCTGTAAAACTTAGATCTCAGAAAAGTAAAGCATTAGAAAAGAGTTAATTCTCAGAAAAGGTCAAAGGAGACGAGTGAATATGAAAAATAAAAAAAAAAAAAGAACAAAGATGGAAAGATGTAAGGAGTCAGCTACAACAGATTAATTTCATTTGTGTTATTTCCTTTTGCAGATATTTTCAAAATACAGTTATGTCCACAACAGAACATAACTCATTAATACTCATTGTATTAAAACAAGTTGAATTCAGTATTATTTAATGTAATTTCTTAGTAGGCATGCATGCTCTTTGCTACATACACAGAATGGTGAAGAACTCTCTAGGGACTCACAATTTTGAAAACTTCTGTTTGATACCATCATGGGAGACATTTAAAGGGCCTTGCTTAAAAATATCTGTACACTGAATATTTAACTCTTTCGTTTCTGGAATATTTGTATTTCTCATTTTTTCAGGTTTAACTTTCTAGTACCTCACTTGATATTGTAGTGTGGGCTGGCAAATTTATGTCTGTTTTGGTAATTGTTTAAAAGCCCTACAGTCCTAGAATGATTTGGGTTGGAAGGGACATCAAAGTTCATCTGTTTCTAACTCTCATGCCATGAGCAGGGGCATCTTCAGCAGACAAACACCTCAAAGCCCTAGTGTGTGTTAGTTTCTGCTTTTAAGATCTTTGAGTAAACAGCCTGCTGTAAGTTTTGGATTTAAGAGAAAAAATTACACAGAGAGTGGGATAAGGAGAGCATGTGGAAATTCCCGGTTTTAGTTGATAATTTTGTAGGACCTATTATTTCATTTCCTTGAAAAATGTAGGAGGAAACTTTGGATCTATGCTTCTGGTATTAGTCTTGGTTTTTGTTATCATTATGATTTTAGAAAAATACAATTTGTGTAGAAGCTTTTATACAGACATGTCATTACACATAAAGATACTGAAACAGCTTAGGATACTACAGAAGAGTTTGAATTTGTTTTTGATGTGTGATTGCCTTGGGTTTTAGCTTTTATATTTTTCAAATTCTCTTCTGCTTAGTGTGTAACTCTGAAACTTCATATTAGGTGTGTCAGTAAGTTCTCTTCACAGGGTGGTTAGACAAAACAATTCCTTTCTAGCTAGAGAATCAAGGGGGCAAGCCAGGGGGCTGAGACTTCATCGTCTGGGGCTGTGGTTGGACAATTGACACCAATATGTGGATGAACCAAAACTTATAAAAGTGTAGAGACTCATGACCTGAATCCATGTTGGATTTGACTTGGGTGTAGCCCTGGCCAGGCTCTTGCACTGCCCAAGGCGTATCCTTTCAATAAATACCTGTTTTATTCCTTGTGCTCTGTCAAGTCTCTGTTCCAGGTCAGCCTTTCCAGTCATCATGTTACAGTCTTGTGGTTTGTTCTGGCTGGCTGATGGTCTATAGGTACATAACCCTGCTCCGGAAGATGAGCTCAACTAATTGAACTTTTGAAGATTTCCCAGTTTTAGGTGCTTTTGAGGACACATTTGCACTCTTTGATTTAAACTTTTGACGAAGGGAGAATACTCAGAGAATTCTTCTCCACCTCTGTTGTTGTTGGTTGTTTCCTAACCACATCTCCTCTTCCCATTCTCAGGTACACCCTGGTGGATATTTTGCGTGCCATACTTCTTTCTTTAGAAGCCATGATAGAAGACCCTGAGCTGCAAGTGAATGGATTTGTTTTGATTATAGACTGGAGCAACTTCACTTTCAAGCAGGCCTCCAAGCTCACACCAAGCATGCTGAGATTAGCCATAGAGGGCCTTCAGGTAACATTATTATTTTCTTCCTTTTCCTAATTCTACTTCATTTTGCATGTCATTACAAATCTAGGTCGATAAAAAAGACCGAAACAAAACAAAATTCCAACAACTTATGAATAGCAAGGCTATTAACACCTTAAGGTGTGGGTGTACAGGCAAGCTACTTGTGACAGAAGTGTGAACTCAGTCAGCTAACTGCAGTAACTCCTGATGTGTAGGCTCCTTCCTTGCTATAAATATGAGGTAACTGTTTTGTCTTTATTCCAAAGTGACTGGCTTTCTGTAAATTCAGATGGTAGCTTCTGCAACAGGAAGCTGGAAGTAATCAGTGTATGTTGTAATTATGCACAGGGCTAATGAAATAGGAGTTGCTGCTGCCATGCCAGGTTGGTTTTTTTTGTTGATTCTTTCAGAGACAGGCTACATCATTTGTCATGAAAGTGTGGGGCCCTGTGATTGGACAGCTGGGACTATCTATTTATTTACTCAGAGTTCAGCATGTGCTTGGTTCTTTTTCTGGGTCAAAATTAATCTGAGCTGCAGCTTCTGGGACTGAGTACGTAGTGATTTAAATTTCTTTCAGCTCATTGTAAATGCACTTTACATGGCACAGGCACATTGGTGAAAGGATACTGCATAACTTACATCTCTTTCCTATGGTATTTTATTCTTACTAAAATGAGAAACTAAAATTATTGAAGTGGTTGTTTTCTGCACAAACCAAGTTAAAAGTACCTGTAATTCACTCCTGTGGCAGTGTGCCTTGCTTTTAGAAGGACATGTATTCCTCCTCTGTGATGTTTCTAACATTTATACGTTTTAATTACTCATAAAGCAACATAACAACCTTACCTTTGAACTTTTTTCACTGTGATGGTGTGATTTTTGAAGAAACTTGTATAGCAGTAATGTAGAGTTTTGATCTAACTGATGAAATGGTTCAACTAGTATTCAGCCTGCTGTTGCACACAGAAGGGTAGTGACATGAGACAAAGTTCTCAGTTCTCATTTTCTTCTGTTTCCTTATGCAACAGTGTGATTTCATCATCTTCACAACTACATTAGAAGGCAACAGTGAGGCCTGTGCTCTAGAAGTGCTGCATTTCCCTGTATTGCTTTCAAAGTTGTTTTCTTTTTTGTGCTTTTTTCAAAGTTAGCCATTGTTTTCTGGTTTAGAACATTAATAAATACTTTAATAGACTGTTTTCAAATGTTGGTGTTTCTTTTTGGGTGTTATCCAGAGATGGTTATTTTATGGAGAGCTGCAGTGAATAATTGCATCTTAAAATATGAAGGGTGACTTACTAAACTTCAAGTGGGCTCTGAGATTCTGCATTCCTCTGCCATCCATTAGTTCATGACTGAACTGAGGAGAAGTCCATTGGCTTACTTAACTTACCCATTTCCCCAACTTTGTAGTTTCAAATATTCCAAGTCTGATGGTGGTCAGCACCTACAGCATCATTTGTGGCCACTGTCTTCAGTGCTGTTTACTGCAGAGATGCAAAAGTGGGCATGAAATGCTCCAGAAGAGAGAAGAAAAAGGCATTTTAATTACTGCCTTTTATTTTGGGGGAAAATGCATAGCAAAAACATAATTCTGAATGATGTCAAAGTAAAAAGTGCTTAATCAGGTAGAATGAAAAAGAACAACTCACACACACTGTTTATTTATGATCTTTGTAAATACTTTCTATTTAATCAGAGAAATGAAATTTGCTTTGGCTTACAAGATTTAGGAGGGCTCAAGATGCTGAACTTTACCATTTGGAGAATTTAAATATTTGAGTTGCTTAGGCAGAAGAGGACAGTGAGAGTGGGATTAGTGACCACTGAATTTGGTGTTAACCAAATCCCTTTGCCTCCTGAATGAAATCTATTGAATTTGCATTATATTTGCTTAGCTTCCATGGTGAACAGAATTCTCACTATGGTATGTACCAAAGACCTTACAAGCTGTGTCATTTTTTGGCTTTTCACAATGGCTTAATATTTAGGAAATTGATTTTGAAAGTAATATAAGTAAATATACAGTTTTCTAATGTATAGAAGAAGATGAGTTCTGGTGTATACTTTGTCTGCATATGTGTTAAACAGGAGTGTGAAAAGAATCATACCCCAAACTTAGTTGTATAAATTAGAAAAACTTCCTAGGTAGCTATTACCAGGAAAAGAGACTTTTGATCATGTCATTTAGAGGACAGTGATTATCTGTAATCTGATGTGAAATTCTAGCATACCCATCGCAACAGTGCTTAACCAGACAATTGGTGCAGTGTAGGTCAGTGCTGATTTGTAGGACAAGTGGTTTTGCTAGACAAGAAGAACACTTTATGTGGAGGTGGGGGCACTTGGCTGGGGCTCTTGATGCTCAAGTCCTTGCTCACACACTGGCTCTGTGCTTTTGGAAAAAAGGAGCAACACTCTTCCTTGCAGATGCTTGTGTCTACAGCACTCCTGTTGCTCCTCATCAGTGAGAAGGAGGATTTGCACTTAGAGCTCCTGCACCTTCCCTAGTGTAAAGTCAGAAGGAAAACATTTTTTGAGAGCTGAAACACATGCCTCAACTTTAGGACTTTGTGTTGACTCTCCCTAGCGTATTCAATGTGTGGATGTTTGTGAGTTTGTGATGCTTTTTGGGTGCCCATTTTCCCCCATTCATTGATTTCTCTAGCCAGTCACTGATTTTGGGCTTGTGAAGAAGCTCAGGATTCTCAGCATTTGTGTTCCTGAAAGCAAGGAGTGCTACAACGTCGTGTGCTTCAATACCTGAGTGCCCTGATAAGGTGTCTTTCAAAAACTTCATAAAATTTTGCCTCCTTCGCCACTAATGGATTGCAATCTGTGTGCTTCAGCTGTTTTTTCCATAGAAGAGAGAACTTTTGAGAGCTCTGAAGAAAACCAGTCCTAAATTTCCGTATACAGTGATGAACTCTGAGTGAAAAACCCAAAATGTATCAGATTGTTTCTGTATAAGGAACAATTAAATTGGTTGGAATTTGTCTGGATGGAAGAAGAAAAACTACAGAAAGAAAGTCCAGAAATTTATAAAACCACAGAATCATAGGATAATTCAGCTTGGAAAAGACCTCAGGAGCTCGGCAAATCTAACCTCCTCCTTAAAGCGTGGTCCCTGATGAGGTCAGACCAGGATACAAACAAGATCATGAATGGCTGGAGAGAGTGGACAAGCTGCAGATGTCATTTGTTATTTACATTTTAAAAAATGGGTATCATCAGGTGATACTAGGAGGAGGCCTAGCTCTTTGTAAGACACCTTTGTACAACATCTGGGTGATTTGCAGAACTCTGTGCCATGAGGAATTCTGGATGCTTAAATTTTAGCTATGTTTAGGAAAAATGAAAAGAGAGATGATCTAAAGATTAGTAAATATATAAAAACCAAATCAAAGTTCAGAATTCCTTAGGCTGCACGAAGCTGGAGATGAGGTGGATGCTGTGTGGAAATAATCATATATGTAGTTCAAGTTTTAGCTGCTCTAAGCTCTCTTTTTTGGCCTCTGTTAAGGACAGGATAAAAGGCTAGGAGGACTTTTGGCATGGCATAATTAAGTCAAGTGTTATATATTGCACTCCTCTTACCCCATTCTGAAAACTTACCTTTTATTTTACTGCTTTGGGCCCTGCCCTGACCCCTGCTGCCAAAACACCTAGTTGAGAACACTTAGGCAGAAAGAGGGAGGAGGTTCAGGGTATGATTATTTTCTTGGTGACAGTCCTTTTTTACATAAGCCCCTATATGGACTTCTTTTTTCCCTAATTATCAAGACAGCATTGTTTTCATAAGGTAGATGAAAACAAAAACTGAAAATTCAATTTGAAAATTATATTGAAAGTTTGGGTTATTATTAACTCAGACACTCAACTTTGGGGGTAATTATAATTGAGTTTTGCAAAATGGAACACTATAGGTATGCATGAATCACTTTAACTGATTAACTGATATTTAGTATTCTAAAACCTGGGCCACTAATTCCTTCTTAAATATTGATTTCTATTTGGTGCATAATAGTAGTTGCATGCCTGACAGTTTTTTTACATGCATGTTTTCACTCAGGCAGGCTGTACATCCCAATGCTTTGCAAAACTGTTTAGTTATTGGTGGCTGAGTATGAATGCTTTTCCTCTAGTTAAAAAGCTGGTGGAAAAAAGATGATGTACATTTAAATGGGGAGTCGAGCATATGTGGACAGTCAGCATTGTAGCAGGAGACAGAAGACTCTTGCTTCTGGGACAAGAGTGTTTGGGAGAAACAGTGGTAGTGTTATGAGGGACAAGGCAGGGCTTTTAGCTGTGTCCTTTTTTGTTTTTTGTAACAGAGGAAGGCTTCATAAGCTAAAACAAACTCGCTCCTGTAAAAATGAAAACAAACTAGAAAGTAAATGAAGGCAGGATCCTTGCAGCTACAATTACTTTCAAAATCGTCTTTCACACAGCTGTTCTTGTGAGCTGTAAGAACAACATCCCCAACCAGATTTGCTGCAGCAGTGCAAGGTGGAAATACCAGACACAGACCATGTACAGTCCGGTGATAAAAGTGAGAGGACTTCCTATTCCCATTTTCTCTAAGTGTGAACTCTATCAGTGTCTTGCAGGGAATCTTGCTGAACATCAGGGTTGGCTCAACGAGCAGATAGTGCATAAATTTTGCCACCTGGTTCTGGACTACATCTATTCAATCAGCATGTTGCAGTGCCAAGGATTCCTGAGACAGGAACTTCCAGAACTAAGGATGCCTCTGAAAACAGTATTGTGACATCATGTAATTACATGGTCCCATGCTCTGTGCAGTGCATAAGATGATTAATAATGAGCTGAAGGAACAGTTAGTACTAGCAGTGAGCAGCAGTGAGCTGAAAAACACAAAATAGAGCTTTAAAAGCTTTTGCATCCAGACTTAAAACCATACACACCTCTCACTCAGTGCTTGAATTTTCCACCATTTTTTGAGAACAAGATCCTGACACTTTGCATATTGCTTAAGAGAATATTAAAAACTGTCAGACTCAAGCTTGTAATGGGAGTATCTTCCATTTTCAGGAAGTCTAGTAAATAATTTAATTTAGGGGTTTGTTTGTTTGTTTTTTGGTGGTTTTGGGTCTTTTTTTATCAAATAATTAAGTTTTTTGTAAATGCTGGGGTCTCCTGAGCCTAGGACTTCTCAGAGAACAGAGGGATGTGCTTGTAAACAGCACAATTTTGTACCAATTCAACTCATGCTCTGTAGCAATAGCAGTTAAATGGAATATTTTTCCTAAGAGCTTGTTATTTTCAAGAGCTTGCTTACATTTGGTCTTCCTCACTTGTAAAAGGGCCGTGAAAAGGCTTAGCAGCAATTTACTGTGGAAACAGGGTTGACTGGAAGTGATTGTTATTTCTAGCTCCTCACCTGCTGTCTGTATGGGCTTAACCTGCTGGGTGAGAAAGGACTTTATGACCAGAGCTCGAGTTCAGCTACAAACAGGCATGTATATAGAGACACAGCCATTATTCAGTGTGGTCCCAGCTGTTAACCTGTTATCTGAAGACAGAATAATTAATTTCCTTGCTAGATTATCTTATGATGCTCATAAAAAAATGTTGAATGCCTTTGGACTGTTGATTTATGTATTCTCACAAACACACTTTAAAGAGGAGGGGATACCATAATCTTTTTTTTTCTGTTTATTTTCCTATCCCCTACTGAGAATAATTCCACTGAAAGATTACTCTTAAATGTTTTCTAATTTGGGGTGCCCACTGTGATAGGCTATGGTCTCATTTTCAGTCACTTTTTATATATTTGGAGTCCAGCTGACATTTATTTTTGATCAGAAGGATTCAAGACTTTAGTTTTTTGATCTTGAGCCCCCAAGCCAGGAGTCTGAGTCTGCCTAAATTAAGAGCTTCTCATTAGATTCTCTTTGAATGCACATAGTACCATGTGGGCTGCCACCTCTGAAACAAATGAGAAGAAGCAGTGAACTAAACTAACCTTTGCCCCCCTCAGAAACTTAGCTCTGTGGCATCTTACTGAAAACTGCAAGGAGGCTTGTTGGAGTTAAATATCCACCCTCCAAACACTGCTGCTGGAGGTAGCAGAGTATCTGCCTGCCTTGTCATCCTCCAGGTGAACCTGAACAAGGAGGACAGAGGGCACTTTGCCAGTGGTTTGCAGATATTTGCTGTAAGCAAGGCGTGATTAGTTGTGGGGAGCTTGGCTTTTGTTCAGGCACTTTGATCTAACTGGCATAGCCTCCTCTGCTCCTTCCTCCTGCCCTTTTTGCTCTGAGCAGGCTTTGCCACAGTCCTACTGTTTCCCCAGTTCAACCCACTCCTGCTGACATGTCTTACTTTGCACTAGTCATCACTGATGTGTTTTTTTTTGGTCTCTATTGTGATGGCATCCTCCAAAACCTCAGTCAGCAGAGATGGCTGCATGGCACATTAAGTTCCTCTTAGACTCCTTGGGAGAGTTCAACCTTTTGTGATCTCACTGGCCAAATGCTCTCCACATCTGATTTCCAATCACCTTCAAACTTCCTGTCTCCACTTTAACTGGTGTTCCCATTGCTCTTCATACCTCTCATGAAGGTAGCACTGGAGAGTGAGTCCTGATCTGTTTACATACCAAGTGAGACCTTTAGGCACCAGACTGTTAAGGAAACACTCCTTTTAGTTCTTCACACTGCAGCTGGCCTGCTTGGTACATGTGGCTTGGTGCTCATGGGGCCAGGCAAGAGACATTGGGTGTTTCAGAGGATGTTGCTGGAATGACATGCCATGATCTAGAAAAAGAAGAATTTTTATTTTTAAATCTGATGTTTTCTTCTACTCAACAAAGTATATGTGGTTAGTGTAGAAACCAATGAAAATGCTCATAGTTGACATTTTTCCATCAATTCTGTCAACAGAGAAAAATATCCAAATAAAATAATTGCATCTTAAGAGAGAGAAAATAGAAGAAACTACAGTACCTGCAGGCTACTTCTTTCTTGAGCTTTTGCTAAATGCTATCTACTGTTCTGTTTTTCTTCTCTTTATCAGGAGACTGAATCTATCTGCATTAACTAAAGAGAGTGACTAAATTGTTCTGATTAGGCAAAAAAACTAATACAATACTAAGGTGGCACAAACATGAAGGGCTTATAGCACAAAGTCGGTATAGACAATTAATTCTTGTCACTGTGAATGACTTTCTGTTGTCTCTGGTAGACCACAGTTCAACAACTATATGTTTGTAACAATTCCTCAGCTTCAAATATCTATTTATTTTTGAAAGTGATTTTTCTCAATGAAGGTCTAAATATTTCTCTTTTCGTCAGTATCTTAAGGCCATAAAGGGAATACATAGTAGTCTTCCTTGTAAGGTTACTCAGAAATAAAACTAATTTGTTGTAAATTGTAATGTTAGCGACAGAAGACATGTTTTAAGAGCATAGTTCACCTTCCTGCTAAGGGAAGATTATCCTGTGCATTATATTTTCTAGTGCTTCTCACAGTTTAATTTAAAAGCTTGAAGGCAGGTCTGGCACATTCTTTGGAAACCTCTCTATGACTTCTTGCTCTTCAGATTTCCTCTCGGCATTAGTCCTAATTTTTCTATTTCAAAATGTCAACTCCTATAAAACCCTTTGCTATTTCACTGTGTGCTGTTGGGTTCAAAGCAGGGATTGGTATGTGACTCTCAGTAACCTATAGAAAGGAATTGTTTTGATGCAGTACCTATCTGCAGCAGCAGTGATTTGGAATCAGGACCTGGAGATGTTCCTCCTGACTTGTTCAGCACTGGAGATAGTGAGATGTGAAAATAAGTGGTATCCTCTTTATTTGGATAGCCTAAATCTATTTTTTAATAGTCTTCAATTTATCTGCCCAATTTATCAATCCATTTTATATATGCATTTCACATTTTCCTCAAAAGTATACACTGGATCATATTGTAATTATTTTCTGAAACCAGTCTAACCTTTATTTTCCATTATGCTAATAAATCCCCAGTGATCTTTTAAGGCTGTGCAGAGTTGTCTTTATGTTGCTGTCTTCTGCACATACTGCCCATGCATATAGTGCCTCTGCCAGCACAGCCTTACAGCGCTCCATCAGCAAAACTATACAACGTATTTTTTTGTGATTTTGGTTTATAATCCTTAGCAAGTGTTCACCTCCTTTGACAATCATTTTTTATTAATCCAATTTGCCTTTGGTTATAAGCAAAATTTTGACTTTGTTTATAAGTGATTGCTGTGCAGGAAGAACACTGCTGTCATAATTCACTAATGTTTAAAAACAACTGGGGGAAACTTCTCTGGGGGAAGCACCATAAAAAATGTGAAATTATATGGCTGGTGATAGTTTCTCTCATCTCATGTTTCCTGATCATAAAACAATTTAGAAAATTCAATTTTTGTTGTATGTTTTAATAAGCATAAGTGTTTAAATAAGTGGCATTTTGGTGTTCAGGAGCTGAAAGTTTAGATATATAGCAAATGAAAAAAATTGTATTTCTGAAGAAAAAAAAAAGTATTAATTCTTTCTTAAGAATCATACTCCAATGTGGATAATATTCTAAAAAAAAGCTCCCTTCCCCAAAAAGCATTTCTGTAGTCTTTTCCTGCATATTTTGTGATGATCAGAACATATTCTTTAAAAAACATCCCTTCTTATTATGTGGAATATGAAATAGTGCTTGTAATTTTTCCAGTGATTTCTGTAATGAAAAGGATTGAGTCATAATGTTTGTTTACACATTATGAATATCCAAACGTGGGTATGGACTGAAATCCAAGGTGGCTGAACATATTGTCCTTTTTGAGGAAAATGAATTTACATTCAACCAAAAAAAAAAGAATTTCACTTCAGTGTCTGACACTGAGAAAGTGTCATGTCAGCATCTTGATCAGTACAGTTCTGGCTATGCTGAGGTGCTTCCTTGTTCTTTTGGGTTACATTTTACATTGTCCCTCACAGCGCAGGTTTTGACTATGAAATATGTATTCCTGTCCCTTATTTTATAGGACTGATTCTAATATCACGCAATGTCATTGGAAAATGCAGTCTTTAATCAGTGATTAAAGATTGTGTATTCAGATGTACAGTAATTGCACGATTATAAGCCGCACCATTTTGACTAAAATTTTGGTCCGACCCCAAAGTGCAGCTTATAATCAGGTGCGGTTTATATACAGACAAAGAACAAAAAGTTGCTGTTTTAGTTTGGAGGACAGGTGTCTGCTGAGAAAGGCAGGAACTTCTCTTTGAAATGGAGAATGTAAACCCCCTCTCTCCAAATTATTATAATTTTGAAATCAAGGGGCTTTCAGGCAAAGATATGGGAATTAGAAATAACAGTTCTTTACTAGGGAAATTAAAATAGAAATACAGTACTACAAAGAAACAAACCCCAAACCCTGACAAAGTCAGAGTACAACCTGACACCCTGTCAGGCAGGGTGTTGGTAGCAGTCCCATTAAATGGTGGTTGCATCCTCCTGCAGTGACAGATGTGGTTCAGTTGAAGCAGTGCTCCTGTAGAAGGTGCAGTTCCCCTCTGGAGGTCCAGTGGTGATGTGGAGAAATCCGGTTTTCCTCTGGAGTCCAGTGGAGAAAGGGGCTCCCTTAGTGTCCCAAAACTTCTGTTTTTATCTTGGGAAGAAATGTTGGGCTCTTTCCCCTGGCTGGAGCAACTTCCAGTGGGATGCAGTAATTTTATCAGTCACACAGTGGGACTCAATGGGCCATTAGCAGAAAATGACTGCCTGGAGGAAGGATGGGTTGTGAAAAGATAAAGAACAATGCCCGACCTGGTTTCAATGGATGGCCCTTTAGCAGAATATCTGCCGTTGAGATAAGGATCACTGTCCCCACCCTCAACAGATGGTGATAGAATAGATACCTTTTATCACACTCTGTATTGTAACGTGCGGTTTATAATCAGGTGTGGTTTATATATGGACAAAATGAAAAGTTGCTGGCACCCGGAAGTGCGGCTTATACTCAGTGCAGCTTATAATTGTGAAATTACTGTATTTGTTATTTCCCTGCTCTTTTTAGTTGGTTCTCATGAATCCTTTATAGCTGTTAGAATCTTTTGGGGTAGGACTTCCTTTCTGAGAAGAACTGGATTTCAACCCTTGGCCACTTCACCACTGAAAACACTTTCTGGAAGGCAAAAATGATTCTGCTGAGATTCAGGAGAGGGGCTCCCTAAAGGTGGATTTCAACTGCAGTTTTCATTACTTCTTACCTGACATTGCACTGAATGTGCCTTATTAGCTACAAAGGTTCTGAGTTTGTTGGGATGTGCCTTCATCTCATGCTAAGCTATTTGACTGAAAGTAAAATTTAGAGCAGTGCGTCTTCTGGCTGAGGGCCACCATGCAAAGTATAAAGAACCCAGGGCAAATCATCAAATACTGGTAGTCCTCCAGCATTCTCCTCAGAAAATCTTTGCAAAGTACAACCAGTCCTCTGAAATCTGCAGTGAATCTTTCTGGTCTTTATGGAGCAACCCCATGGATTATGCTCCAGACACAGTGAGTCCATGTAGAAACACTGGATGCATTCAGTAATTCAAGTGCAGTTATAAACCCAGCCTTTGCAACAGGGATTTACAACCTGCAAAAGAGTATGTGGGGAAAATGTGGATTCATTTTGTGAGCAAGATGGGAAAGGTTTTGAAGGATAGTGCTTAACAGAGGAAAAAAGAGGGCGCTAAAAGAGGAATGTCAGGAGAAGACAGGATAATTATGAAAGGACGGAGCAAGGTGTTGGGCAGAAGACAGACCTAAAAACTGCCCTTCAGTTTAAATTTTGAAATGTTTCAAAGGGGACAATTATATTACATAATTTATGGCTGTTATCAATATCATTGAGTAAAATGTCATCTCTGAAACAATATTTTAAAAGCTATACTGATGTACCATTGGAAAATTTTTGAAATCATAGCTCTCACACATCTGCTGGAGTAACTAACCTTTACCAGATAATATAATTTCCCTTTAGTTTTAGTCGGTGAGCACACCCCCATTATATGGTGACTTTGACAGGCACCAGGTGTGCCTTGAGACTGTGTTCTTCCTCAAATTCTTAATTCATTTTCCAGAAGAATTACATGGGATAACTGCATACCACCAGCAACATGTTTCCATTAACCCCATCCAGGGGATGCAGTTAAATAGTTGTGCTTGATAAGGGATTATGTATCAATGAGAAGCTACCTGAGGCTCTTAACCACTTATTTTCTCATTCTTTATTTTTCAGTGGTTTAGAGATGCAGAACTGCAAGCTAGGTTTGACATATGTTTTGGGCATTAGCTGAGATCCATTGGCTCATGCTTTTTAAAGCATTTTGTTAGGAATATTGAGCAATTGATTTTCTCTGGAAAACCCTAGGACGTCTTCATACTATTGCTATCAGTATGATCCAATTCTGTTCTCACCAGAAATTCAGCAGGAGTGCAATTTAATGAGACCAGTGAAGGGAATCTGACTGCTCTATTTATAGTACACTAATTGATCAGGGTAGCCATGATAGGAGGAAGCTTCAGAGAAAATCAATGTGGTATCAAATGAAAGTAGCACAAAGACCTTTAAGGACAGCTGTGTGAGAGCCAGTTAAGAATGAAATTATTTGAAGATCCATGGGAACGTCTTGGACCATGTGTGTTCTTGCTTTAAGTTGTAGGAATGAAGTCAAAGTAAGCAGCATCTTACATGCAAGGTGAGCCTTACTTTGTATTTTTTTCTTCATCCTCATGATACTCTGTGCCATTAAATCTTCTTGGCATATTGTTTTAGTTTTGTGTGGGGGCTGTAACTGGCTTCTTTTAAGAGCTTCCCTTTGACAACCTTCCCCTTTTTTTGTAATGGCAGCCACACTGTGCAGGAGAACTGCCGAGCATCTTGGCTGTGTGTCCAGTACTCAGGCACAGTTCCAGGTCTCATGGCTTTCACTTAAATGTGGAAAGAAGAGGGTCTGTCTACCTCCATTCTCATTCCTGTCACCACAATACTTGTAATCACAGTAGATACGTGAAGCATAACTGTTGGTGCTTATTGCTATTGTTTCTTGAATCTGTGTAATCAACCTTTGCTTCCTCCCCTAATTGCATTTTTTCCTCATGAAACCTACTGAAGTCCTGAACAGGCCCCTGTTCGCCTTCCCTGAAAATTATGAGTTTGTGGCAGATATCCTCCTTTACTGAGTGTATCTCCATGTATGGGCTGACTGCCCCTTTGTACATTGCTTTTGGGCTGCTGTAGGAGATGAAGCAAGCAAGAAACTACCATGAAGGCATTTTAGCAGCAACTTGTTTCAGAAAGAGTCAGAAGGGGAACATATGCATGCTCTGGTTACTTTGAATGTCCTTTTTGTTGTGTTGGTACATAGACAAAAGTTTTACCTCTTCCCTAAAGGATTGCAAACATGACAATGATTACTATCAAAGCTGTCCAGGCTGTCAGTGTGTCTCCTTTCCTTCAATGATTGAATGTGCTTGGAATTGCATGAATAAAAAAAATCTTACTTCATTTTATGGCTCGTAGGATGAAGCATTTAGGTTTGCTTTCTGAGGAAGAATGCACATACTTTTTTTTTCAGTAGAATTATTAAAGGCATAACATAATGAAGTAGATGCATGAATAATTCTATTTTTCTACTGCTTCATAAGAAAGGAGTAAATAGTCTACACCTTCCATGAACAGTTAATTTCTGTGGGCTAGTTTTATGTAGCACCAATAGCTAAGCATATCAATGGTGCTACGTCTTCTGTTCATTCAGTTTTGAGCATATATAGTGGCGTGGAGTTGTGGCTTAATTGGGTAGATAAGTAATGTCAGAAATATTGTCAATTATCAATATAGTCTTCATCTTTCTTTAAGCCCCGACTGGGAATCCAGTTCCCAATTACATCAGCAGTTGCCGTGGTGAACTTTCATAAGCTAGTCTTTAATCTTTCATTAAATCACAGGCTAGGAAAGCAGACATGAGGACTGAGATGAAAAAACATGCATCTGCAGCAGGGATGTCTTCCCTGAAAAACAGGAAAGCCACACTTCTGTGTTTTTGGAAAAAAAGACAATTTGCTGCATTGGTGAGCAGCACACTCTCAACCACATTGTCTAAGCAACACCATGCAAGGAGAATTTGCAGAATGTAAAAAGAGATGAGATGTGTGGGGCTTGAGAGCAGCTGAAATCAAATATGACAGGGTCTGAATATGATGAATGACTCTGCTCTGTCATGTGCAAGGTTTGAGAATGGTGTAAGGCTGGGAGGTTTAGGACCCCTTTTTCTTGCTACATTGGGCTTTAGCTGGACATCTTAGAGCAACATGCTGCAAATTTAAGTTACTGCTCAGAAGGGTGCTGGGGATACTGCAGACATTGGGAGCTACCAGCACAGAGGTGATGTGTGAACTTACACTCAGGCTGACACATGGGAAAAAAAGAATGGGACAGAGGGCAGAGGACTTCAGGGCTCTTGTGAAGCAGGGTAGGTGTTTTGAGAAACAATTCTGAGTTGGGAGGGGAAATGGAAGCTGAGTTGTTACTGACAAGCCCCCAAGTGTTTGGTGTACTGAGCTGAGACTGGAAGAGTAGAAATATCTGTGTAGTAAGGGACATAAAGGTGCAATATAAAGCTTCTGTTGTGGAACAGAACAGCATTTTGGGCCAATATGTAGCTGTCTTATTCTGTGCTATTTTGTCTAATAGGAGAAAATTATCCTTCCCCATGAAGCTTAATGCGCTTATGTCATTACAGTATTGTGTATCTAAGAATGCCATCATAGGAGCTGTTACTGCTACAGGTCTTCTCAGCAGTTCATTTCTGCCCAGGTCTTGGTCTACCAATGCAATGCTCTGTCCCTGTTCGCTTTGTCCTAAATTAGTCCTGTCTTCTGTATGGGACCAGATGCTGAGCCAGTGCTTCCCTGTGTTCATTCACTCAGTGCTGCTTTTGGGGAAAAGAAGTACAATAGCAATTTTTTTTTCCCACAGTAGAAATAGGAAGCAATTATTTTGCCCTTTGCAAATGGAAAAAAAAATATTAAAGAGGCAGAGAGCAGACCTAAAATTGCTTTGTTCTGTTTTGGAAATATAGTAATTTAAAAAACACCCCAAAACCAGTAAATAGTAACAATTTAAAGTTAGTCAGAAGAAGTACACTAAGCTGTAATTTATATTGCTAGGCGTTATTACCCAAGGCCCTGCCTTCTCACACAGGGGAGCACACAGGTAAAACTGCAGAACAGAATTATCTTTTCCCAGGTTGCAAAAAGAGAGGTTGTCTGTGAGAGCACTCAGTTATGTTTTCCTACCAGCATCAAGTTCACACTTATGCCCTTGAAAAATACTATTTGCTCAGATGACAGACTGTCACAGGGCTGGGACATAGGTTATTGCGGTGAGATGAGAGCCTTTTGGCGTTCTTCTGAGTCACTGGCACCATCTGTCCCTCTTCCTGAGGTAAGGCCGGATGGAGCGAGCCGAGCCCTGGCATGCTGTTCAGATTTTTATTTGGCATTCCTGACCTTGCCTCAGTCAGGGTCCGATGCGGGGGTTGGTTTGGGAGGACTTTCTTTGTTCCACGTTCTGCTGCGAAGCCTGGGCATAATCTGCTTTGATTCACGTATTGTGTTGCAGGAAACATGTTTTGCTGCAGAGCAGATGGTTTCAGAGTGAATGTTTCTGCTGTAAGTGCATCCCACTGGGCCAGGTGTTGCTTGCTTCTCTCACCCCTCCTTGTTCAGAACCTTGATTTTCTTTTCAACACCCAATAAAAACTTAGAAGGGAATTCAGTCAGGATTCACATAGATCACAATTCTGGCCACCCAAATAGTGTCAGCCTAGCTTCCCTTTATATTTTTATTAGGTAGGTGATGTGTTCCTGTCCTTTCTCTCTTGGTTCATCCTTTCAATATGGACTGAAATTCACAACCCTGGGCTCATCAAACCCATACAGATTAAAAAAACCTCAACCTTTAGAATAACTTCTAGGCAGCGCAAAATGTGGCGGTAGGATATTGAAGATAACAGGATCAGGTTCCCCACAAAATTGTATGTGGAAAGACGTGGTAAGCAGATCCAGTGTTAGAGGAGATCAGGACTTTACAGAGAAATGCAAGGCTGTGAGTTTGCTGGCTGAGTGCATTGTGAAGATTGCTGCAACACTAGAAAAATAAAAACAGAGTGAATTTGAGCTTAGTGCTGTTAGTGAGCTTTCAGGCAAGTAGTAATGGTGGGTGAGGCTTGGCAGTGGGAGACACTGCTGAGGTTATATGCATATTGACACAGGAATGACACTGAAATGCTCATGGGAAAAGGGAGCTCTCTAGGGATGATATTCAGTGTGAAGTGAGCAAGGAATAAGTGCTGAAGTCTGTGGGATGGTGAAAGGTAATCCATGGCACTGAAACCTGGAGAGGACAGTTGGCATGGATCAGGGAGACTGGGGAGAAGGCAGAGAGGATGGATAACACAGCGACTGAGGGCATCCCGTTTCTTGAACATTAACCATAAAATAGAAATTGGATGGACAGCAAGTTCTTTTAGAATGAAATGTACTGTAATGCATTTATATGTTAATGAGAAGGAACAGGAGGGGTGAAAATAGGAGCTGTCACTGCAAGAAAATGTCATCAGACATGGAGTTAGAGGAGTTGGTGCTGGAAAGTCAAATTTCCATGATGTTTCCCAGGTAACAGGTGAGTGTGTTGAGGCTCAGAGATACGCAGACTGTGAAGTGAGACTTGGGGATAGAGGCTCATGTTTGTGTGTGTATCATCTGTCTTGCCCTCATTTTTGGAGTCCTAAAATAGATCTAATTTCCCTTAGTGTTACATAACAGTGAGTCAAACCCAGCTTTTAAATATCTTTAATTAGTTTTAACAATTAAATTTCTAGTTAGCACATTTAGAGTAATGAATGCAACTCTCCATCCTTGCAGGAAAGGCTCCATGATTACCTGCAGTGAGTGTGCAGGTGACTTTCACCAAAAGTGATCCAAATCCTATTTCCTCTTGAGCTAGAAAAGATGCTCAGTGCAGGAGGTCCAAACTTTCCCATCCATGTGTCTTTCTGTGTCTTTATGTTTTCTCTTTATTCTCTGTGCCCATCTCCGTACTTCTGCAAGTTCTGGTGCACTCTCCTGCGCTTCCGAAGCCCTGCAGCTTTGGAAACTTGGCAGCAGTCGCCTGTCCATGAAGATCATCAGAGTTGGTGTCAATTTGATGTGGATTTAAACAAAGCTAGGCCTGCCAGGTTGGACAGAGAGTTACTTGCTTGAATTTCAAAATTTTGACTTCTGGTTTGATTCTTGCTGCAGGCATTATTTTAGATCTCTCATTTGAAGAGAAAATATCTTGCCTACCTGGCTGGAAGCCATGTCCAGGGTAATGCAGTGTGATCCTCACTGGGAATACTTTTCATCTGCAGAAGCTGCAGATGATGCACATACTTGTGCACATGTTTTGATAGTAAATAGCATCTGTACTTGTTATTGTTTTGTGTAGTACCGAAAAGCACATGCCAGTATGATAGGTATGGATCAAGGAAGAATTATAGTTTGTGTGGACTATGTAAAACTGTATGCAGCCTGCTGATCATGCAACAATGCATCTGTTTTATAAACTTTGTGCTCATTGTAACATCTTTGCACTGATGCTGAGTTATATTAATCTGTCAGCACTTGTTTAACAATAGTGTTGTAGATAATATTGTTTTTGCAAACACATCTACGTCTGTATTTATGTTAGTGTCAAAGAAAACCAACACAATGAGGGAGAGTTTTTTCTCTGTGAAATGGAAAATCATGCAAAGGTCTTGCTCACATTTTTTATTTACTATGAATTCAGCTTGCTGTTAATCTAGCTCCTATTCCCACTGGGGTTGTGCTGTTCACCCTATTGATGATGGGGAATAAGTTGCTTTTATTATATGCATATTTTCTATATACATGGGAAAAAAAAAACATTCCATAGATACTCAGTAGCAGAGTATTATTTTCAGACAGGTGTGTTATTTTCAAAAAGGAGAATCACATAGCCCAGATGAGTTACTCTTTAAGACTCTCAGAAATAGTTATTATTGTCAACATTTACAACCCTGCATGTGGGTTTTATTTATCAGTTGTGTACTCAGACTGGACTTTATTCTCACCTGATGCAGAGTCTAGATCCTCAGAGGCAGTCATGTTGCTGTAACTGAGGTTCTGCAAAACCCCTACATGCGCTCACTAGATCTGCTGATCAGGGAACTCTGGTGTCCTTCATTTCTTACTGATATTCAGACCTGGGCTCTCCTCCCTCACTTTCCCCATTTACCGAATGTCGTTACTGATCTCAGGGTTCTTGGTTGAAACCTTTGAGTAACCTGCTGAATTAAGTGGAATATGGACAGAACTTAATTAATTCATTATAACTTACCTTAAATATAAATTACAATACATTTCTTAGTGCTGCTGAAAAGGAACTGGGATGGTTAAGACCTGATGGCTAACAAAGTCATAATGCATTATTTTGCATGGAGAATTTTTTATATCTTGCAGCCATTTCTAGTTACCATTTCAGACTATACAGAATATGGACAACAAAAGTTTCAACAGAGATGATATGAACAGCAGCATTTGTGTGATACTAATTTTTGTAAAAAAGAAGCTATTCAGTAGAGCTCACTGTAGTGGACAAAAATATCTCTCTGGACTCCTTAACATGTATTTACACAATAGACTCATAGTGATTGAGTAGCCAAACTGTTTAATTAATGGTATTTAAAAGATTTAATCTTTGTAATGAATAGAATTTATAAAATCCATAACTAACATTTGAAAGTGAATGTATTTGTTTTGTACGAGGCATGATAATTTAAACTTGTTTCAAGTTTTCCTGAGTTTCTTGCTGGTTTATAATGGGCAGCTGCCAGTGGACAAGATCTTTAAGAGAGTGTAACTCTGTACTAATAAAACACGTGTACCCAGGGCTGCTCCCTTCTGCTGTAGTGGCTGTGTCCTGACTATTATTATTTTTAACTTAAGCATGTAGCTACATTTAAAGATCATTTTGGAAATGGTGCTTGATTTCTGTTTAGCTTCCAAAATATTTAGGGGAAGGACGGTGGCTATAACTTACTCTAATGATTTCACAGTATAGAAAATTGACTTTTTCCTCCATTAATATTTCTGGGTGCTGTTAACTGTGCAGTATAGATGCTACTTGGAATTTTGTAGAATGTTATTTTGTGTGCCTTGGTTCTTCTTATGGTACCATTTTAATGGTAATTCTTATTAGGGAAAAAGGCCTGTCTCTGTAGTCAGAAATGATGGAGTACTACTTCAAGTCCACAGTGAGTTCAAGTGAGTGAGCTGTATGTGAAGAACATTGCTTTGGAGATCTTGGTGAGCCTGCACTCACCCCTACAGGCTGATGTAGCAGGACTGGAATGTCACAGAGCTGGTCGAGCTCACCAGATGCACTTGCTATAAACTCTTATTCATAGTGATGACACAATCACATCTTACATTGAATAAATTGTCATGTCTGGTGTTTTCCTATTCTTGATGACACTTTGAGCACTTGAATTCTGCTCTGAAAATGCTGGAGTCAGCTGAAAGTATAGAGAGGATTTAGATAGGCAGAATGAGATTTCTCTAGTTGTTATTTGACTAAGTCATTGATGTTAATGCTTCTCTGTCTACAATGGCACCATGGGACTTTATACACTCAGAAATGGTCAGGAACCTTCATTAGTTTTTTCCTGCTGAAAGCTGGCAGCTTCAGTCAGCACACCAACTGTTCAGTTGTGCTGGAACTTTGGGGCAGAGTTGAGGTGGAGGAGAGGAACCGCTGAAGTGCCAACAACCATTGGGCATCACTTTGGGTTCCACCTGGAGGTCCTTCAGCATGGCCTCACTTTGCAGATGAGGTCTGTCACAGCTACAGGATTGGGTGATGAAATTTGCTGCAGTGTGACAGCTTAAAATAACAAAGCAATCTGTTTGAATATTGAGGGTGTCTTGGGACACACAGGATTGTGCTTGTCTGTGATTTATTTCATTGCATAACTCCATATCAGATCTGCATGAAATTCAATTTCTTATCCTGGCATAAACCTGTGTTGTGTGTGATCACAGCCAGCAACAGCATGAAGTCTTTTAGAATAGCTCCAAGATACTGCATTCTTATCCACAAAAACAAAGGCTATAGTTCTAAAATTTTAAACAGAAACATTATAACCTTTGACTCTAAAGCCTTTCTAAGAAGAATCACAAATTTTCCCTAATAACTAAAAGAAAATGTTTATGCAAAATGTCTCCCTTCTAGAGATTTTTTATTTTAAAAGTATCAAATAGGTCAAAATTGAAGTGTTAATTTTGGGAAAGCTGCCAGCATTGAGTGGAGCATTCAGACACCTCACATCCCCATTTACCTCTAGGCTGTATCTGTTCTTGTCTCCAGGAGAGACTGTTGTGCACTGTAAGAAAAAGTATTTCAACCAAATAACATTGTCTCTGTAAGGAAATGGATGCTTAGAGCACTCAAGCTATAGCTGCTAGGGCAGTAGCAATAGCTAGCAAGAATTCTGAGATAATTTTCCCCTTGCTTTTTTTTTTTTTACATCTACCTTCCTTCCCTCCCTCTGTCCAGTGAACTCAAATTCTAAGGTAGCCTTTGCATTTTGTATACTGGCAGATTTAGCTACTGCGTTCTTGTCACAGAACGTTTAAATATTCATGCTGCCTTTAATTTTAGTGCTGAAAGACTGTAGTGGATGTGATGATGCAGGAATTTGGGCTCAGAAAATGGAAGATTTTTTAATGCTTCGGCTACATGTGAAGATTTATCAACCAGGCTCCAAAATGAACAGAGCTAACTGAAATACTGCTTTAAATAATCTATTTCAGTAAATACACAGCCAGGATCTTTAAATGGCTAAGCATACAGCTGGTGTCTCATATCCAGAATGTGGCTCAAAGTGTTGTTTATTCAGGATGAGAACAGGTATTACAGGCCTGTAGTACTACATTGTACACATATATACACATCAGCAAATTTCTTTGTCTGAAGTGCCAAAACTAAGGTTAGAAGAGAAACATGTTAAAAATTATCTTATGGTTATTCCAGGTTGGATTTAATTTCATTTAAGGAAATTTAAATTATTTATCTGTGTGTTTCTTATTTCCCTGTGTGCTGGCAGTAGGCAGCCTGTCCCCTCACTGCCTGCATCTGACTGATTAATTGGTCTCTTGCTTGATCTGTTTTCATTTTTGTTTATGTATAACTAATTCTAGTACTTTCACTTTTTAATATGGTAACATCAAATTTGTTTAAGGTCTGCGAACTAATGTGGATTAAAGTCAAGCAGCAGCAGCTCTAATACATAATTGATTACCAGTAGGGCACAAAGAACTGATTCGGGTTCCTAGACAGGAAATGCCTTTTTTGTCCTACACTGATAGTCTGAACTCTTAAATCTATGTTAAAGTGAGTAGGCTACTGGAAATTGCCAAATTATCCATGTTAATAATTTTTTAAGAAATTAATTTGCCTTTTGAGGCATAATGATTTTTATACATAGACACAGAAACACATGCACTCTAATTCCTTTTAGATTTCAATGCAGTTCTGTTCACTGGCAATTGAAGATGTCTTATGTCTAGAAAATGTGGTGCATTTTGAGTCTTTATCTGCATCCTTCTGTGACCCCCACACCTGTTAATACCTAACAAGTATTTTGCTTGCCTAAACTATTTTTTTGTACAGGTGCAAGAGCTTTGTGACATGGTCTCAACAACAGCACCCATTTGTGAATGGATAGGTTGGAAGAGGCCATGTCTGCTTAAATTAACATTGGCTCCAATTTTATTGCAGCTTGTCCTGTGTTGCTGAGGAATGACTCTTGACTGTTCAGTTAAGTGGGGCTAGAAGCTTGTTTAGGGTTTAATGTTTAATGATACCCTCGATGAAGTGAGGAGTTTTGTATTTTCAGCCTCCTCCTGAGGTACACACGGTGGTCACAGCAGGGCCGTGCAGCAGCAGCAGGAGCGACGTGGACAGCAGCTGCACAGCTGTGACACTAATAGCACGGATGTGCCGGGCAGCACAGCACCAAGCCTGGTGCTGCTAATGGATGGGGAGCCTGAGACGGCCAGCAGGGGGGCTCTGCCTGCCATTAAGTACACTCACACACACTGTATGCCATCATCCCTGCACCAGGCATTTAATTCTCTGGTTAGCATCAACTGGAGTGGCAGGAGTATAGGAAAGCAGAGAATGTAAGCCATGCTGTAGAAGAGGGCTGCAAGTCAGAATGTGGCTAAATCAGAAAGGTAGAATGGAAGGTGAGAGAAGGAGCATCTTTTTGCATATATTCTTAGGCTTTGGATGAAAAGTAGGTTACTCTGGTCTAGTATATTGCATTTCACTTAAGATGCTACAATTTGAATAACGTTTTAGCAGTAGAGCAATAAAAATTTTGCAATCTCTAGTTTTAAATGTCTGAAGATGTTACATATGCAAAAGCAATATCTTTGTAAATAATGCCATATTTAGAAAAAAGACATACTTTCACATGCAGCCACCCTTTTTAATGTTGCTCGAGCGAAGAGCAGAGCAGCAAATTGACAGTTTCAAAATGGAAATTGAACTTCTTTTCTAGAGGTGTCATTAATGAATGGAGTTAAGACTGTTGCTGACTTTCCCTGATGTGTGAGCTGCCTGTGTTGCCCTCTGACATTTCTGAAAAGGTGGGCTCACTGGTGGGTGTCAGAACTGGAGACACAGCTCATTCCCAGCCTTTGGAAACTGAGCTTGTTCGGTGTTATGCAGACAGCTTGGCAGTGGCTATGTTTTGTAATCCTGGTTCAGAGAGTGTGATGCATGAAATGTCAGGGTTTGCAGGTAAGGTAAGCCTTAGTTTAGGTGGAAAAAGCCAAGCACATTTTTGACAGTTGCTTGGTTAAGATGAGTGACCTCAACCAAGCCAAGAAGCTTGAGTAACTTGCATAAGGTGGTATTTAACATCTACCAGCAAATAATTTTTTAATTGCCTTTGAGGAGTCTGTCATCACATTGGTTACTTCTGCTGGTGAGGAATTCCAAAAATAGCACAGCTGTGATAAGTGGTTTGAAAAAAAACAGGTAAAAAGACTATTTAACCGCAGTGATTTTATATTTTTCACCAGTGTCTAACTTGCTTAGAACTGTGTGCTCTTATATGGTTTCCTTATGCTCAGAAGGACCCTTCTGTGTTTCAGTTTGTTCCCATGGCCTCTGATCCTATCACTGGGCACCACTGAAAAGAGCCTGGCTCCAGCTTCTTATACCCTCCCTTCAGATGTTTATGTACATTAATTTCACGGTTATAAGTCGCATGTCTGGGTGTCGGCAACTGTCTTGGGTTACAATACAGAGTGTGATAAAAGGTATCTATTCTATCACCATCTGTTGAGGGTGGGGGCAGTGATCCTTATCTCCATGGCAGATATTCTGCTAATGGGCCATCCATTGAAACCAGGTAGGGCATTGTTCTTTATCTTTTCACAACCCATCCTTCCTCCAGCGAGTCATTTTCTGCTAATGGCCATTGAGTCCCACTGTGTGACTGATAAAATTACTGCATCCCATTGGAAGTTGCTCCAGCCAGGGGGAAGAGCCCAACATTTCTTACCAAGATAAAAACACTAAGGGACACTAAGGGAGCCCCTTTCTCCACTGAGCTCCAGAGGAAAACTGGATTTCTCTACATCACCACTGGACCTCCGGAGGGAAACTGCACCTTGTACAGGAGCACTGCTCCAACTGAATCACATCTGTCACTGCAGGAGGATGCAACCACCATTTAATGGGACTGCTACCAACACCCTGCCTGACAGGGTGTCAGGCTGTACTCTGACTTTGTCAGGGTTTGGAGTTTGTTTCTTTGTAGTACTGTATTTCTATTTTAATTTCCCTAGTAAAGAACTGTTATTCCTAATTCCCATATCTTTGCCTGAAAGCCAATTGATTTCAAAATTATAATAATTTGGAGGGAGGGGGTTTACATTCTCCATTTCAAAGAGAAGTTCCTGCCTTTCTCAGCAGACGCCTGTCCTCCAAACTAAAACAGTAACTTTTCGTTCTTTGTCCATATATAAGCCGCACCTGATTATAAGCCGCACTCTGGGTTCGGACCAAAATTTTAGTCAAAATGGTGCGGCTTATAGTCGTGAAATTCTGAGATTGCCGAGATTCCCCTGAATTTTCTCTCCTCCACACTGGACATTCCCAGATCTCTCAGTCTCTGTCCATATGGCAGATGCTTCAATCCCTGAGTCATCTTCCTGACCCTTTGCCAGCCTGTCTCCAGTATGGCTCTGTCTGCTTTGTACTGGGAAGCCCAGCACTGGACCCCACATTCCAGGCAGTTTCAGAGTTGAGTTCTTTTCTATGTGGGTATCCATGTGATGAGAACTGAGGCTACTGTTGTTTTCTATTGCTGAGAATACCTTAATGTAGGTTCCACATTTATCTTAGCAAGAAGACATCTGCATTTCTGGTTTTGATCACGCAACTCCTTGCCCATGAATTTTCAAGAGTTTCAAAAGTGTGATTTTAGGAGAGATCCTACCATCACATTTCTTCATTACTGGCACAGCAAACACATTAGCCTTGTCCTAGATATGTATGGTAAAACATGCAACTATTTATTTTCCCAGTTGTTGTGAATCTCTGGTTTTTACTGGAAAATTTTCCCAATAGAAGCTAGCAGACACTCATGCTCATATGGCTTTACAAAGACAGGGGGTTGATGTTTGAAGTTAGAATTCAACGACAGTGATTTATGGTCCTCTAGAGTAATAACTTGAATGACAGATCTCCCTCAAACAATATTGAAATTCCCTGGACTCCCAGGCACATCTTGCATATGTGTACCACCAGCAGTCACTCAGGAGTGCAGAAGAGGGAAGCTGAAGTGGAGTTAGCTTGTAGGAAGTCATATCTTTTCAAGCACCTTTGAAAAGATGAAGTGTAGCTGAGCAGTTCAGACTAAGGCTTTCTTAAAAGCTGAAAGGCTGAAATAAATCTTCATTTTGTACTATGACATAGATATTTGAACACTTTTTGGAACTGGAAATAGATTTGTCCTGTGGGGAACTGACCTCTTGAAACTATGTATGCTGCATAGTTCGTGATACCTCTACTCTTAATAAAATATAATACTTATTAATGGATCTCAAGTCAGTTATTCAATTTCCTCAGTAATTTAAAGCTTAATTATGCTGCATTCTAGATCTCAGTGGCTGTTCTCAGCTGATTTTTCTTAAATCACTATCACTCCAATTTTACGGTTCAGTTAAATTCTCAGGACTGTGATTTGTGTAGAGTGACAGATTAAAATTGGATGGCTAAAATGATTATGGCTGTTAGTGCTTACTGCAGTGATGGAGATTGATTCCTCATAGTATGAGAGAACACATGGCTCATGAAATAACTTGAAACTCTGTACTTTTCATTTTATTGTATTGTTGTAAATTGAAACTTACAAAGGGCTAATCCAATTTTAATGCATCTTGTCTGAAACAGAGTGTTGTATTTTTGGAGGAGCTTTGAATAATAAAATTTTAGGCACCAGTTTAGAAATTCTCCATTTCCAGAGGAGAAAAAGTGAATATTATGCTAGGAGAAATGGCATCTTTCAACTCAGTGACTTACTGGCGCTGGGATAGCTATGCAGTACCATTTGAAAATGTGCATTTTTGCCTCTGTGCAGGATCTTTCTTTACCTTATACATCTGCAGACCTGTGCACCCCATTTCCTGGACAGGTTCAGATTAGGTTCTTGCAAATTTTGACAGAAGCCAGTCCTAAACTGAAAATCCTTAGGCTGGGTCTGGTCCTAGGAGATAGTCAGCTGGAATGATATGCAAAATTACATGGAAGATATAAGATTTGATATTTATTTACCCTATTTGAGTTTAGGTCTGCAAAATCAGTCTTGGTATGTGACTATAAAACATAGGTCCTCCATGCAGGAATATTTTGTAGTTCTCTTTCTTTGCCTTCCTGTGAAAATTTTGTAAAGGGGCAAGAGAGGGAACAAGATGAATATTTTTCTCTTGTGCATCACAGTAGTATCTTAATATCTGTCCCTGAATTACTTTTGTATTTAATCTCTGCTGCTCCTCACTTTTATCTTATTTTTATAGTATCTGCCTTGCCTTGTTTCTTTCAATTCTCATCTTAACATTATCCTAAAATATCCCTTCATTCCCAGGAGCTATTTATCCTATTCATATTTGAAAGTGATCAGGTATAAGAAAGGGAGGTGGTATCTGGTAGCTACTAATGCTCCTCTTGGAAACCACCTCAGGCCTGTGGGAAGCTTTCTGCATGATGAAAAGCATCCTGACAGTAATCCTGTGGTCAGCAGTTTGGCAGAGACCAGGGGCTGTTTGGACAGTCACTGATAAAAAAAGGGTGACTTCAGGACAAGGGTGGTACAAGTTGAGATGCTGGTGTGGCACTTGAGCTCTTGCTATACAGTCCCTGGCCAAAGACTTCTGCCTTCAGGAACTGGAGTATGGAATCCTTTATGAACAGTAATTTTCCACATTATTTTTCTTCCACCAGTATTATGGAAGTATTGCTACTGTATTTATGCACAGCAGTTTTCAGTATAGTGTTTTTTTCTCTTTGTCTGTAATCTTAATCTAATAAGACATTCACAAGCTGCCTGGAAAACAGACTTTTTTTTTCCCTATGGGAATTTCTATAGAGGAAATCACCGTCTGATAATTGTCTATTGTAAAGAATGATTTTCATCACAGGGTAGAAAACAGAATAGAAGAACCTACTTCTGCCCTCCTTCTTACTCTTTTTCTGGCTTTGTTGATTTGGAAAATAGCATGAAGCTGTAAAAATTTTTGGGTTCCTTTCCCCCTTTTTAATATCCCACATTCCAAATGAAGTGTTAAAAAAGAGGCAGAGCTGATAGTGGAAAACAGTATTGTCCTTGAAAAACAGCATTTTTCATTTATTCTTTAAAATTAAGGCCTTCATTTTCAAGGTTTAAACTAAACAAATAGGCCAAGAACCAATGTTTAAAACCCCAAGTCCCCCTTAAAATGAAGAAAAATTTCTAAAATAATTTCAAAATTTCTAACTAAAAAAAAAGATTAAACCCTATTGAAGTTAATTTGCAAAGAAATAAAGTAATTTAAAATTAAAATGAAAGTTTTACACAAAATACTTTCTTTATCAATCCCACCTAATTAAAAATTTAGAGCAATGTAATCCCTTTATCCCAAGAGTGAAAGCACAAAATCTATGTAGGTTTTAAATTGTATTATATTTATATATAAACATGCAGACACATACAGTCAAATGACTTTTAAATCCCACCTAATTAATTTAAACAATATATAATTTTTATCAGTAGCATATTGAAATGAAAGGTGGGACACTATTTGAAATTAAAACAGATACTTCAATAAAAAAAGCAATATTCACACTGGATGGATACCATCTCTCTTCTCATTTCATTCAACCTAACATATTTCTATATGAGCTGTAAGATATAATGACTAATAGAAGTGAAAAGGACTGCCAAAAGTCAAATTGCTTCACTGGGAGCTTCTTTGCAAAATGACAACATCCAGTTCTAGATAATTAAATCTTATTTTGTAGGAATGTCACTGAATGATGTTAATTTGCCTTTAGGTACTGTGCTTTTGGTTGAACACAGTAACAGAAATTTATTTGGGCACTTTTTGTTTGTCTTAGAAATTGCTCAACATGGTAAAATAAAAATGAAAAGCTCAGACTAGGAGAGAACAAGAGTTTAGTCTTACAGAGGGAAACCACTAGTGCAGCTGTTCCAGGGGTCAAGCAAAATTTCACCACCTGAGACTTTTCTTTTTTTGAACCTTAAGAAGCCTTAACAGAGAGGTGCAGAGAAAAGGTCTTCTGTTGTTAGACAACCTGAAGCATAACTTCTTCAGAATTTACTGATTTTCTCAAAATGAGTTAGGGTGCTGGCAGGTGCCGATCCCTACCAGCCTTGTTGCATGTTTGGTGGTTCAAAGCTGTCTTCCAGCTTCCAGTCTAGTTATGTTCCAGGTCAGCTTTTTCTCCCTTGTTTCCATGTCAGCATTGTCCTTTGTTTTGAAAGGTTCTTTCCTCACCTGTAATTTATTCCCCCTAGTGTGTTTAGCATTTTTTTCCTTAAAAAAAATCCAACCCAAATTCTTTTAGATGCCAAAGATTTGCTTTCCAGTCTCCTAATTATCCAATCCTCACCACAGGTTCCAGTCATGTCTTGAGCATAGGTGATCAGTGTTGACATAAAAGTTTGTTTATTTTGAAGCATTGCAAGTACTCATGTCATGGATGGATGCTGGCAGGAAGTTTGGTATTAGGAATGCCTTGTTCTTTCCTACCTTTGGTGAAAGTTGCAGTTTGGCAGCAAGGCAGGTGTTCTCTCCTGATGTAGATGGCAGTGACTCCTGGTTCGTCTGGTAGCTCAGCTCTTGGGTACTAAGGATGTGAACTATTTCTTCTAGCCAGAGCCTTTTCTTTCCATGAGTTTCCATACTCTTCTCTTTAACATGCTAAAAATTAAAATTAGTTGTGATGCATTTTGTAGCAGACAGAATGTTTCAGTTTCTAGTGGATCATTCCATTATAAAGTTACTATTTTGGTCCTTCATAATATTTTTTTTTCTCCCTGAACTGCTTGACTTTTCAGAAAAGCTAAAGGAGGACTAATGTATTATCTTCAGCAATAAGGCTTAAGTCACAGTTAAGATATTACTAGTTTTGTATACTTTCTTTGACCTTGCAATTTTTGTTATGAAGATACAGCTGTTGCAGTTTTGACTTTGTAACCTCTTGTTGTCTGCAGATGCTACAGCTGGATTCATCGGGGCACTCAGCCTTAAGGAAAGGGTGTGAGTGTATTCATTATGTTTGTCTAGACTGTCCTTTGAAGGATGTCTCTAGAGTGTCCACAAAAGCAGTTTCACTGCACATAAAGACAGCAAACTCTCAAAAATAACCCCAGAGCACACATGCCCAAGCACTCTCTGTGTTAATATGTGGCAAGGTGTGTCCAGACAGTCTGTTTGCTGTAGATGTGCAGCATTCTTTCAGAGCTCTGATGACAATGGGCTGCCAAAGCACCTTTGGGCACACAGTGGTCTCAGCAGTTTCTGAGACTACACTTTTAAAAGCTGTACAAATTTACTTGAAGTCCTGAGTTCAGGGCTGCTTCATTAAAAGTAGGCTTCAGAGATTTAAATGTAGACATCATGCTCAAGGAACGAAGAATGCTGTGGTCTTTAAGAAGTTCTTCGATTTTTTGCATTTGGTAAAGATAAAAAGATGGGTCATTTTCATGATATGATAACAGTCCTGACACCATTAAGAAGACTCACATTGGTTTTCTGTCGGAATTTGGCACTTTCATAAGCACTGTTGAAAATTTTGTATACTGGTTTTGCTGTTACTACCTGTGCTGTAAGAGTTCCTGCAGGCCAAAGGGGAGGAGGGGACCCTCTGTGAGACCCTAAGAGCTGGCTCAGGTGATGACTGAGCCCAGCACAGGGTGGAATGTGGTGCCTGGCAATGGAAACCTAGGTTCTTAGTATATGCCAAGGGTGGTAGCAGGCAACAGCAGCTGTGTTCTTGGAGAGAGAGCTTGTAAAGATAGTTTGTATAAATTATGTTTGGCAGACAATTGCTGTGCTGTGAGTCCACAGAACCATTTCACAGGAGATGTATGTCCAGTGAGGGATTGTTCTGTGAAGCTGCAGGTGCACTGGTAGTCCCCCAGTGCTGTAGACAGCAGTGTAGGGGCATGCCTCTTCCTTGGCAGCCTATATTGTTAATTGTTATTTGCAAGCCTTTTATCAGGGGGCCTGTGGTCTCTGATGGTAACTGCCTGCTTGTCTGCGTCTATGGCATGGCTGTGTCACAAACTGTGCTCATCAGAGACAAGCAAAAGCTATGTTCTGCTGCTGAAACAGAGGTTACAGTGAATGTGAAGAAAAATCCACCCAGTGTGTTTACATAATTAGGTTTTTTTTGCAGTTTGGTAATACCCCATCAGATTTATTACTTTTCCAGTCAGAAGCACAGCTCACTTTACAGCTGATCTCCATGTCTTACTGTTTTCTGCCAAGAGATTCCTTTTACTTAGAATTCATGTGATTCATGGGTTACAGGCTCATCTGTTGAAGTACAGTATGTCTGCAGACGCAGTTGTGACTGCCACTGTGCTTGTAACCTAATCTGCATAAAACCCCAGAAGAATCAGTGATTTGAAAGAAATTCCTGCCTGCTGTTTGTGTAGGATGACCATCTGTCTGGCAAATCCCCATGTGGAAATCAGGTACATCTGAGAAGAGCAAGACAACCTCCTGACACCTGTTTCTCTAGCAGATGTAGTTGCTTAATTCTGCTTTTTTATTTTTTTAGCAGGTGCTTTTGAGGTTTGCTTTTGGATCTACTTTCAACAGCTTTTGAATACTAGTCTGAGCATTGTATACAATCCAGGATCATTCTGACCAAACCACCCTTTCTCTTTTTTGGCACAATTTTTTTATGATCCTAACTACACCTTAGGAAGTGCTTCTGAATCTGGGCACTTTGGTTCAGTCACAGAGACTGACAAATACCCATCACCTTTAGTTCCAGAAAATACCTTCAGAATTTCTGAGAAACACTGAAACTGGCTTTTAAGATCAAATTGCATCTTCTATTTGAGGATCATTCAACATAATTTGTGATCCTCCATGTAAATGGTTTCCAAGATGCAGGAGCAGATAGTAGATGTGTCAAAGTGGTACTTTTCAAGGATAATCCTTTTTTGTGCTAGAAATTTTATATCTTTAAAAACATACAGAGCATTCTGAGACCACATTAGAATACAAATGCTGTTGGCACTCTGCTCTGAATCTGTGTTTGTACACGTCAGTTTGCCTATTGAGATCTTATTCACAAATTGTCCTCAGTTTCTGTGTGACTCTCAGCTCTGCTGAGATTTCTGCAGCTCTAAGTGTGTGGCCTTTTGTGCTTTGTACACAGCACGGAGCACTGGATTTCTTTGCTGGAGAACCAGCCATGATGATGCAAACAAACACAACCTTCTGTAGATGAATGGTATCTCATCTAACTAAAGGTTAAGGTGTCATCCAGTGATTTATCCTTCCTAATGGATTTGTTGGGTTACTATGATGCAAGTCACAAGACACATCATAGCTGTGTCCTCAAAGGTGTTTGTGGATTTACAATAGTGAACTGGCTGAATTATGTTACAAATTATCAACCATCCTGTTTGACATTTAGTTAGGGTGGCAGGAATTGGGCATTTAGCAGAATGAGGCTTCTGCAGCAGTCTTTCAATAGTATTGTTTTCTTTCAAAGCTGCTGTTAATCAAAAGTTTCTGGAGAAAAGCTGCAAAACAGACCATTGATTGCATTGACTGTTGTGCTCTGGCCAGCCAGATGTGAGTGGCATGGTGGTTGTCATCCACAGAGTAAATTGTTGTTAAGGTACTGCCTCCTTGATGGAAAATCCTGCAAATTGTTGCAATTTGGAGGTACCTTGCTGTAAAGAGCCCCTGGGTTAGGTGTGCCTGTGAGTGGATCCTTGGAGAGGAGTCTGTGATTCGTACTTCATTATTCTCACAGGTCTAAACACAGTAACAGAACTAAAGAGATTCTGTGGGTATGCAGGCGGTTGAACTTTTTCAAAGTATATTCCTATATGGAAACATGTAATGAAAGATTTCCTTCCTGCAGTTTCTGCCTTCCTTTTGTGACAGTTCTTGATTGGCTGGAATAGTTTATAATTCTTTTCTTGGCCATTTTCTTGGTGTGTGCTGTATGACCCTATGCTTCAAGTGGCGCTTTGCAGATTGCATCGAAGCTGTTGAGTGCTTCTATAGGGCCTCTTCTCTTGTCTCCAGAGGAGGCAAAATAGGTCTATTTCAACAAAGCACCATGTCAGACATTCTGATTGCCTCCTTTTGAGCCTTTGATCCCAGTGGCACAGACCTGAAGTTGCCTTTATTACATGCCCATAGAAGGAGGAAAAGAGGAAGAGAAGGAGGAGGTATAGCTGGAAAGGATGTCCTTGTTTGTTTCCTGTACAGTCAAACAGGAGCTGCTGCTGCTGCTGTGAGAAACCTGGTTTTGATCTAAGTGACTACCATGGCTACCTATGCTGTATCACCTGTTGATTTAAGCTTCAAGTGAAAGCCATTAATATTTAGTAAGTCTGTATAACTAAAAGAAGGTTCTTCACTGAGAAAGTTCTGACATAAGCCATGAAAACAAAAGGGGACATGCAATCAACTTCATTGGTTTACTTGTCTTTCCTCTTTCCTCAGTGGTGCAACTCTAGAAAACATAGGAGCTGGCTTATTGCATTGTTTGTGCATATGATCAACCAGGCAAAGACAAAATGAGGACAACACAAGGAATTTCGCAGTTGTATTCCAGGACAGAGTAACTGCCCTCCTCAAACTGCCAAACCCTCTGGCATATTCTCTTGACTTAGAAATTGAAAATGCATATCGGAATCTTTTCCTAGTGTATTATCTGCCCCTTGTGATTTTCAGCAAGTGAAAAAGAAAAGCCATTGCTTCATTACAGATATGCTATCCTTACATTTGAGTTCCCAGAAGGCCTCTGACTATGTGACAAGAATTACTGTCATGGATATTGCATAACAGTTTATGCATAATGTTTAATGCAGTCTCAGTTTTATGAAATATGGATAATATTGGAGACATTTTGAATAGTAGTTTAGATTTACACTTTTTAAGGTGGAGATGAGGGACATTTTTAGTGACACTCTTCAACAACACTGGAAGAGTTAAGATTGCTGCTATTAAAAATGAATAAAATCCATAGAAGTGGAAAAGAGAAAAATACATTGCACAGATGGATTATGGGCAAATCATAAATGTTTAAAGCATTTCTGGAGGTTAGAAATGTTGTGCCTTTATTTGAATAGCAGAGCACACTTCCTCCACACTTAAATCTGTCCAAGGTATGTTGCTCCTTGGTGTGGCAGGTTGAAACTCAACTGAGAGGACACAGTTTTGAATAATCTTTCTTCTTGTTAAAGGTTTATTATTAAGATGAAGGCATTCAGGGAAAAAAATTTTGATGCATGTGCTACATATGTTAAGAACTGGCTCAAATTGTATATATTTGTTTTGTTACACACAGGACAGCTTTCCAGCTCGGTTTGGAGGAATACATTTTGTCAATCAGCCGTGGTATATCCATGCCCTCTACACAGTTATCCGGCCCTTCCTAAAGGAGAAGACACGAAAAAGGGTATTCTTCTTTTTAATTGTCCATTTCCTGGCAGTTCTCATCAGCAGATGCGTCATACTCTAATAAAGTAGATTAGCATGAGAGATCAGCTTGCTATTGTTGGAAATTTTTAAATATATCTGTGTTGTAAAGAGTACCTTCAACTGTTTTAGAAACTTATACAACATTATCCTTTAAGGACACAGTCAAGCAGTGCACTTTAAATGTATTTTAAAATGCAAGCATATGCTTGCTCCCAGGGGTTATATAAAAAATATTGCCAACATTACAGTTTCTATTAAGATTGTATTTAATTCCATTCTGTTTCATTTCTGTTAAAATTATTTGTGTCTTCCTTTTATAAACAGAGTTAGTGACTACAAAGTCCTTTCCTAGTGTGATTTCCTTGACATTAGCATGAGCTAAAATACCCAGCTGGCATCTAGTAGTATTAGTTTGCAAATACTAATTTGAATGAAAGCCAATAAAAGGGAATTTGTGTGCATGCAGCTGTGCATAAGCATGAGCAGCCTCCGAGATGTTCCTGAATTTGTACCATTTGCATCAGTGCAATTAAATTAGAGCTTGGTGGTGAGAGCATATAGAATGATATTATTTCTGTAACAGGAACTTTGTCATCCAGGAAAACACAATCAACATCATGTACAATGGCACTGCAAAGAACATGATGATTTTTTTTTTTTAATGGAATCGGCTCCCTAAGCAGCTCTGTATTTTTTCTCCTCAAACACACTCTGCAAGGCCACAATGATCATTGGTGTTGAGCTGTTTTTTACTGACAGATTATGCTTGAGAGGCCTCTGGTATCTACAGATTGTGAACTATAGATCACAAAGCCTTTTATGTAATATCTGTTATAAGTATGCAAATGAAGCCCCATTTTGCAGGATTCAGTTGCACTCTGTTGACTGCATCTTCTGCAAAGAGCATTGTAGTGCCAGATATGTCTGAGGCCTTTTCAACTCAAGTTGCTGCCTATGCATAACTAGAGAGTAAAGTGCAGCTCATAGGAGTGTTACAGCATTAAAAAAAAAAAAGACAAGGCAGTTGAACACGGAGGCTTATCAGTTAGCATCTACATTTTTATTTAGACACCTGAATCAATGGCATGTATTTTCAGAAATGCTGACTTTTTACAACTGTTTTATGTCAATACCGAATACCTATAAAAAGTAGTCAGGTGGTTAAATATTGATTTACAGCTCTAAGTTTTGTGTCAAAATGTGAAAGTTAGGACCAGCACATAAAATTTAAAATCAGCTTTAAAAAAAATGGTTAGATGCAGAACAAATAATTGGGGAAAAAAACCAAAAACCAAACCTAAGAGAAATCTCTTTAGATTTTTTTTATCAGGCTTATTATTTATCCATTGTTTTTATCCTGAATTATTATGTATTTTTTAAATTTATCATGTAGATTTGCAACTGATAGTTGTTATAGTCAGATAAATGCACTACTAGGCTATATATAAAAACAATTAAAGAAGTTAAATACTTAGCTGTAAAGGCACCATAACGCAAATAACTTTCACCATCAATAAATGTTCTTTCACAAAAGGATAAATTCCTTTCTGAGATGGAAGAAAAATCACTGTTTTTGCATGGTTGTATTAACTTTCCACAGCTGACTGGGAGATGGTCTGAAGTAAGCAGTAAAAGACAAGCATAAATTTGGTCTTTGTCTTTCTGCCTTTTGAATTTAACTCTAATAAATCATGCTAAGGCTATAGCTGCCTTAGCAGAGGAGTCATTGCAAGGTGAATTGGAATGTGAAAGATCTCTGAGGAGAAATACTAAAGTTAAACATGAATGTAAATACAAGTATTCATCTCATGTTATACACAGATATATTAATGTAAAGTATATATTAACATCAGTCTACCAAATCATTGATGGAAAATATCAAACAGTCCATCAGCTATTCCCTCAGTGTTGTCACAGGGATTATTTACTATTATTACTCACTTCATGTATTGTCAAGTATAAATGGCAGTTACTGGTATGACTAGATTAAGGAAGAAAATATTTCCAGCACTGTATTGCACAGTTTATCTTATTTGTGGAACTCATGGTTGCATGCTGAAAGTCAATATATATTCCTTGTTGGATACAGTGAATATTATTTTTATTTATTTATTTTCATCTTAATTTATTCACCTAATAGAATTAGGGAGAGCAATTGACAAGAGATTAACAAGGCAGTTTGTCTATCTAATATTCTGTCCATCTAGCTACCAAATACCAGTTCTTACCCCACCTAAATCCCAAACATTTTAAGTCACTTATGCTTTAATTACTTTGGAGATTTATGAACATAGTATGACCGTGCTTAAGGCAGAGGTGATGTGTGCCTTCCTCTGCACCTCTGTTAGCCCAACACAACCAGAATGTTTAAATTATACAATATCCTCTTAATAATGATGATGCCATTTGGGCTTTTCTGATGATGCCCCTGTGTTTTTACCTGCATAAATACATACAGATATTCCTGCATGGTAACAACCTCAACAGCCTGCATCAGCTCATCCACCCAGAGATCCTGCCTTCAGAGTTTGGAGGAATGTTGCCCCCCTATGACATGGGGACGTGGGCAAGAACACTGCTGGACCATGAATACGACGATGACAGTGAATGCAATGCGGACTCCTACAACACTCCTGCAAAGGATATAGAAAAGGACCTCTCTCCCAAATCCATGAAAAGGTGAGTTAAAGGTACTAGTGTTTTCTAATATTGCCATAAGGTTAACATTTGTCTTCTTCCTCCTTTATGGAGCTGTAGGTAGTTCAGTCTATTATATAGGAAGACGATAGGGTTTTTTTTGCCTTTCTTAAAAAGATCAGTGTTGATGAGAGATCATGGCCTCGATTATTACCCATGTCAGTTGTGAACTCAGTGCAGCTGATTATTTCTGTGGTGCCATAAAGGTTGTGTACACAGCACTGTCTTTGGAATAAGCTGCTATCTCACCTCAGCCTACAGTATTTATTAGAGAAACAGTGCTAGCTGGAGTGAGCCTCCATTCAGAGGGTAAATTTGGGCCAATTATCTTTCTGAGTGGTGATGGTAGCTCTTATCTTCCTCCATCTCATAGCCCACTATCTGATATCCACCAACCTGTAGGTACCAGGACATCTGCAGCATCTGAACCATCAGTCACAATGACTGCATGCCTGAGAAAATATGAGAGCCAGGACCAAAATCAGTGCCAATTGTTATACTCTAGTCTGGCAAATGTCCTGGAATTCTGATATTCTTCTCTTTGAAAAGGTATAGTGTTATTGCTCGCTGCATTTTACCATTGAGAATAAAGTATAGGAAGAGCTAAGTTACCTCTCCAGTAACTACGGAAGCAGTGAGGTCATTAACTTGGAAGGGATGAATCTGATCCCAGCTTGCCAGGGCAGTAGGAGAGAAAAAGGTAAAGTTTACAACTGTGATAGAAAAGGTAGCAGAAAGGGCAGCAGAAAGGGTAGCAAAAGTCAGAGTGCAGCTCATAAGGGGCAGGCCTAGCAATGGATCAGAAAAGAACAAACAAGGCAGAAACCAATACATAAATTCATTAGAATTAAGTTAGGATAGGAGCCCAGTTTCAGGAGACAGCGTGCGATGAAAAAGGGAAAGAAACTCTGGAAACAGATCAAACAGGATAAAATATTTTCATATTTCTCAGCCAGGAGGATGATTTTGGCTGGAAAATATTGATTAGACTGGGAAGGATAGTGTGGTTTAAAAGGGAGATATTTTTGTGGAAACAGAGGAGACAAGATTGCTATAGGAAATAAAAAAAGGAAAAAAAGCAGTAAAGTTTAAGGATTTTGTGTTGAAAAAATCCTCCACTCTCTTGAAAGTGGGAAATAGCAAGAAACTGGATAGAAATGAGTTAGGATAAGAAACGGAAAATGGTTCTGAAACTATGACAGGGGTGCTAGAATGGCTGCAAACCTGGTCTCAAATTCCCAGTGAGGGAGTTCCGGCCATAAATTCCCAGAGCCTCCAAAATCCCCAATGCCCGGATATATGAAGCTAGAATTGTGTAACTAACACAAGGAGAAAATGGGACTGAGAAAAAGAGCCAGAGGAGGGGAAAGGTGAGCACTACACTTATGTATAATTTGCACATAATACAAGACTTATGAGATAATAGAGAAGCTGTCTTAGACAGAAGGATGAAATTAAGGAACTGAAATGCAGAAGTTTTTCTACTGCAAAATGATTTTGTGAGAATAAATAACTTCATCCAAGGGTGCAACAAAAAATTATGAGAAGGCCTGTGGCAAGTCTGTTTGGAGCAGAGTTTTCCAGATTGTCACAGGCAAGCATATTAAGTGGAAAAGAAGTGAGTTGACCAGATTCTTAATTCTTTCTCAAATAATTTTTATTCTCATTTAACTTGTTCTTGAAAACTCTTTTCATACTGTATTACACTTCAGTGTAAGCTTCAAATTGACATTCTTTCAGTCTAGGTGAGCTAACACAGTGGGAGACCTAGTGCAGAAAATAAACAAGTTGAAATCTATATCTATATCATATTATACTAAAATTTCTTCACCTTCTATGCATTATTTCTCTGTTAGCATGCCTCCAGCATCTGCTGGAATCCTTGTTCCTGCTGCTGGACATAAAAATTACTAAGTAGACCTCCTGTGCTAATACTAAGACTGGCAGAAAGTCCCAAGACCAGTATATTAAGTGCACAGACTGTTGTTAAAACACAAATAGAAGACCTAAGTTAAAACAGATAAAGTCTATTTTATTCAAAATTAAATTTACAGTAAATTCACAAATACAAGCCGCACTGACTATAAGACGCATCTCTGGGTATTGGCAAATATTTCATTCTTTGTCCATAAATAAGCCGCACCTGAATATAAACCGCTCTGTGGTTCGCAGCGAGGACCCGCGTGCAACAAAGTTGCCAAATGCTAACAGAACGGCGGCATGGCGGGGGGTTTACTGGCTCAACAAGGCTGTGCAGGCTCGGCCCGCTAGGGGCTGCTGATGGGGCCAGGTGGCCCAGCCCGGCGCTGACATCGGGGCTGGCCACCGCCTCTGGGTTTGCTCACCCCAGCCCCACTCCCACCACGGCGCCGGCCGGGCACGGAGAGAGCGCCCTGCTCGCGGCGCGGTGCCGGCCGGGCATGGAGCACCCCCTGCTCCCGCCACGGCGGCGGAGGGCGGGGGCAGAGCACCCCCCCTCCTCCCCGAGCCACGGCAATGGCGGCGCGGGGTCCCCCGGTCTCTCCCCTGGGCTGCGGCAGAGGAGGGAAGAAGAGAGCTCTCCCGCCTCTCTCCCCGCCCCCCGTGCTGCCTGCAGGGAGCCAGGGCAACACAGTAACACTGTAACAATCGCAGAATGCCGGCTTTTACTGGCAGGTGCTTGGCTCGGCACCCTGGCTGGCACGTCTGGGGTTGTAAATGTCAGAAAATTATTCACATATTAGCCGCCCCCGACTGTTAGCCGCACTTCCGGGTTTCCACCAAAATTTTTGTCAAATTGCTGCGGCTTGTATTCGTGAAATTACTGTACCTTGGATTCAGCATCTGATGGATTGTTTCCTCCCAGCTTAAACCATCAGTCATGATATGTTAGTGCAGAAGATTTTTAACATATAAAAAACCGACTAAGGCAATTAAAAATGCTTTGCTTAGAACAAATTTCACAAGCATCTAGCAGATCTCCACAATTACCCTGTTTAATTTGGCTCATCATTTTAAAATTAGTTTACTGTCCTGAAAAAATGTCCTTTTTAAACCAAAATCCTACTGAGAATTCATTTCTTTCTTACTTATTTTTTGCTCCCAGTGTGAACCACTGACACTCCTCCAGATCTCCTTGAATTTTTGGTGAATTGGATGACCTCACCTTGAAAGGAAGGTTGACTGGGGGACAGGATGATGGAGATAAGGAGGAATTAATACCACCTGTAGCACAGACCTCTGGGGAGAACTTGTTTACGTCACCTGGCTACACTGAAGCTGTCTCAGCAGTTTAGCCTGTGGCTGTGCTTACCCCTGGCTGTCATCCTGAGCACCCAGCTGGAGACCTGCATCCTCTTCTCTCCTAACCCAGCAGGGCAGATATCTGTGTTGATAAACTTTGCAGAGGAGCTGTGCTTTAGTTCCTCACCTCTGCAGTGGGACTTTGTAGTATAAGTCTGTAGAATAACTCTGTCCCACTGTGTTTTCTCAGAGTGTATTCAGTAATGTTCATATTGTTATTTGGGAGATGTAGGTAGAAAAGAAGGAGCAAGGGACTTAAATTTTTTCTTTTCACATACCTTCATTTGTGAATTGCTGTTGAATGGGATGAAGCATGACAGTAAATTTTGGTTTAAAACTGAGTGCAAACTATTTCTCCTTCTTCAAGGCACTTGGGCATCTGAGCTTACAAACCACAGATCAGGATTTGTGCACTTCAATTTTTGCACCTGCCTTGGCATTGGGGGTTTTGGAGGCCCTGGGAATTTATGGCTGAAACTTTCTCACTGGGAATTGGGGGCCAGGTTTGCAGCCATTCCAGTTCCCTTTCAGCTTTCTACAGATGAGAACTGGAAATCCTGTCTGCTCAGTCACTGGCAGCCAAGGAAAAGGCTCAGTTTTAGCACTTACATCCAGTTGGCAAGCCTTTGAAGTTCATTTGCTTCCACAGCAATTTTTATCATGATGAACTGGATTTTCCATGAGTGCAGCTTCCCACCAGCAAATTTTCAATCAGCTTTGCACTGGCACGGTACCCTGTGAAGATTTTAAAAAAGCCTTTTTAATTCAGTGGTTTTAAGTTTTCTGCCTGAGGAACTGACTACTGTTCAGGATGAGTATTATTGTACACTCTTAATTAAAAAAGTTTAAGTTATGCTTATCACAAGAGAGATGATAATATTTTTAAAGCTAATTTTCTTGATTTTTAGAATTAGTATGAGAATGGGATAAATATTATTAGAAAATGTCCTTTTGTTTAAAGTTTTCACCTAGGCTTTAAGTCAAATGTTTTTTCTTGTGTTTTTGTAAGTTTTCTTTAGATTTTTTTGAGAAAGACCTGTTGAGCCTCATTACTTGGTTTCACTGGATGATGCCAGTTTATAAGGGGAGGGGGGATTGACTCCATATGCTTATCTTAGGAAAGGTTAGAATTTGTAAAGGTTTTTGCTGCACTCTAGCCATCTAAATGGTCAAATCTGTAGCAATCCCGCAGGCACAGTGTGCTTCCACTGATCCAAAATAGATGCCTGCACTGAGAGATGTACACATGCTCTTTAGTCAAATCTTCTTTACAGAAAGAAAGAGAAGTACAGAAGTAGGCATTTCCTGCATGAGATTTTTGCCACTAAAGGACACATTTAAAAAGGGTTGCATTTACTGTGCCCCAGAAGTGGCTGCTTTTTGATGAGCTGAGCCATAGCTAATGTGAGACCCCATCATGACACTCCAGGCTTTGTTTTCAATGGAACATTTTGATTTTGTTGGAGACTCGGTTTTCGTTTTTGTCCATCACGTATGGCTGTTGCAGGGCACCAGTACCATATTCTGCTTCTGGGCTGAATCAGAGAATCTAGAGAAATGTTACAATCATCACTGAATTTGCCCTGATCATCCTTCCCTGCCCTGTTCAGTTGAGCTGAAAAGTGAGTTTGACACATTTGTCCGCTGCTCCAGAAATCCTGCTAACTATGGCATTATTCCTAGGTTTGGCTTAGGATCTCGCACTGTTGAATTAAGATGCTATTCAGAAAAGGAGCAACTTGTGCTTCCAGCTAACACATCCTGCTAATTGCAGTGTGTGGTTAGCCAGTTGAGTGACGGAATTGTACCTTCTTTGCCAGCCCAGTGCTGTATAACCTTCTGGAGTGACTGGTCAGTCACTACAGAGGACAGCTTAGTTTGCTCTTGTTTGTGGAGGATACTCCCTGCTTCATGATTTCACTGAAGAGAGGATGCACTTTATTCCAGTATTTTGCGCCTGTCTTTACAGATCAGCATTGAGCCCTTTAAAGCCCTACTATCCCTCCATAAGGGTATTTCTTGATGATTTGTGATGATCAGATGCTTGGGTAATGCTGAACCCTTATTTTTAAGCCCTGACAGAAATGAAAATAAATAAAAGAAAGCTGAGGTTTGCCCTTATTTGTCTTGATCAAGAAGTGTCAAATAAACATGTTGTCCCTCTGCAGGTCTCAGTCAGTTGTGGATCCTGGGGTGCTGAAACGCATGGATAAGAATGAGGAAGAAAACATGCAGCCTTTGCTTTCACTTGACTAAAGTTTTTGAACATTAGACATGAACTGAGGTGGAAGGCACTGCCTCTCAGCAACAAGCAAGTTATTGGGAAAGAGTGTAACAGCTGGAATCCTATTTTACTCATGTTAATGTAGCATATTGCCTGAATTCTGGATGCCCTTTGGTGAAAAAGAAGTGGAGAAAAAAAAAGAAAATTAAATAAAAAAGAAAAGGAATCAATAATTTATTCTGTAAGTGCCAACTTGTTTGTAAATACAATGTAATCCTCCAATTTTACTTTGTAAGTTATGGTAAACAAGTGCTATGGAAATGAGTGACTATTAATATGTCAGTGAAGTGCACCATAAAAAAAGAGAAGAAAACGTGTGTTCTCACATGCACACACACACATACACAGAGAGAAACATACCGAACAAAGAAAAATATCAAAGCCAATTAAATGTTGTCCTTCCCATGGGAAGCGAACTAGTACATTGACTACTGGATTTTTTCTGCAATGCTCACATAGTGTGCCAAGATAAAGAGGGAATATAAGTACTTGGGAGATGCTGTAATTAGTGGAATGTTTCCTAACTGTAGGAATTGGTTTCTCAAATAACACTGGTGTTTAGGATTGTGATTTAGCATAAACCATGTGCATTGTGAGAAAGATCACAAGTGAACTGGAACCACCTCTTGGATAGCTTTGTCATTTAGCTATATGGGTCTCTGAGGTTTCTTCCCAGACTTTTCATTTACACGAGTAACCTGGCTTGGTACCGTAACCTGGGTGTTGTAATGTGGGACACATTGGAGTTACTTCTCTTGCATTTTGGGTGCACATCAAGAATTTTTCCAGAACTCTGTTCTCCCTTGGAGTGAGACATTAGTTCTCTAAATACAGCATAAGAGCTGGTATCTGAAAGTAAAGCCTGGCAGCAGAGGTTAATCACTGAATCCTGTGCACTGGGAGACCGGATACATATATATATATTTTTACCAATCTCTGACAAGCATACAAGGTGACATTGTTAGATAAGTATATTTCATTGAAGGTTTATACAAGAAATCATACTTATTCAATGTACTTAGATATATTATAGATTGTATATTGAGACACTGTCGTTATTAATATAGTAAAACTTTCCATAGATAACAGCATCCCACTCCACGCAAGGATTAATATGAATAAGTTGTAGTCTCAGCCTATAGTTTAGGACACTGTTGTTTTGGTTGTAGTGTAAATGTATATACTGAACATGTGCCATAATAGAGAAATACATTTTACCTCAAAAGGGCAACAGGTTTCACTAGGGATTGGGTAAATCAGCTGAAACATAGGGTCTCTGTTATCTCTGTGTGCTGGCTGATGTGCGTGTAGCCTGTGGTATGCTGAGGCAAGAATGTAATTTCTTATTAGGACTTAAATCAACAGAGTGGGAAGCCACACAGGGTGACCATCAAGAAATCTGAATAATTAGAGGTATTGTAAGAACATGTTCAGGCAGTGCAGGGATTAGTTCAGAAAACTAATTCACAGTGGAGATGATAGCTCACAGCAACCCTGCCTCCCAAGTGCTAGAGTTTTAAACACTTCTTCCATCACTCCAGTGATGTTTCAAAGTTACTGGCTGTAGGTCACCTCTTCTCACCCAGGATGATTACAGTGGTAAGATTTGGTAGGCTGAGATGAGTTAAGAGCAGAGAGTGAAAACTTGAAGGTCTGTCGTCTCGAGTTTAGCTGTAACTCCTGTGTTGGCAGCTTCAGCATTTCTCAGGGCTGAGACGACCCTGATTCTTCCAGCATCACCCTTGATTAGCCGAGGCAACACACAGATAAAGCCTTCCTCCTTCACAGGTCATTAGCAGCACTGATAAACAGTGTATGCCCTAATACACCCTCACCTTGCCGGAACTTGTCTGAACAACTCATTGCCTTTCTGCTTTCCTAATTCTACTCTCATGCTAGGGATTAGGAAACGCAGAGAGGAAAGATATGGATCCTGAACTTATCAGTCTGTCCCACAACTTGTCAGTAGTAGAAACTGTCCTAATACTACTTCTGTGGTTTGAGAGACTTGAAAAAATGATCACTTCTTATGTACTATTTTATTCAGTTCTGGTTTTCACATTCCTTGTAAAATCATGATGTATAAGTGAGATGTGTCTCCAGTACTTGCATAAGTGCCATATTTGAATGTATGTTATATATTTTCACACTTCTGGTTAGTAGACTAGTATGTTGCCATAGGTATGATTTAAAAATTCGTATCAGATAAACCTAAAACATCTGTAGAAATTTTCTCCTTATAAGGGCTTCAGGATTTAGTCAGTACTCCACATGTATACAAGCTGGTGATCAAAATCTTCATAGATCCTTTTAGATACATGGACCAGAGTTGTGTAAGACAGCAGAATGCTGATTTCAGACTACACTACCTGTCTAATCAAAAGATGCAAGTCTATTCCACAGTATGAAACTTAAACTTTGTTTCGAAGATTATAAATTTTTGTTTGAAAATCTGTTATTTGTGCACTTAACTGTAATTTTATGTAATATTTTCTGATGTCTGATTTCAATTTTAAGGTAATGAGTATTAATACATTCTTTCCAGAAAGTGAAAGTTGGATATATTATAATTTTGTGTAACTGGGACCTCATCTTTTAGCAAGAACAAAATTGCTTTTTCAATAAGATTCTCTTTGTTGAAGAGTTGGGCTACAGGTCTTCTTGGCTGCAGCTTTTATTTCACTGAAGCAAACTCTGACAGTGGTAATTGCAGTTGTGACATTGAAAAAGAATATGGAAATGGGTAGGAGAAATAAATATACTTTACCTACTCTCAGTATTCTTTGAAGGCATTTCTCTTTTACATATCAGGGTACATAAAGGGTTCCGCCTTTCTTGTAGAAAATCTTTATAGGTAGCTCAATTTTTATTAGATGAATTTGGACTGAAAACTTTTTCCAATCTTTATTACCATAGGAATTGCAGTCTAATTTTTATAGCAGAATTGAAGTGCTGAAACCAGAATGCATATGCTTGGGAGGAACTCCTCTTAATTTCTTACCTTTCTTGTGTATTGGGTAGAACAAAACTTTGTTGTGATTATGCATGCAAGTATGCATATAAAAATATCCTGCAATATGAGGAACTTAGTGGAGAAACTGGATATACCTGTCCAACTATGAAAATAAAAGGAGGGTTAAAAAAAAAGAGTAAAAATTGATAGTTTTGGGCCTTTGATAAGATCTAAAATTATCCTCTTACTTTTCCAAGATGTTTAAAAATATATGGAAAAGTTAAGGAAACTTCCATGACCAAAACCTCCTTGTAATCAGAGATGTCAGTAGACTCTTGGCTTTATAGAGACAGGTAATCACACCCACTAAGCTCCAACAAATACACAGACTCCCTCCGAATAGTTATTAGTTGTAAAATAGCTTGAGATGTCTTTAGAGAAATGTAAATTTACTGTATAGCATATTTAAAAAGATGTTTTGCACTCTACAAACATGCTATGCCTAGTCACAAACTGAACACAGAATTAAGGAAAAGAGGAGAAAAGGGACCTCCAAAGGTCACTGATATGTGGAGGAGCAGATTCACTTTAATGTCGCTCTCAAATGTTTTAGCTCAGTACCTTGCATGGAATGCTCTTTGTATTATTTAATCACAGTCACAGCCAAGCCTAAGCACATTACCTGACAAAATTGTAACCTGACAGTATTTTATTCATGCCTTTTATTACTTTCCTGTTCTGTATGGGAAATTAAAGTTTGTCAAGCATCATAAGGACTATCATTTAGCATTACTTGGAAAACACTTTGCAATAAGCTTTGGTCATATCCCTGTTATTATATTGTTTCTGTTATGATTATCAATGTATGTGTTTGTCAAGTTTTTTTATAAAGTCACATTTGAAAGAGCATGCAAGAGAGAAAAACCAAAATCAATGAGGCTTTAGGATTTTATTTAGAATATTAAAATGGGATTTTAGGGAGGTGCTGTGTTTGGATTTTATAATGTTTAATTGTGTCTTGGGAATATCCTGCTGTGCTATTGGCATTGTTGGGTTCCAAGACAAATTTGGTAGATAAATATCAACATGAAAGACAAGAGCAAAGGTCTCGAAGGATTGTACTGAAAAAAAACAATCACATGGCTAGCTGGATCAGGTCCCTCTAAAGAAAGGTATTTTGCAATTAGCCTGTATGTGTGTACTTCTGGTGCTGAGAATAGTTCTTTTGTCCAAAAACTTCAAAATATTCTATGAAATTGAGAAAATAATAGTTATCGCATTTCTCAGGTAGTAAAACAGGAACACAGTGAGTTAGAGACGTATTTCAATGGAAGAAATTTTTCTATATGGGAAAGATGACACTTTGATCGCTCAGTCTGATTTTAAATGAAGGAGAGAAAATAATGTGTCCCTGTTTTGTGTAAGAAGGTCTTTTTGTCAATTCAATCATAAGAACACTTTGCCATGAGACCTTTGAGCCAGGGATGGTCTGCTTTCCTGTGGAGTTAAATCTGAATGCACATTGAACCATTTCTGCTGAGGAAATGGCAAAAATTAGGTGTATGTCCCCCAAATGAAATGCCTTTCTTCCCTCTCTGATTGTTGGGGAAAAACGGTAGTTTAATCTAAAGACCCCACCAAAAGGAAATTTGCCTCATAAAGAATTCTACCGGGGACGAAACAAGATACTTCTCTCCCTTTACTATACAAGGAACATCAATGTTTTGTTTAGAGGCATGCTCAGGTGACCCCGAATGAACGTGCAAGCCAGGTAGATAGAATCCCACATCCTGTATTGCCTTGTAGCTTTGAATGATCCCGTGTCAAAAGTCTGTATTTAGCAAATTGACTTTGACATTCCCTTCAGTCTGGATTTCAGATTTCAGTTGTGCAGGAATTTTTTTTCCTATCAGCTTTTGGGATCTTAATTAGTTTCCTTCATAAGGGTCTGTGGGCACAAAATGGCATTGACCCTTGTTGAATTGCATGATTTGACAAGTGGTTTTGTTATTAAAGAATAACAACTTGTGCAGGGCTGCACAGTGGTGAAGTTGAAACATGGGTCAGAAGTTTTGTCACTCCTCCTCCAATGTGTTAACTGCTTTGATTGATAAAAGTGTTAACACTTGCGTGATGTGAATTAAAAAATAGAGAAAAAAGAGGTTTCTGCAGTGAGTTCAAAATCTGAATTGATCAGCTGTTACTGTGGAATCCAGGGCATGTGGGGCACTACAAGCATGTGAAATAGAGAGACTTCCAAAGGAAGGTGGTTTATTCCTTACAGTACACATTTTGTTAAAATGCGGCCAAAGTATTTGGTCTGCACAGAGTGGTCGGCCCGATCTGTTCTCTTTGAGTCAGTGGCTTACAGAAAGTCTTCTCTAATAAAGGTATGACAAAGCTTCCTTTTGCAGAGAATTCACTTCCAGGGAATTGACACATCTGTCAATTTTCAGCAGACAAATGGCGGGAGTTAATTAGGATTTTTATTTGATATGGAAATGCTGCTGTGATTCCTTAAAGAGGCTGTCGCATCGTCAGCAACAAACAGCAGTGCCAAAGGCAGGCATCTCAAATCGGGTCCCTTGGTTAATAAAAATTTAAGAGTAGAAAAAATCAAGGGAAGAGATTATAGAAGATGATAAAACACAATAATTAAAAAATCAAAACAGAAGCAGGCTTGCAGTAGAAAGCTGTATGAATGGCAAAAATAATGTGATATTTGCATTAACACTTCCAGGAAATTAATCAGTAGCCTATTATGAGTCCCCCACTCTACATTATGAGCAGAGCGTCAGTTTTTCACATGATCTAGCATCTATGGCCATGATGGAATTTCCCAAATCTTTAGTAAATGAGCTACCATGTAAAACAGTAGGTGCTGTAGCTGAGCTTGTGAACATGATTTAAATGGAGACAGCAAAGCCTCACCCGCAGATGGGTCCCAAGAATATGAGAAGCGCTGTGTCCTGCCTGGCTGAAGAAGTCATGGAAATAGAGAATGAAAGGAGTCCTATGTCTGTAAGAACAGGTGGCAGAAGAGAATACAACATTAGGGATTTGGAGTGAACTGGTTGGCCATTTTAATAGTGAGGGAGGCTTACACTTGCTCAGTAATATAGGAGAGGACTTACAAACCCCATGACACATCTGTCATCAGGAAGGAGAGATAACATGTTTCTCACTTTCCCACACAAACTCAGTTTCAATATATTTAAACCTGATGCATATGCTAAACCTGAAGTGCCTCTGCTGCTGCTGTTTCCACGGTAGCTCCCAGGATGTGAGTATCATGTAGCATGCAGAAGCTGAAAGGGCAGAGCCCCCCAACCTATCCATAGGAAAAGAAGGGAGAGAAGTATTCTGCAAAACCCTGCTGCAGAGAAAATTTTGTGGGAGAATTCAACACTTGCTTGAGTTACAGCCTGCCTCTACAGAACCTTGATGTCTTGTTCTAATTATGCAGCCTTCAAGCTGTAGCTGGTGATCTGTGTCCCGTGTCTTTAAACAGTGCTGCTGGTGATGTTAATTGTAGCCATTAGTCACTCAGAGCAGAGATGATTTAAAGGAAACTGACAACTTTAAGCATTACACTTAATGCCTAAGAATATTAAATTGGTGATTGTTACAAGTAATGCCTAAGATTATGATAACTTAAAGATTTCCAGGGTTTGGTTGCATTGTATCCTTGATGGGACTTAGTGTATAGTCACTTTCCTGTAAGTATGGTTGTCCCTGAGGCTCACATGCGTCTTTGATGCAGCAATGGTAGAAAGAATTAAACAGTAGAAAATGTCATGCTACAGATGTTAATATATTTGGAGGGGCATATTTAGATTACCTGACACTATTAAAAAAATAGTTTTTCTGTTTGCTAGTGTTCAGCTTGAGAATAATGGCTCTTAAATAATTTGCTTCTATAGCTCTTTCACCCTATAGACTACTGTGTGAAATGTGTTCTGCAAAACATTCTCAGCTTTTCATCCCTTCTCCTTGTGTTCAACAGCATCCTATCTTCTGTGTGTACTTTATTATTGTAAAAAAACCCCAACAGACTGATAATCTGATCAATAGATCTTGAGGATAAGTATTTTAAATATTCCCCTTGTATAAATCTCTGGTTAACTGGGTGAGATGGAAAATGAGACCAAGACCAACCACATCATAGGAGAATACAAAACAAAGAATCTGGCTAGGAGTGTAGATGAAACAGCTCTTGTGATTTAAGATGTTACTTTCCTTGACTGTTAGTTGTTACTTTTCACGTAGGAACTACTGCCCCAACATTTAATCAACAACACGTTATGGAAGTACTCATGTCCCAGTGAAGGCAGTGCACAAATCATGTTGACTCTGTTGATTCTGCACTCATGAAAATACAAAACCACTCACATAATCTATTAATACAGCTCTGTTGTGAGAATAATGATTAACAGCTAGTCATGGTGACAGCTAAAATTGCAGATTGGCAATCTGTGCCTTAAGGCTCTTGTTATCTGTAGCACTTGCATAGCAGTAACTAATGAATAATGTTCTTTTTGCATGCAGCAATCTACTTTGGAGCCTTATGGAAAATATTATAGCACCATATCAAAATTCAAAATTAAATTACAGGAGTAATTTACAAACAGTGCTTGTATCCTCAGGATAAAATTTGTTTGTTTCTCAGTTTAGTACTGTTAGGACTCAGGGGGTCTGAGATTTGTAAAGCCAGGACAAGTTTATTAATCATGTTCTTTCTTTGTAAAGTTTCAATAACTAATCTCTTTTCACAACTTGTTGTCAGTTTGAATTTTATTCATGGATATAGTGAAATGGTTAATTTTGGTCTGTTGTGTTCTAACCTAAAGTCTGAAGATAAAGCAACTTTGTGAAACATCACTCTTTATATTGTATATTTAAATATCATCGGTTCTCTGTGATCAATGGGCTGCTTTGGAGAGTGCTACTACTTTAAATCATCGTTGGCTATTGAGGAAGAATGACATTCTGTTAAATAAAATATGACCAAATGAAAATTAAAATACATATATATTTTCGTGTTTGTACGTGGGAGTGTTTGTCTGGATTCCTTGTGCTAAAACATGTATGGAAGACATTAACAAGATGAACTGCATTTTTTTAATCAAGGTATTGAAAGAAAAATACTGAATGGTATGTCAGCATGAAAGTCTGGTAAAACTGAATGCCTCTTTCCACCCATCAGTAAGTTTTAGAGAGTATATTTCACATTTACAATAACATTTTGAACTGTCTCTTGGAAGTCTCTCTTACCTCACAGTGAAGATCAGGTAGAGATGCAACACAAGAAAAGCTCATTTCCCCCTCCAAGATAATTCCTACTCTCCTGCCTCCAGGCTTCATCTGTAGTGTGTTCCCTAGCATTGTCTCATGTTCATTGACTCTTCTTTTGATGCCACATCAGGGAGAAGTGGCATTAGTTTTTCACAGAGATGTCCCTTTCTTCAGGAAAATGTTTCTGTTCTCAGGAGAGATTAACCAGGGTAGGATAGAACAGGCTGTGTGGCATTTGAGCACTGCCTGACAAATGACCATATTTCATTCTAGATTTTGCTTATCCCATGGGTAGGCAGGCCCAGTAAATTACAGTAATTTATGCGCTTCTTTAATGTCATTTTTGTAGTATGCCTTGCTTTAGACAAAGACACTTATTCACCTCTTCAGCACATTTTCCATATCTTTTCTTTCCGTATCTTCCTGGTCTACACAGATTAAAAAATCTAAAAATAGGCTGCAGTAGCTCCCTGTTTCACACATGATTTTTTAACAAGTTGAAAAAATGTTGATAGGTTCTCATCTATGTGGGAATGTAGTCCCTCAGCTCCCAGGTGCTGCATGGTTGTGCACAGCATATAAACCATTGCTGCACAAGGGTGCATTTCATCATGCCATGACTGTACAAGCTACATGTCAATACAGCTCTCTCCTCCTTTGGAAATCCCTCACTTGCATCCCTCTGACTGAGCAGAGCTGAAGCCCCTATAATGGTGTGGTTTGCAATGCCAGTGTTCTGAGTTATGACCACTACCCATTTGTATGATGCCAGGCTGCTTTTCCCTTCAAACTACGTGTGTGCACCTTTGGGGGGAGTGTGTGTGTGTATGCCTGCTTATCTCACCCCAGCTCCCATGTTGGACCCCCTTCCCTAATGGTGGTTTTCTGTGGGAAAATGACAGAGGCCTCAAAGCTGGCATCTTGTGTTGACCTGTGACAGGGTGTTGTGATGTGCTCAGGGTGCCTGGCTCTGATGTGGAGCTGGCTGGAGCATCCTACAGTCCACGTGCGACTCCAGTGCCTTCAGTTCCTGCCAGAAGAAACCAGCCTGTGAGTTGGGGGGATGGGGGGTCCAGGCAGTCCCGGGGGCCCATGGCTGCCGGGGGAATGCAGGCCAGGGTGCCCGCGGCACCGGCCCTCCCGGGTCCCGGGGGCCAATGGCTGCCAGGTTGAGGCGGGGCCTCGGCCAGCAACCGCGCGGGGGGAGCTGGGGGCGGAGCCTCACTGCAAAAAAAAGTGCGCCTTCTAGTCTGGTGCGCCTTATCTGATCTACAAAGTTGTGAATTTTGCTGACTCCCGGGCGTGTGCCTTATAGTCCGGTGTGCCTTATGGTCGTGAAATTACTGTAGGTAGGTGGGCAGAGGAATGCTTTTGCTGCCCATGGCAGGAGTTCATACACGACCTCCAGTAAAAAGGAGAATGTCAGTGTAACTTCCATCAGTGTAGTGGCATGACCAGGAGGGTGTGCAGGAGTATGGGAGTCTTGTCTGTGGAATTAATTACCCATCATGCTACCACAACTCTGGTGCAGCCCGCAGTGGTGCTGCAGTGATGAAGAATAGAGGAATGGATGGTGAAACTGGGAGCTGTGCTAATAATTTCAAAAGTACTGGCAGTGTTTACACAAATCTCTGTCTGTGGAGCACAATAGAAACAAAGTAAGTGTTCACAAAGCCAAAAATTATCTGCATCAGTAGCAAATAAAGTATTTTGTCACACTGCCTGCATGATTCTCAGCAGTGCTGTTTTCATTCCCATGAGCTGAGTAGTGGGGAAAAACAGCCCTTGGCCTTCCAGACATGTACAGATGGTTGGCTAGTCAGAAGCCCTTCCAGTACCTGAACCTTGACCAACAGTATCCTTTCTCCTCTGGACAGATTACCAGGCTGTCAAGAAATCCTCTTCCCATCATCCATCAGCTTAACTGCTGAAACCTCTGGAGATTAGCAGCTGAGAAAGTGCCTATGTAGCAAAAGTATGTCACACTGGTCAAAATGGAAATAATATTTTGTTTTGCACTATCATTTTCTTCTATTCAGATATAAAACTTTCCATAATTTAATTTACAGAAAAAAATATTAATGAAAAAATATTATTTAAATATAACTGTTTAAATTTCATCTCCAGCAGTGGTAATGCTACAGAAAACAGATAATAATTTGGTTTGATAGCATTAATTTTCATTTCAGTCTCTGAAAATAAAAACACTTTTTAAATAGACATATAATTTCTTCCTTATGGAGCAATGAAGTAAAAATGAGACTGATTTTAACCATATCCCAATCCTAGAATCAAAAATAAAGTCTAACCCTGATGAAGAAGCATTTGAGATGCTGATCTTAATGAGATTTTTTTGAGATTTTGATGTATAAACCAAAACTTATAAAATCTGAATGTGAAATATAAAACCTCAAATTAGTTTATGAATAAACAAAATAGTGGAAAATAACATATAGAAATCTTTGCAATTGCTTCTTTTTCTTTAATGCATATATCCTTTTACAGTTTAGATCCAGCGACCATAAACCAAGAATACACTCTGAAATCTGAAAGTGCTCAGATAAAGTATGAGGTACAACTGTGCGTTATACTATCAACTGGATTTTTTATATTAGGGCTTTATATTATCATTATTAGATCCTTTTAAGGTTCCTGTAACAAAGACCTCAAGGAGAAACAAAGTCTTGTTAGCAAAAAAGAAGAAAAAAAAGAAAGGAAACACATAATTTATCTTTTTTGATTTACAGTAATTTCACGACCATAAGGCGCACCGGATTATAAGGCGCACTTCTGGGTGTCGGCAAATTTCCGAACTTTTGCCGATATATAAGGTGCATCGGCCTATAAGGCGCACTTTTTTTTTTGCAGCGAGGATCTGCCCCCAGATCCCCCCGTGCAGTTGCTGGCTGAGGCCCCGCCTCCACCTGGCAGCCGTGGCCCTGCTGGCTCCCCCTGCGGCTCGCGGCTCACACTTCCAGGTTGGCAAATTTCCGAACTTTGTCCATATATAAGGTGCACCGGGCTATAAGGTGCACTTCCAGGTTCGGGCCAAAATTTTAGTCAAAAGGGTGTGCCTTATAGTGGTGAAATTACTGTAACTTCTTGTTCAGATGACTTCCTTTTTTCTTTTAAAAAAACTGTGGATCTCAGATCATGTGCTGCATCAAGTTGATGTGCACCTGTACAAGCAGGCTAAACCAGAATAGTCCCCTAAGTTGTTTTAGTGTCATTAAAACACTTTGACATATAACACCTTTAAAAAAAATAAATTACAGACTAAAGTTAATAATGAAATAATGATGCTGCACTCAAGAGAGTGTTTGAAAAAAATGCTTGCAAGCCTACCTGTACATAGTCTCTTAAAGAGATGTGGTTTGCAGTCAGGTTAGGAAATGACAGTCTTCAGCCTCCACAATTAAAGACATGAGAAAGGAGCATATCTTCCAGGAATACGACTTTTTATATGGGCAGGTAGTGAAGGACGAGAGAGAACAGTTTAAAACTGAAATAGGAGAGATTTAGGTTAGATGTAAGGAAGAAATTCTTTATTCAGAGTATGGTGGGGATGTTCCATCCCTGGAAGTGCCCAAGGCCAGGTTGGATGGGGCTCTGAGCAGCCTGGTCTAATAGGAGGTGTCCCTACTCATGGCACAGGGGTTGGAACTAATAAGGGTGAAACTATGACCCAAACCATTTCGTGTTTCTAAGATTTAACCTACTGGTAATTTCTCAGTATGGTAATACTGCCTCATTATAAGAATGTAGTAATATATGGAAGCAACTGCAGTGCAGTGTGGATTAATTAACATTCAGTCATTAACTGAGATTGACCTGAAGTCACAATTCCTGCGAGTAACATCCTCTGCCACTTGATATTTGGTGGAGGATCTTGTAGGAGTTTTCAGGGAAGCTGGGCATATGAACTACTATAGTTGCTTTTTTCCTTCTGTAAGTTCTTCTCGCGAGATCATTGCCTCTAGATTTCTCTGAATGTCCTGAATTATGAAAGGAAGCACGTGGATCTATTAGAGAAGGATTTCTTTAATCTTCATTTATTGGTATTTTCCTTCTTCCAATTTTATTGATGATGAGGTGATTTTTGTGTGAGGGTTTTTCATGTGGTGTTTGATGGGTTTTTTTTGGTTTTGTTTTGTTTTGTTTATTTGTTTTTTTTTTGGAAGGGGAGCAGATATGTCCTTTTTTCAGTTTCAAGGTAATTCATCAAATGATGTTTTCACAAACTCGCACCTACAAAAAAATTATTTTTGACTGACTGTTCTCCCCAGTTTATTATTCAAATATTAGCTGTTTTTAATGATTAAATATAAGCACCTTAGAAATGCATAATGATGCCAATTTCCTGCCTAGTTTCTCTTTCCTAGAAGCACCTTAACAGTGCAATATAAAGTGTAAGATGACAGCAATTTACACCTCTGCAGAGATAATAAAATGCAAATAATGTGGTTTATCTTGAGTATTTTCCACTGGAAAAAATTAATTTTACACTGTCTTTATTCTCCCACAGGGAAAAAAGAAAAGCACTAATGAGATGAACACTGTTTTCTTATTTATTTATTTAGTTACATTTTAAAGCCCAGGTAAGAATTTATCTACCACAAAAGGCTGTCAGGAAAGTTGGGTGTTGGTTGGGTGCCATATAATGAAAATGCACCTGCCCGCTGCCTTTTACCACTGCTTGTTTGCAGAGTGATATTTGTGAGTTTCAGATTGCAGAAGTAAGTTTGTGTTTGGGTGAAGTAATTAAATATGCCTTTAATGGTTTGCATTTCAGATATGGAAACCTCTTCTTTATAAATGGTACTTTGTATGGGTTTTAGTTACCATGGGATTTTTGTCACATAGCTTCACTGAACAGAACTGCTGCACCCTAGGGAGAAAAGTATCACTGCCATCAAAGAACTAATTTTGGGAAGGCAGAGAATAAAACTGTCAGCTTTTCCAAGCCGAATTTCCCAAGGGACTTTTTATTTTGTGAGGAAAACTACCAGAGACTAGTAGCAGTACTGGTATTGATTTTAATGTTCAAGTTTGCAGTCATTATTTGCAAGAGTATTTTGATTAAAATGACCTGACTTTGATTTTCCTTCTCAAAATGTCTTTGATTTTCAAATTGATTTTCTGTCTGTTTATAACCTGTAACTAAAACAAAGTGTTTTGTTTCTTTTTTTTAAATCAAGCCTGCTATTCTGATTATTAAAACGATACCATGAGTCTGAATGATTAGCACTGCACTTTTTAAAGGAAGTTTTGTTCTCATGTCCATTTTGGTTCTGCATTTCATTTGCCAAACTGCCATAATTTCTTATGAAAGAGATCATCTTAAATTGAATGTGCTCTGTTGCTTGACTTATGTCACATAAAATCATAAGTTGCAACTATATATTGGTTCCTATAACAGATGAACTAAAATAAGATTAAATAGCCTAAGAGGACAGTAAAAGTCAGTTACTTGCTGATTTACTGAACTAGGAAAATAATCACGTCATTAACTCCCATCTTAAAATGCAAGACTGGTCTTCTGATAAGTTTGGTTAATGTTTGCACCTGCTCTATAAATTTAAACAACGGACTCCTCAGCTTTATTGCCTCCATCCTCAGATAGTGAGGTCCATAATTCCAGGGCACAGATGATTAATGCCACCCTGTTTGGATTCCTGCATCTGTGTGATGAGTCAGGCTGCGTGGGAAGGGACAGTTTTAAGCCTTTGAATTTTTCCCATCTTTCTGTATTCTCCTGAGGGACTGGTCAGAATTTGTCCAAGAAGCCCTTCTCTACTGAAGATTTTGGATATAGCGAAGGTGAAACTGTAAAACATTTCAATATCATTGACATTTTGGAAGTAATTTTTAAAAACAGTTTAAATATGTTTGTTTTGATAAAATTATTCCTTTGATAGTTAACGGTATAAAATACTTCTGCTTCAACTTGGATACTTTATTTTGTTAAAACCTTTGGGATTTTTACAATTCATTATAACATGAGACAAGTGTAATTTCAAAATCCATATACATTTCTTATGAACTAAATTTCCTTTTTAATCTTTTGTTTGGATCAGCATCTCTTGTTTGCTGAAGGTGCCTTCCAGAAAGGTCATGATTTGATCAGTGTGTGCCTCCAGTCCTTCAGAACCATATTCATCCATTCAAATATTTGCTCTTTTTTTTTCTTTTCTCTTCATCCATCCCAACGCTTTGACCTCATCTTCTGTCACCTGGTGACAGCCAAAAGATCTTCTCAGGTGCAGATTAAATAAACATGTTTGTTGCTTTGCATCTTTCTTTTCAAAACCCTTAAATTCTGATATGGGTGCCAGAATCACTTTCTAATTCTCCACTTTCACATGTGAAAACCAACAAATTTCTCAATACTATGGTAGACAAAGGCCCATGTATATCAAGGAAGCAAAAATAACCACTAATGGGGAGGGGAATGGGGAGAGATAGATTAGAGAGAGGGAAAAGTGAAGATCTACAGTGACAGCAATAGCAAGGAACTAAAGCATTAGGATAAATAATGCCATGCTCGAAGTATTTATTCCACCATGTAATGGTTCCCTTTCCTTTCTGATCAGCTCTCAACTGAAAATCAATTTACTTTAGCAGAGACCACACCATGTTATGGTGCTATTTATTTTAAAAATTGTATTCTCTTTGCAGCATTGTTGACTACCACCAACAGTAGGTCTAGAACATACAGTATTGACCTTGCTTGCACAGACAGAATATAATAGAACTAAAAATGTTTAATATGGTGATAACAAAGATGATCTCATGGTACTTGCACATGGAGAGTAAATGTAAGTAAGACAGTTCAGCCCTGAAAATAGCCGGTGAGGTCTGAAATATGATAAAAGCCTGAAAACTCATGAGTGATTTGGAGAAACTGAATAACTTGGGGTTTTTTTTCTTACATGAGCAAAGACTCACCACACAAAGTTATCAGGCTGCACATTCAGGATGCATAAGAAAAAAATGAATCTTCATCCATTCTCTAATTAAAATATTTTCATCATTACCATAGAGCACTGCAGATGCTGAAATTATGCATGCCTTCCAAAAATATATTCATTAAATGATTATTTATTTAGGGTCATTAAACACAAAAGGAGTACGTCAACTGTCTCAGGGATATCTTGAGACACAGGGCTCCAAGTACTTTGACAGTTCTCCAGGGGAACATCCATTCCTGCTTGCACCATTCTCATGTCTTCCCTGGGCATCAGCTGCTGCCCACTGTCAGAAACAGGACTAGGCAGACCTTTAGTCTTTCCCAGTATGGCTTTTCCTGCCTTCACTAAAATAGCTTGTATGGTGCAGGCTTATTTAGTGTCCAACACTGTGATGGATTTGAGATTTGCTGGTTGTAAGAACTGTCCTCTTTTGGGATTCTTCAAAGACTGTTATGCTGCAGGGGCTTGCTATCATTAAGATAGATGTGGGAAATTCACATTACCTGACTTGAGACATCTATATGTGAGGTAATCATCTGAATCCCTGCTCTGAACAGTGGAGAAGAGAATTCATGGCTATTGTCATCTTCCCTAGGAGATAAGCTGTGCACTATGAAACACAGAACTCTCTGTAAGGGAGCCAAGAGATTAACTCTCACTGCCTTTGACTGGCATCCACGTTGGAGAAAATGTGAGTGGACAACTGGTAACAAAGGCAAGTAAGTAGAGGGTTGCATTCTGGTTCTACTTCCTCCTCTGCGGAGCATATTGAAAAAAAAAAAAAAAAAAGCAGAAAACCTGGCTTTAAATTTTTTTTTCAGAGAGATATTGGTATATTTTCTAAAACATGAGTACAAGGGTGAGTCAGCTGGAAAATCTCTCTGGCATACAGACTTCAACCAGTTTTGGGGTCCACAAAGATGTTAAAGACATCTTTTTTTATCCGGAAAGATCCTGTTCTTCCTTCGTGAGTGTAACATGTCTGCAAAAGATAAATTTGACTAGAAAAAAATATCTTAATTGCCTGATTGTCATATATTTTTTCCAAAATCCCAGTTCTACATTTCAGAGGGCTAGCTAGGAATGAGTAAAATTCATTTAAATCACTCCTGGCCCTAAAAAGCTGTATAATGGAAATAAAACTGCCTAAGAACAATATCAGACAGGAGGTGTACAGAGAGCAGAACATCTGAAGGGCAGCACAAGGAAGAGTACAGTAATTTCACGAATACAAGCCGCACCAATTTGACCAAAATTTTGGTGGAAACCCGGAAGTGCGGCCAATATTCCGGGGCGGCTAATACATTAACAAAATTCTAAAAGTTGCCAACACGGAAGTGAGAGCCCGCGGCAGCCCCAAGCCAAGCTGGAGCCCGGCCAGCCCCGGCAGAGGTGGGAAAGCCTGGCAGAGGCGGGGCCAGCAGTGTGGGGGGCGGGCGGCAGAGCCTGAGCCAGCAGGGCGGGGCAGGGGGGCGGCAGAGCCCGGGCCAGCAGGGCGGGGGAGCCCGGGAGAACTGGGGCTAGCAGTGCAGGGGAGCATGGCAGAAGCAGGAAGGCCGGTGGGTGGGGCTGCCTGGCAGCGGGGGAAGCCCAGCAGAATCGGGGCCAGCAGCGTGGGGGAGCCCGGCGGTGCGGGGGCCTGCAGTGCCGGCCAGGGCGAGGAAACGCGGCGGCGGTGCAGACGGGAGGGGGCGGCCGGCGAGCCTGGTGGCGGCGGCGGCAGCCCTGCCGGCAGGGCGAGCGAACGTGGCAGCGGGGCGGTGCTGACGGGAGAGGGGGGCCAGCGAGCCCGGCGGCGGCGGCAGCACCACCCGGCCAGCCCCGCCAAGCCGTGGCGCTGAGCTGGGCCACCCGGCCCCGTCGGCAACCATGAGCGGGCCGAGCCTTCCTGGCCCCGCCCCGAGCCAGTAAAGCCCGCTATGCCGCGATCCTGTTACTAATTGGCCAATTTGTGAAAGCTGCGCACGGATTCTCGCGACGAACGAAAGTGCGGCTAATATTCGGGGTGCGGCTTATCTATTGACAAAGACAGCAACATTGTCGAGGCACCGGAAGTGCGGCTTATAATCCGTGCGGCTTGTATTCGTGAAACTACTGTAGGCTGCTATTGCTTAGGTTCAGAGGAGCTGGACTGCGCAGCTCCTGGAGGTTGAATTCATTCACAATAGGATTGCATCAGATGTATGACATATTATTTTGAGCATTATTTCTTTGTTCAAGATAAAATCATCTGTCTTTCTGCCATATGGAAAGAAGTTTGTTACTCAGTATTATTCCTATCGCCAGTGAAAAACAATTTCCCAAATATCTGTGTCTTCACTTACAATTATACCTGCACCTTTAACTATTTATATATTATTTTCAAAGCTGAAAATCATTCTCTTCAATTCCTCTTCAACTCTTCCATCTGTATCTATAAAAGGTCTTTTTTCTTCATGATGACACTTAAATTGCTCACCACCCCTTCTTCAGACATATTAAATGTATCACAATGCTTTGAAGGTACCCTAACTGCCTTGAGCCAGCATTCTTCATTTAATCTGTGCTCCAAATACAATGTTTTGCTTTGTTAATCTGTAGGGAACTGCTTGCTGTTATGATGTTTTGATATAAAAATGCATCTGCTGGATACTTACATGAAGGAGAACTTACAGTAATAGCAGCTGACAAATAACTATTTGAGTCAAAATGGGTGGCATTTATTTGACCACCTTCATTTACGTGTGACCTAACTCTGTACACCCTCATCAATAAAGAGGAACAGTCACTTCTAAGGCACTACTCATCATATCCAAAAGCAGAAATCTTTGCTAGGGGAAGCTGTTGGTATGACTGGGAGAGGAAGCATAATGGAAACCTGAAACAGCCCATGCACTGCGTGGAGGCAGTCCACAGGAGAAGAGAATTGTTTCTTTATAAGTTATTAAACAGTGGAAGAATCTGTTTTTATTTCTTTTATTTCTAATTAAGAGGTAGGTCTCCAAAGGACAATACGTGGTAACAAAATGCAGTTAATAAGGCTTTTGTCATCAAAGAGGCTCTGCTTCACACACATCTGACCTCTCCTTCACCTCCTTCAGAAGATGATTCAGCTCATGCCAGAAGTACTGAAATGTGCTCCAGCTGCTTTTCTGAGACACAAGGCAAAAGGAATGGACTGTGAGATGGCAGGGAATCTTTCCACATTGTTCTTTATTATGGTCAATATTCAAGTCCACAGAAGGGTGAGTATGCAAGTTCAGGGCTCCTGAACAACTGATCTGCATGGTGATGGATCAATAAAAGACATAGTGTCTCTTAAATTGTGCCTCTTTACATTCAACACATATTGAACATCAAATTAGCTAATGAGATGGGTGCATATTACAGTTTGATGTTTTTCTTCTCTCCTTAAAAAGTAAAAAAAAATCCAAAAATCATAGGGTCCTGTGCTGGATCCATGGACTCATTGCTTATGAATCTGGAGAATACTTCTTGTGTGGTCAGCTAAATCTCTTCCTTGAAAAAGTCAGCCTCTATTCAAACAGCAATGGAGACCCAAAGGCTTCTCTCAAAGGATTCACTCTAAGGTCTCACTGTCTTTTTGCCAGGGGTGTATCATAACCCAGAGATCCACAGCTGTTTTAATTGGAGCAGTTGGAACTTATCACAAGTTTAAATTAAAAATTTCTCTATTTTTCATAGAGGGAAGGAAATCTTCAGAATTAGCAGTGCTTACTCATTTGGGATTGCAGATACAGTAACTTGTTGGGGAGATGTCAATAACTCAGACCTTTACTCTGAGCAATGAATTTGTGTGTTTGAGCACTAGTTGAACATTGACTCAGTGGGAACAGGGACTGGAGATGCGGGTCTGATTCTCTTGACCTACCAGTCAGCAAAGCAAGGATTGTTATTTGCTGCTTGCAGCTGTCAGGAGAAAATTATTTTGTTACTCACTTGTTCTGTAATTTAATAAGACAACAACCCTGTATGTGGAGAATTTAAAGCAGGCAAAAGAGTAAAAGGAAAGTGAGAGAAGGGATGGCAGCAAAGTGTTTAATGCATTAGGATGTCTATCTTGATGTGTCTGTTGGAGCTTTATCCTATCCTATGTTGGAAACTGCTTTCAAATTAAAAAGTTCTTTAAGCAGCCACCCACCCTTTGCCATGGGATATTGAAAGCAGCCAGAGGCACTGCTAGCTGTGCAGACGCAAGAACCTGGAGAGGAACCAACATGTGCATGGCTCTCCTTCAAAAATGACAGGCTTCATAACCAGAGACAAAGTATGTGTACTGCTGGTGTGTCTGAGTTTGGCTGAGTTTGGCTATTTTTTCTTGAATGATTGAGGGCAGCATCAGAAAATTTGGGAGCCTGAAAAACTAAGTGTGGCCTGACAGTATCCGCTCAGTAGGAATCAGAACTCCCTGTGGCCCAAGTTTATTTCAGAATGGCAACTTGCTCCTCTTACCAATTTAAAAAAAAAAACTTCTCTCTGTCTTTCTATGAACTGAGCTTGTAATGCATGGAATAGCTCTTACCCTCTTGTACATGCTTAAACTGCATCCTTCTGGCTCCAGCCATGAAGTTGTCTATACATCTGAGTACATGTTGTTTCATTATATAATCACATTTCTGTGAAGTATTGGATGGCAATGTTTACTATAAAGGTTTGAAGGATATTTTTTGTTTATGATGAGAATTCTGTGACAGGGCCACCTAAGACTAATGAGCGAAAAAGAAATGGTATCAGTAGCAGTTAAAAGGTAATTTAAAGAATTAACAGCAGGAAAAGAGAATGCTGTACACAAACTACTTTATACATTTCAGACCTTCTTTTTAAACAGAAGCAGGTGGTAGCTTTCCTATTGTGATTCCAATGCTTTTTACTGGAAATCAATCACTCCTTCCATGGGAACCCATTAGAAACCTTAATAATAGCAATCTATTGCACCTCACTGAGGTTTTCCAGCATTCTAATCTTCTGGAGTTGTGTTTACCAATGATTTAGAACGGCTGGCTTCTCTAAAATACATTAATTGGTTGTAATCCTACTGTGTTTAAAGTCTTGCAAAAAGGCATTTTATATCGATTATAGTCTTCCTCTGGGATTCTAGGGAATGAATGTGATGTGATCTGGAGCTAGCACAATTTCATGCTAGAGGATTGGTGTGTTATTCACTAAAATAATTTTTTAAAAAAAAGCAAAAGGAAAAATGCAAGCAACTGTAAATGCAAGGGAAGGAAGAATTTATGAGACAGATGAGATTTAGGTGATTTTGGCACTTCAGACTGCAGCTTCAGACTCTCTTTTGAGAAGGTCTGCATTATTTTCCCCATTGCCTGTGACATTGCAATCCTCTGCTTTAGACCACAGTCTCTTGTACTTTTTCTCCAGAAGGGATTAGTGAGAAGAGCAGGCTAGAGCTTGGGTCCGCATCTTGGATGATGGCATGGAGCTCCTTGAAGAACTGGGAGGCTATAAAGGACAACTCAAAACATCTCTTTTAGAGACGTTTTATTTCCAGACATATCTTTAGTTTTCACTGTGATTATAACTTGCATGCACTTGTCTCTGTCTTTGGATATGAAAGCAAGGCACCCTTTCAGCTGGGTGAAGAAGGCCCTTCTTTTCTGTCTGCTTTAGGAAGAGAACAAGAGTGTGTGCTTAGTATAAGGCATGTGTCTTCCTGCTCTCACACATGGGCTGGTCAGGGGTCAGATTTCTGATGTAGAGATGATTTGAAGGCTCCTTCCTGTCAAATTCAAGTGTATGAGAGAGAGTATAAGGACTGACCATGTTATTGTATTTTTCAAAATTTGATGTTTCAATATTTAAGAAGGTATTTACCAAGAAAGTTTTAAACATTACATATTCAAGCAGAAAGCAGGTATACTTTTGGGTGGGTACCTTAAAGTTTTGAAGATGGTATTTGGGCATTGGGCGTAAGTTCATTTAGCGGGAAAAAAGGTCCCAGTTAATAAAGTAACAAGACTAATTTATCTAATGATGCATTTATGCATGAGTCTGAAATGTTAGTGTGAGCACTCTAAACTAGTTGATTGGGAAGCTTTAATATCAAAAACCTTATTAGACATTTCTGTGTTTTTTAAGCATCTTGAATCTTAATCTTCAGTAGCACTGTGACTACAAAGATGGTAGATTTGTTTTTAATAGTTTGTTATATTCTTAATCAACAATAGTAGTTTATATATGCCTATTTCAGCTATGTAATATGATGAAAAGAAGATGAGGAAGAGGGAAGTTGTCTTTATAGCATGAATCTGTAATGTGTTGTTTATGTTGTTTATAGTAAGAAGAGAAACCTTGTGGGGCTAGATTTGTTTTTGTTAGAAAGCTTATTTGAAGATTTATAAAAGTTTTACCTTATTGCTTTACTATACAAATATAAATATATATTTTAAAATATATTTTACTATATAAATATAAATAATTTTTTAAAATATCAAGAATGTGATGGGTGTGCAAAGATTTATCTTATTGAAAAAAAGGCATATCTGATTAATGTATGTCCAAATGTCCAAAAACATACAGCCATACATAAGGGCTCATTGGTGAGATAAATAATTGCATGTTTTATAAGAATGAAGAAAGTTATCGGGCTGTGGGGGAGCATGGTTATGGGGTCGAGTCTGCTGCTTCATTCTGCTGGGATGGGGCACTGGGCAGGGCTGATACCAAGTAAAAAGGAGCAGGGGCAGAGGGAACGGGGCTGCGAGCACAGCAGTGCTTTGCTGCTCAGTGCTCATGGCACTCTCTTGCTCCTGAAACAATTCATAGGCTTTGTCCAAAGGATGTGACACAGCAAAATAGGGTGTGATGAGCAACAGACCGTGAGCAAGGCTGCTGCTTATGTTGAAGATAGTGGCAATTGTTGGAAATTTCTCCACCAATACTCATGCTTGGCCTCACCAGTGTCACATAACAAAGTACACTATAGTCCCCAACCTCAGCTCCACTATTTGCATAGTGACAGTGACTTCATTAGCCCCCTTTCACCTCATCATGCCTCTGGAATCTCATGCTCTGTTGCTAATTCTGTGTGGTTCTCACCAACTCCCTGTTTCATATGCAATATTTAATTTTCCATGAATGGTCCAGATGCTTTTGTCTGGAGATACTTGGCATTTAAAAAGATCATTTGTTTGAGAGGGCCTAGACTGACAAGTTAGATGTCTACATCATTATTATCTGCTATTCTGACAATCTATGTGTCATTCACACATTTTACCAACAGTGATATTGTGTATTATTAGAGAGCATTAATAAAACATTATTGAATTAATCCCTGTACAGGGATCATCCTGTTAGAATATTCTTCACTTCAGTGTAACTCTCCATTGACAGCTGCATTTGGGCATCTGCCAATTAGTGCATTCTTAATCCATTTAATGTGTTCTCTACCAGTCTATAAGAGACTAATTTTGTAATAAGATTCACATGTGGCACTAAATCAAACACCTCATGAAAGGCAGAATTTTTCAATTACTTTTGTCAAACAAGTTAGAAATCTCAGAAAAGAAAATCACAGTTACAGTCATCTTGGGGACTGAGTTACTGAATCTGAGTAAAAATGTCTTCTAAAGAGAAAAGTATTAAAATATTTCTTTAGGGCTAATTACACTAAGGGATTTTAGAATCATGAGTGTGACTTCTAACCCAGGTGCAGTCCATTTTCAGGTAAGTTAATGAAAAGTGAGTAAGAATAAGGTGTAGCATCTTCAGGGGAAAGGAATGGAGATACCTTTTGCTCCCTTCTTTCTGGAAGTTTCCTCCCTGAATACATTGCTCCTCAAATTGCTCTCCAATGAGAGAGGTCTTAGTATACCTTGGTGTTGAAAAAAAGGAGAGGGAACTTGAGTAGCTATGCAGGCCCTGTGTTCCAGACATTCTTTAAAAAAAAAGCACTGTCTCTTCATTATCTTCTGAAAGAAAGATGGCAGAGCAGGACAAGAAAGAGGCACAAAACAGGATAGAGTACCTGTAAATTCTCTGCTCTCCTTCCTTCCATCTCTGTTTCTGAATGATCATTTTAGATATCTCCCAGGTCTGCCTTTGTGCAATCCATTTTTGGACACCTGAAAGGACATCTGCACAGACTACTGTCTATCACTGTCTGTATGCAGCCTCCAATCTAAGCGTGGCAAGTGTAGGCTTCCACTGGTCAAACTGGCATTTAGCAAGGGACATTGCTAGCATTAATACACTTCAAGTCTTCAGAGGGAGCAATATTGTATTGCACGTGGCAGCTCTTTGCCTTCCTGGCCCTACTGCCAGAAGTGAAAACAATGAACTCTGGGGTCTTCAGCCTAAGGACAGGCTTTCAGTGCACTAAGGTTTTTGTGCCTCTAAGTATCACTATTTTGTAATAGAAGGAAAATCTGCCTCGAATGTGTAATATGAAATAATTCAGAATAATATCACATTATTATTTTTTAACTTGTCTTAATTTAACATGTGCCTACAAACTGAGAACAGTAGCTGCACTGATCTTATAAATTTAAATAAGCCAGAAACAACTCTCAGGATATTCCATACTAATGGTGATATTATGCAAAATAACCACATGCAAGGAAAATCATACAGACTTTTGGGAACCATAACATTCCGTATTTCCAGATCTATCCTGATGTCTATATAACAATTTTAAAATGTTATAATTCCTTTGTATATGGCATCAGTCCGTTTCATGATCGTTAAGGTAATTTAATTGTGCAGGTCTTCAAAGGTTTAGTGTTACTGTCATCCTTCAGGTGATCATTGTTACTAGAGAAGATGAGAGGAAATGGATTCAAATGTCATGATCCTGACATGTTGGCAAAATGGTCAGAAAAAATTGGATTGCAGTTCAACAAGCTTGAGAACAACACTGTACTTATATGAAAAAAGAACAGAACACAAAAAGGAAAAAGAAACACAAAGGGAAAAGGAAAATAGAAGTTCCCAAGGAAAGGACCGAGATATATTATGAATAAAAGCACATGGACCAAGGTCAACAGTCCAAAGGTGTCTGTTTCTGACAGTAAGCAACATTTCATGCTTAAGGAAAAACTACAAGACACAGGAAGGACAGAATGCCACTTCTCCTGACACTCTCTGAACTTCTGGCACTTGAGATTAGAAGCTTAATGGATTGACATCTCCAACATAACATTTTAGAATACCTAAGTGTAGCTCCCAAGTTTTATTAAAAAATCTCTGGATGTATTTTTATTTGTGCTATCTAAATCATCCTGTGGCAAAAGGTTTCACATTTTAATTGTATACCTCATAAAACCTGTTTCCTTTCATTAATGTTAAACCTGCTGCCTATAATTTCTTTTTATGTCCTTTATCTTATGTTTTATGAAAAATAATGCACCATAGTTCTTACATTTTCCATGATTTTTTCTGATTAAAAAATTTTAAATTTTAAAATGTAAAAGTTAATTTAACTTTAAAAATAATCCACATGTTCTAATTGTTTTTGCAACTGTTACTGAGTATTGTGCTTACATTCCCAAAGAACTCTTCACAGGATCTCCGCAGTCTCATTTTCGAGTTGTCAAATCTATTGCAAGCTGCTGCTATACATATAGAATTACAATTATTTATCTTCATGAGACTTTACATTTTGTGCTTTTTAATGAGACTCTTCAGCAATTTTCAGCCAGTTTAGCTGTGACTAACATGAATATGAGTGCTTGTACTGCACCCAGGTATTGACCCATGTCTGATTTAGGAGGGGATCTGAGACCTATATTGGTTTGCCTATGTGCAGAGCCACTCACCATATAAGTAGGTATGTGTGCAGATACCTGATTTGTGATTACCCAACTGACACTTATGAACATAAATCAGGCATCCACAAATATCTATATTTGCCTGTCATCAAAATTCTGGTCCCCAGTAAATTAAATATCATCCTAGTTGAAAGCATAACTTCATGCTGAGCAAGCATTAGATGTATGTAGCTCAATCCTTAAATCCCAATGTTGAGAGAAAAGTCAGTTATAATCTCTGCATGTTGGTGCTGTTGATGCTGAATTGTTTTTTAAAAAATTAATAGATTTCTGTGGAATGGAGTCTGTAAACTGATTAATGACATGAACATCATGGCCTGGACCTTGTGTAGTTTTCAGACGAGACTGAACTGGAAAGAAAAGTAGAAAAGGGCTTACAGGTAGGACTGCTGTGTGTTCTTTGTGAACAGCTGCGATTACCTTTTGTTCAATTTTGTAGCTGTCAAAAAATTACTATAGAACATTCACCCAAAATATTAAAGGTAAACAGAAAACTGGGAAAATAATTTTCAAAATGTAGTGTGCCCAATTAGGCATGAGTTAGCTGAATGCCTGACTGCACACCCAACTGGAACATTAAATTTGTCATGGTTTCTTATTCAGTTTGGGTAATCGTGCATGCAAATGAACAGGTACTCATATAACCTGTAATTTCCATAAGTAATTGACATATTTGCATGTGTAATTACTTTCTTTGTAACTGAAGCTCAAATTTTGACTATCTTAACATTCATCAAGAGCATGAGCTTTGGTCCTTTCAGCTGGAAATAAAGTTCAGTGATCAACTGACAAATTGAATTCACCTCAAAAAAGTGGAAATTATCTCACCAACCTAGATAATCCTAAATTGCTCTTTTTCTGATTTAGGAAGGAGGAGTATCAGACTGCATCAGCAGTCATACATTACAAGATCCTTGCTAAATACAAACAACAAGATTCTAGATACAAAGCGAATATTCTTAGTAGCTAATAAGTCCCTAAAGATTTTTTTTAGAAAGAATAAAAATGTTGGAAAGAATAAAAAAGTTGGTCAACCCATCAAAGCTTCCTAGACTAAATACCATAGATACTGTATAGACATCTATATATTAATGCAAAGGGCTTGATCTCATGACTGCTGTGAAATAACCAGCATAATAGAGATAGGATAACTCATCACTATAATATGAACAAAATTCAATATACTAAGCTCAGGGAGGACAAATAAGAGAGAAGTAAAAATGTATTGTCTTGCATATACAAGATAAGGTACTTGGTAACTGAAAGTAAAAAGTATATCCCAAAAGTCTCTGGTTAATAGCCAAAAAGAATAAGGATGTAACACTGCAGGTATATAGACAGATCTTCACAATTTAGTCTGAAAGACAAAGCTGAAGCTTAATGGTAGGTATGAAAAAAGGTCAAAACAGAAACAGGATGAAATACTTGTTCTTTGAGGCAAAATGTGGTATGTGGTGGACCACAAGCTGGACATAAGTTAACAGGGGTGTCCAGCTGTGAACATCATGCCTGGGACGTATTATCAGGGATGCAGCCCACAGGGTTTCTGTTCCTCTCAGACCTCTCTTGCCAAACTACATTGCTGCGGTTGTCACACTTTGAGAAAGGCGCAAGAGAGTCCAGGAGAACCTCTAGAAAAGGTGGCCTTTGGGAAATATTGGAAAAACTGGATCTGGATATGACAGAATAGAAAATATTTGGGACAATGTAATACCATTTGGGCATATAGAAATCTGCTACAAAAAAAAGAGAAGATAAATTGTTTTCTGAGCTTTTTGTAGATAAAGAAACAGTGATAAGGTTTGGTTTTATTAAGAAATGATCAAGTTGGATATTAGGAAACACTTCCTCCTTATAAAAGAAAGTGGCACTGCTAGTCATAGCTTTGCTCTATATGAGTAGGCATCTGCAGTGCTTGTAAAATCTTAATTGCTGAAGATATTAAAAACAATTTAGCCATATGTCTTTCATGAATGACACAGGGATAATTGATCCTACCAGAGCTGGGTTAATTAATATTCTCAGGGTTGTTCTCGACTGTGCTTTATATAATTCTGTTATTTTGCAGTTGTATTTAGAATTATGTATTCTTAGTAATTGCACAGTCTTTTAAAAAAGCAGAATTGAAAAATTTTAACAGACCAGCAGGATATATTTTCACAGATGTTTACAGTTACTCTTTTCCTCTGGCCCCTTTATTTAGTGTCTGTTTCCAGAAAAAGAGTGGCTTAGTGGCTCAATATGCTTGTCCCTTTGGCAGGTCCCTGAGGACAGTCTGCAGGTAATTTCAGTGTCCAAGAGAGAAACAATCATGAAAGCTTTAGCCCTCTGAAAATTGGCTAATCCAAGCAGTCAGGGTTGTCAGGGTTGAATAATCTGCAAGGTCTCTCAAGAACAAAATGACTTTGACTTTCAGTCTATTTTTTGTTGTTTCTTATCCTGACTTTGATCTCTGAGTGTTTCTGGGAGGTAACTGTGGTGCCCCACAGTAACCCCCAGACTCATATGCTACATTTCTGATAGGAGCTCCCTCTGACTGATCCAGACACTGAGAAGCTGGAATAGCTACTGAGGAGGGAACAGAAGCCAGCACTCATACAGGCAGAGTCTTCCATCTTTCCTGAAATTCGTACCCATAAAAGCCATGTGCAGTATCAGGCAAAAAGCTGGAAGAACACCAAAAGTCAAAGTTTTAATAAAATAGGTATGACATATTTTAATGATTTTAATTATCACTTGGTTTAACCTTTTTAACTATTTGGTTATTTTAATGAAAATTTCATAGAGAAATTAATGAAAAATTTTCTTCCGAATCCATTACCTCTGAGCTGAATAAATAAGACTCTGCTTTGTCTTACAGCAAAGCCTGCCTGGTACTGGGGAGTGAGAAGAGTCTGAGTGAAAGCAGGAAACATAGGGGGTTGGATCTAACAAAGCAGCCAGTGAGCATGGGTTGAGGTGTGTTGGCAGTTTAGAGGCAACCATCTGCATCCAATTCCTTGCAACTTGCTCAAGCAGCTGGCATCCAGGGACCAGGCTGCCAGACATGGCAGGGAGTGGTGATGAAGTCTGCAGAAAGAGGTTTCCCTAGAAGTGATAAAGAGGAATTCTGCTGGTGTTAGGCAACAGTAAATACCTGTCAGCCTGGTGCATCACTGGGCTCCCAGAGCCATACCTGCTGACCACTGTGTACCTGCATGGTACACACTGGGGACAGTGATCTTTGAGAGTTATGTGAGCCAGTGAAATCAGTGGTGCTCTGCATGGGTTTGCCTCTCTGAAGTCTATGGTGCAGTCATATCAAGTAGGTGTCAGTGTGACTCCTGATTTCCCAGTCATAGTTGTGCAGCAGAACGTAACACAAACCAGGTTCCTTCACTGGAAGCTTGGCGGTGGCTATTGCTTCCTTTGGGAGAGAGGAAGGGAGGATGACACATTCACCATTTATATGGATAATACAAAAGGTAATTTAACTTTGCAAATTCAGATTCAAGGCCATAGCCATATTATTCTAACTGCTTTTTAAAACTTCAAGGATCTCTGCACTATTAAATAATGAGGCATGCATTCACAAAAATGCTCCCTTCAAAATATGAAGCAAAACAAACTGTTGCTTAAAACTCAGTTTCATAATTTCTGTGAGAAAAAGATCTTTTTATTTGGTATTTTTGTGTTTATTTGGTTTTATTTTAATGCTGCCATAAGACTTGCTTACAGCCATCAAATTTTTCCTTGTAAGTGCCTCTCTTCCCTGGGCTAAAGTAATTACACATAAATGATGATTTCAGACTGATGCATAAGGACAAATATTCACAATGCAATGGTTTCATAGTAGTCACATTTCAGTTTTACTTGCAGAAATCTTGATGGTTTAAGGAAGAGCTGCAGAACAAAATTGTTCCATGTCTTTAGAAAACACATGCGGATGTTGTTTTCCTTCTAATATTTTAACAAGGCATTATTGCTATGAATTAAATTTACTCTTATGTCTCAATCTGTCATATGTATCTATATGCCCATGACCAAATCCTGGGTCAAGTTTCTTGTCATTCAAAGAAATGGCACAGCATGAGACACCTAAAATTTCTTAATAGTAGGCAGCAAAAAGAACTAGACTGGGAAGCTGCAAGTAAGAGCTATCTTGAAGGTGTCTCTAAATCAACTTTTACTTTGTTTTCTACAGAAGGATGTCAACAAATGTCTGTCCGAAATACAAAGAAAGTATATGATTGACTTGAAATTTAAAGCATTTTATTGAGAATTCTTACCAGATTGAAGTGAAGAAGATCTCCTACTAAAGGAAGTCTTTTACTTACAAGCTGCTAAGAATTTTTGTACATTACATTTGTCTAACTTGTGTAGCTATAGATATGATGGCAAGAACTTCAAACAAGACCTTCTCTTCTGCCTTAATTTTGCGGACTCATATTTCTATTAAAATTCAAGAGGTTTCCCGCTATTCTGAAGAATTGCATTAGCAACAACAGCACCAGCCACTGGTGCAGGAAGTGTTGGTAAGGTTAATGTAGGGATTTTGAAGCCCTCGAACAGGGGACCCAGGAAAATTTTTACTGGAGGGATTAAAAAATAAGGCAGCAAAAAATCTGTTTGCAATAATTTAGCACAGTTTATCTTACATACTCAAGATTCCTTCCAGTTTAATTTTCTGTTATTTCTTGATTTTAACCACATATCTCAAGCCATATTGTGTTTTCTTTCTTTTTGTTTGTTTGATTAGCTTGGTTTTTTACTTTTGTTTTTGGGTGGCTTTTTAAAATTTTAGTTTATATCTTTGAAGCTTCATCCCCCAGAGCTGTGAGAATGTTATCTATCAATGAAAAAACTTAAAGTAACTTCCTACCTGCAGGGAAAGGCTGGAATACTTGAGTCCAAGATAGCCTGAGGACACCACACAAGAAGGATTTAACAATACAACTCCATGCTCTGTGAACAACAGAACTGAGGAACTCTCCCTTGGGCTCTAGCACAGCATTTCTTGCTCCTCCACCATCATAATTCCAACTCCCTGCAACTACTCTGTGTTCCCTACCATAATACTGCCCACTTTCCTGCAAGCCCTCCTCAGCTGGTCAGAATAGGAGCTTCTCTTTCCAGACAGATCAAAAGATGCTGCTCTTCCCCAGGAACCCCGTTTGCTAAACCCATTTCTTTATAATGGCGCTTGGTCAAGCACCAGTTGTTCCAATGTTGGGAGAAGGTGACTGCTGGCTGCTGCTGCTGTGGGGCAAGAAAGAGAAGTGCCAACCAGCCCCTGCCTTTCCACCACCTGGTGCACCCCTGGCACTCCACCTGACGGGTGGTTTTCCCTGCATTTGCAGGAACTTGGTGAGACCTCAGTACCTCTGTCAAAATGTTATTAATATTAGTTAATGCGCAACAGTGAAGCCTGGAGACTAATGGAAAGATAGAATGATGAAGTCTCAAATTAGATAAAATTAATCTTTACAGTTTTAAAGATACTGAAATTTTTGAAACCTGGCTCATGATTTTTGAACCAATGGAATTGTCAGATCTGAACAAAATGAACCTTGTAATAAACAACTCTACAATCTAGTATCTTGCAAGCCCTGTCACTGGCTTCTCTAAATTAGCGTCTTTCTTTGCTGGGAATGTAATACCACTCTTTCATTTTAACCTCAGTGAGGTGGAATTGTTCTAGTAAACTAATATATCTTTCTCTGGAATTGAGAAAACTACAACTGGTTCCAAGTCACATAAAATAAATTATCTCAGAGCTGATTAAACATGTCCTGAAGGTCTGATCAGAATTTAATCACCATAGAGCCAGATGTACTTGTATCAGAGGATTTTTTGGAAATATGCATATGTGTTTACACCACCTGCTCACAGGAAAGGACAAAACAAACTGATACTGGTTCTAGTTAGAATTAATTTGTTTTTTTCAGCTGGTGTGGATTTTCTTAAAATAATTTAAATTACAGTAATTTCACGAATACAAGCCGCACGGAGTATAAGCCACATTTCCGGTGTGTTGGCAACGTTGATGTCTTTGTCAATAAAAAAGCTGCACCCAAATATTAGCTGCACTTTCGTTTGCGGCAAACTTTCACAAAGTCGTCATTTAGTAACAGAATCGCGGATTGCCGACCTTGGAAACATTATTTCCAAGTGAAAAAAGACACAGACCATAGCTGCAACAGTGTACCGTTTATTTACAAGCCAAAAAAGGCACAAACAATAGTGTGGTCATTTTGCGAGCATTCCCAATGGATCCACATTGCCTTTAAACAGCAGTTCAGCCGCGCGGGCACGGCACGGCCCAGCCCTGCCCCTCCCCTCTGTTCCCCTGATCTGCGGGAGCACAGCACAGCCTGGCCCGGCCCCTCCCCTCCCTTCCCCTCCTTTCCCCTGATCTGCGGCAGCACAGTACAGCACAGCCCGGCCCCTTCCCTTCCCTCCCCTCCCCTCCCCTCCCCTCCCCTCCCCTCCCCTGATCCACGCGAGCATGGCCAGCCGCGCAGCCGCACAAGACTGAGAACACTTCAAAAAGTACAGAGAAATATCACACACTTTTATCAAACTGCCGAGAGAACGCGCCGAGGGAACTCACCCCGATAACTCACCCCCTGCCCCTCAGTAACGCCGCCATCCACAGGCAGGCAATAAGCTGTTCTCTGATTGGTTCATCGTCGGAACAATGGGAAACCATGGATTTCAAACCATTTTTGCTCAGGACAGGACCGGCACGGTACCAGGTAAGGGCAGATATCACATTTTTGTTAATAAATTAGCCGCCCCGGAGTACTAGCCGCACTTCTGGGTTTCCACCAAAATTTTGGTCAAAACAGTGAGACTTGTATTCGTGAAATTACTGTATTTTTCCCTTGAACACAGTGATTTTAAACTTAAATATCATATTTGGCATTTAATAACCTGTCTGTAATTTAATAAGGGTAGAACCTTTTAAACTATTTTGTATGTATAATTACTTTTGATAACTGTACAGTCAAAATACTGTATTATCATGGAAGACTTACATGAAATATTCATATCATCAGTATTATATTAAATAAATAATATGAAATGATTACTTTAAAGGCTCAGAAACAATGTTCAGAAAATTATTCAAATGTAATATTGCTGAAAGACGCTCATTCAGAAACATGTTTTATTTCCCTGCAATGATTTAATATGACAGGAAAGAAACTCCAAATACTGCAAAACAGCACGAATTCATGACTTTGCTGTGTTCATCTAACAAAATCCAGTTGGAAAAACAGGTCTGGAAATCATAATTCTAAGACTTAAAATTGGACAATTTTTATACATTTGGTGATGATCTGTTGTTCTTTTTTGATTGCAGGTATAAAGTAGGAAATGGGCATGAAACAAACCTGTTATTAAAGGCCAGCCTGAAAATCATATTTGAAGCCTGAGTGTGCTGAAAATAACATTTATTCAAAGCTCTGCTTTTTCTATAGTTAAACCAGCAGTAAGTGATAGTGGCTGTGACTGCTCTACACTTATCCCCAACCTTATCTTGACTTTATATTCTCTGCAGCATTTGGTCACTTTCAGACCAGAAGAAAAGCTTAAATTCTTATTCATAGTCAGGTTGGGATTTATTGCCACCACATTCTCTGTCACCTCCTTTTGGACTGGAGAAGTGGAATGAGTCCTGACATGGAGCACATGGGGTGGTGGAACAGTGCTGCTGTACAGGTACCTTAGCAGGTCTCCTGGGAAGTGTGGTGATGTGGAAAGACAAAGTCAGCTCTTTTCCATGCTTTCTCCTGTCAGTTCTACAGCAGTTGAAAACTTATTTCTTCTCTGGGGCCAGAGGGGCAGAGGTGTGGGGTGGCCAGGTGTTGGGGTTGGGGGGGGACTGAGTTTTGTTCTGGTTTGTCACTGATTTTTTTTCATAGCTGATGTTCTTGTTTGTCTTGTAGATATATTAGTAAAGAACTGTTATTCCTAAACCCATGCCTGAGAGCCCCCTTAATTTCTAAATTATAGTAAACTGGGAGGGAGGGGATTTTCACTCTCCATTTTAGGAAAAGCTCTTGCCTTTTTTTTTCTGGCAGTCCCTGTCCCCTAAACCAGGACACCAGGGAGGCTATGCCAGCTCTGGCCTAGGGGTTTCCAGCCCCAAGGGGGCACAGCCCTGAGACAGAGCTGGAGCAGGAATGTCCCAAGGTCCCATCCCAAAAAAGCTGGCATCAGTTTCCTAAGCCATTAAACAGCACTGCACTCAGCAACAAAACCCTAAAAAACATTTACACAAGAAAATTTAAATTACAGTATTTACCAGAATCACTTTTGTACCAGCTCTATCAATAATGCAAAAATGTGTCCTGGGCAGAAGCAGAGCTAAGGGTTCTGCCTGGGCTAGACAGGACAAGACTTTTTCAGCAGACAATGGGGAAGACTCAAGTTCATTATTTCAGATGCTTGTTTTATAATTTATACCTTTGACAGTGCAGACAAGTCCTCCATTCATGAGAAACAAATCCTGTGGTGACTTGTAGCAAAGACAGCCATTTAGTCAGGTGAATCTCCTCTTTTAGGCTCCTCCTCCGGGAGCCTTGTGAATGACTTTGCAAACCCAAATCCACCTGCATAGAACACAACTTGTCTTTAAAACCTAACTTACTGCTAGTCACAGAGGTGTTCTTTGAAATATGTTTGCATGCCCTGCCAGCAGGGATTTTCTCCACTGCAGAAAAGTCTCTGCAGATTAAGGAATTTTCTCTCACAAAGGGAGATTTCTGGTATTTTATCTAACCCTTTCATAAGGTCAAATAAAACTCATATATTTGAAAGAGAGTCAGGTTTTTAGGGACAGCTTGCACTTATTGATATTTGTGTGTTCAGCACTTCACATTTGAACAGACATAGGGAGAAGTAAAATGACAGGCATGGCTAATCTGATCTGAATGCAGAATTTTTAGTCTCCCTTTGCCTGTCTTATTTTTCTCTGAAGCTCTAAAATGATGGGTACTTTAAAAATAATTTTTGACACAGGCCTTTGATTTTTCTTCACCTCCTCAACACATATAGGAAAAAGTGTGTCAATATTGTGAGGAGCATTGTTGATTACAGAAAACGATTCTTGTATCTGTATATTTTGGGTTTTATCCCATGACAGTAACATAGGATTGCTATATCAGATCAAAACACTGGCTGATCATACGCTACAGCCTGCCTCTTGCCCTAGCTGTTATCTAAGAGGTTTTAAAAAACAACGAAAAATTCTGTAATGCACTGAGGCCGTTGGGGCAACTTTGGATCCAAGTTAGATATTCCAACAGGATTTCTGACTGACTGACAACTCTTTATAAGATGTGTTTCTGCATCTACAATTTTATTATCTGTTATTTCAGAGGCATGATTGCTATGGTAATATAATTCACCCTTTTGTATAACTAAGCCCATAATGTTTGATGCAATATGAGGCACTTAAAAAGTAATCTCCAAATCAATGTGAATCTGCAAGAGTTTTAATTAGGCACTAATGAGGGAGACCAGAAGTCATGATGCATTTGCATACAGAGAAAGACAGAAATAGAAAATACTTTAATTATTATTATATTGCTCATTTCCATCAAAAACATCCCATCATTTTATTCTCTGTTTCTCTGATACTTGGTCAGGGTCTTTTGTTTACAACTAAGATCATAGAAGTTTGCTGAATCAAAATAACATCTCTGCTGAAGGGGATGTGAATGCATCATTGTTATGCTTCTGACCTTTTGCCAAGAACAAAAATACATACTCAAAGACAAAGAAGAGCTGGATGCAGCCTCAGGGTTTCTTTGGTAAAGCTTCCAGTTTGCTGAGGATTTACAGTTTCTATCACTATTGGACCACATAGCAATTTTTGGTGTGCAGATGGAAGGCAACACTTCAACAGGGCTGTTTCTGCAGAAGGTGCAGCTACCACACTGTGACTGGACAGCTGATAAATCAGGGAGCTGCCTGGAAAGCTGTGTTTGGTTCTCTTTCCAGATCTCCCATAGATTTGCATGATCTTGGGTAAAACACCCTTGCTATGTCCTTGTAGGAACATCTGCCATTTTATGTGTTTCACAACTCCTGTGCAATGAGTAGGAAGCCATATAGATCAGCTTTTTATGACCTTGATAATTATTTGCTATTGTAGGAACTTAATTCAACACAAAGCAGGACAGGGGTGGAATTTGGGTTGGGGGGGCTCACTGGGAAGTTATGTTTAGAAGGAAGCTCTGCAGGTGGTCTGGTACTACCTCCTGCACAGAGCTGGACTGTTGTCCAAATCATATCATTTTACTCAGGAACTGACCAGTGAAATTTTGAAAATCTCTGAGGATGGATCTTATGCAGCATCTCTGGGCACCTGTTCTGGTGTTTACCATTCTGATGTACTGAAAAGTACTGAAAACCAGTCCGGTTTTTTTTTTTTTCCTTCACTGGAAATTGTGATCATTGTGTCTGTGAGAAGACCCTGGTTTTGCCTTTTCTGTAACTGCACTTTAGAAGATTGCAGTTAGTCTTTACTCTTAGTCTTTTCCAGGCTGAAAAAACCCTCTTCCCTCAGCTTTTCCCCATCTGAGCCCTTAACCATGTGACTGACTCTGCTCTGGCCTGTCTGCCAGTCGGACCTCTTGTGCTGGGGTGGCAAAACTGGGGACAGGACAGCAGATACCTCCACGAAAGTGTCAAGAAGAGGGGAATAACCATTTTCCCCAACTCCCTTACTGTATGCCTCTTAATGCAGCACAGAATACTGTTAGCCTTCCTCATTGCAGGGGTGCACTTCTGCCTCATATTTAACTTGTTTTCTAACATATTCTTTTTCTGCAGAATCATTATCCAGCCAGCCAGTTACCAGCCTGCACTGTTGCACTTCCTTTTTCTGTCCCAAGGCATTAAAAATTATTTTTGTTGAAGTTTGAGTCTTTGATCCCAACTTTGAGCCAATTTTTGGTTCAGCAAGTGATTCACCTATCTTGTAGTCTAGTCATTCAGTCCATATCCCCAGATTTTACAGTTATTATTTTAAGTTAGTTTTGTGTATTCCTAGTTCCATTGCTATAACTTAAAATTTTGCTCTCTAAGTGAATGACAGCAAAAACTCAAAGGGCAAGCAAGTTTTCCTTTTTCATTTAGCAATGAAGAAGAGTGATTTTCGTGTCTGAATGCACTATCAAGCAGAAGCTGTTCTATACAATGTCTATAGCATAAATATTGTAATGCTATTACAGGGAGAGAGAAATACTGAGTCAGGCTGACTGGGTAATAGATAATGCCCACCTCAGCTAGTGCCAGAAATCACTAGCAAGGATGTTTGTGAAGATGAGAGAGGAGTGCTGTGCATCTGCACAGGAGGTCTAGCTCTGAGAACTCTAGCTATGAACATCCTGGCGGGTCCTAAAGGCAGCAGAATGATTATTTCACAAGTTACAAGTGGATGCCAAAGTAGCTGTCCCAGCCATCTCATTCACTGTTCATTTGCTGCCCTCCCTCCCTATAGGACAGTTATAATTTTGTGCAGGTTACTGATTGGGCATTAGACTTCCAGAGGAATAATCTTAGCAAGAGCCAGGACATTCAATTTCCTTGAAGGAGGAATGCTGAAAACTTTCACATTCAGTTTATTAAATTTTGTTCTTATTACATTAGAATTCTATTAAGCATATTTGGCTCCTATTGCTATTTATCCTGCTTTCTCTGGAGTAAAGTATTTATTGGAGTCAGACATTGATGTTATCAATCAAATCAATTAATGTTATTGATCAAATTTTCAGTGTTATTCCTACCATATATTTAATCCAGTAAGAGTTCTCACCTCAAGAATAAGTCAAACAAATTTAAGAGCAGCAGTCTACTCACTCTAAATGAAAATTAAATACTTGATTTAAAGGAGTAACTTCAGCACTACACACACAATTTTGGACCATATTTCTATTCCTCCATTATGGAAAAAAAATTGTTTGGAGAGAACAATGAAGTACTTTTTCCCTTTTGAAGGGAAGAACTTTAAGAATCATGTTAGCAGAGAGAAACAGAATATATAAAAGCACAGATGCCTGAAGGAAGAGGCCAAAGGAGACAACCATTAAGTAATTGGATTAACCTCTATTTGGCCCTTTTCAGCTGAGTGAGATTTATTTTGATAACATGTTGTTTGCTTTCTTCCAGGTTTGCACACAATGTAGCAGCCATTCTCAAAGGCTGAAAAAGAAATTGAAGTATGCATCTCAGTAAAAGTCCCTGCGTGGGTAATAAAATTATACATCTTTCAGTAACTCGAAATCTGGAACAAGATTGTTCCAGTAGCCATAACCTGAATAATGCACAGCTGGAGATATTTTTTACATAAAAATTCTTTCTAATTGCAGCTGTAAGGACAACCTCAGAAGGAAATGAGAACTTCTCTCATTTTACTTGAAAACTGATTTAAGAACAAAAAAAAGAGTATTTTATATTAGAATAAAGCATCAAAATCTAAGACTCTGCAAGCTGGAAGTCCAAAGCATCTTTGATTCAAATAAATTGTATTTTATATTAATTTATAAAAAAAATTTCATCACTGTCTAAAAAAAATTGATTGTGCTTAGATCAACTGTATTAGATCTAATTTAAAACCAAAATTATTTCCGAACAGAAAAATGTAAGAGTTTTGTTAGAAAAGATCAAAACAGTTAATTTGGATAATTTTGAAAGCTAAAACCCAAATATTTTCTTCTAATATCTTACAGATATATAAATTAAATATTCTGCAACAATTACATACATTTTATAGGAACTGTAGGAACTGCTTATTCTTCTCAGATCCTCCATCCTAATTTATCTGGTTTCTGAAAATGTTGCTTGAGGAGAATTTCAGCAAGGACATGGTGCATTTTCCATTTCTGTGGATGGGCTTTTACCAGGATTTCCTTTGTCTTCTGTGAACATAGGTCTGGTGTGCGAGTGGTCCAGCCTGTGACCTTCAGCTGTATCCATGCCGAACACCCAACCCAGCCATAGCAACTGCATCTATTATTGAAATAAGGATGGGTTTGCAGCTAAGGGGAGGCTGGCTGATGTTTGACTTGAAAGGACTCAAAGTACTGCCTATGGGAAACAGAAGGAACAGATGGCAAAGAGAATACTGGGACTTTGACTCAAAGTGGCAAATAGGAGTGAAGGTAGTTCACTGCTAATATTAGAAAATCAGAGAGGTTCTGTAGAGGATGGGATCTAGCTTGTTTCCCCGACCTTCACTCTCAGTTCTGTAGTTGGACTTATTTCTGTTCAGACTTTGCAATGATTTTTGCTGAGGGCTCTACTTTGCAACAGTCTGGAGACTGAAAATGCAACATAGCTCTGTGCTCATCCAGAGCATATCTTTCTGGAGTGCACACACTAATGTTCCTGTATTTGTACTCTCCACACAGTAGGAACTAAAGAGGATTTTGTTTAATTTGTTGGCATTGGATAGTTTTAGTCTCAGGACCTTTGAAATAATGTCAGGACAAGGAGTTTGCCCAAAAATTTTGTCTAAACACTGAGAGTCAGAATTTATATTAAATTATAGTAGATAGTATCATAGTAATTACTCTCCCAGTATCATGACTGCAGCATAAAATCCTTCTCATAAACCTATCAAATTTCATCTTAAAACCAGATAGTTATTTTTGGGTTTTTTCCCCCCAACAATACAACATCTGGAAGAGCTGGTTCTAATGCTGTTTGGGGTTAATGACAGCGCCTTCTTTTGGTTTCCATTCTGTATTGACAGTTTTCTAAGCAGTTTCCTCAAAATTTCTTGATTTTCTTCAAAAGCTCAAGAGGTTAATACTTTTAGAAACTTTGTACATGACTGTATTTATATCTTTTACAGTCTCATTCTCTTCACAAAGAGAATGTTCATTTCATCACATAAAAATACTTTGAATGAAACTGGTGTATTTTTCTTAGCTAAAGGCTTTCAGCTTGAGTTGCCTGGGATAGGATTTCCATGAGAAAATGTATTTCTGGATCTGAAAGATTATAAAATATCTAGAGGCTTATGTTTCCTTTGTGCTCTCACAGGTTTAGGCATAACACTGAGCAAAGTCACTGAAATATAATAATATTTTTCCATTCTACAGCTTTTTTGGTAACATCTTTTCACCAGAAGCTGTCACACTTTCTGATTTTACACTGGAGATCCAATGCTGGACTAATTACACTGTTCAAGAACACAGAATGCAAAACAGAGAAAAAGCATTATTAGAAGCTAAATTCAAGATTTACAATTCTTTTCCCTGAATTATTATGCAGAATTTCAGCTCAGAAGAAACAAGACAGTAAAAAGGTAATTAAAATGCCATAAATCTTCCAAATAGTGCAGTTTCAGACGATGAGATTTCAAAGTCACTGATAAGCCTGAAGGAAATTACACGGACCTATGTGAACTCTTTATTTTGTTAGAAATGTGAAGCAAGATCTATGCTTAACTTGTAGAAAACATTACTATCTATGTGTTCAGTTATAAAGCAAAATCAGATGTAACTTCCAATAGGAAATACATATAAAGACACCTTTGGAACAAACTTTCTTCTGTTGTCCTTATGCTCTGCGTGGAAATGCTTTGATATAGGACCAACAACAGAGAGATTTCTGTCTCTCCAATGGTTCCTTACCTTGGGCCTAATGCATTAGGGAGTGAAAACATAGAATTTTAGACAAATGTGAAGTAGAATTTTCTAAAGTTTGGGGATTTTACCAGATCCTTTGCCCCAAAGGATCTTAATCATATTCTCAATATACCATTTTCACCCAGCAGAACCAAGATCTGGTGGTTCTTGTTTAGAGCCTTATGCATCACCTTTTGCCTGGATGTCAATTCTATCATTTCACTGTCCATCTTCTTTTGTCTTTTAATCTGTAATAGGAGTCACTGATACATGAAGAGAGTGAACTGGTCGCTCGGCAGGAATGAAACATCCTTCTCTTTTCCACTCTTGCCTACCCTATGCCTCAATTCTCCTTTCAGAATGGTGCTACTGACATCCATCTATGCTTCTCTCAGACTAAAGATATCTTGATCCCAACTAAATATGAAAAATTTAGCAGGTGCAGAATAATCTACTGTCCTGAGCCTTGACAATAGAGGCAATGGACCATTTCACCTGTTTCTGCCTTTGCTTTGGATAGCGTTGCAAAACAAGTCTCCACAAGGAACTAAGGAACTGGAGGTTAAGAGTTGATAGTTTGATGCCAGGAAGCAGCACTGAATTGTTTGACTGTTGAATAATTTATAGGGAATGTATGAGTTTTCATGAGGAAAGTAGAAAGAATATTTTTTCTGTTAATGTCATATATATAACACATTTTGGGAATGAATAAAACAGAGCAAGGTCCTTACTAAAAGCCTGAGTAGGTCTCATTGGAGAAAATGTGAGGTCTTTTATCTCCCCCATCAGAAAAGAAAAAATCTCTTTTCACCACTGAATGTCTCCCTGTTTCTCCACTGTTTCAATGGATGTTTTCTCACAACATAGCCAGGACATTACTTGTTGAATTATTTATTTTTCAACAGAGGACGTGAATTCACAGTGACCCCAGTTTTCTCTTGTGAAATGCTCTTCACAAATAACTACTTTGAAAGTCACTGCAGTACACAGGTGAGACACCCTAGGTATGTTTAATTATTTAACTTTCATCCTCTTTTCTCAGCAGTCTTAGCGATTTTAATGTGCACTTTTTAGGGAGAGAGTTACAAATGTAGCATCTCTTTTTGCTCTGAATAAAGTGCTGTTTTACCTAATTTTGATTTTTTTTCTGTTTTCAGGAAGTGGAAAAGGACAGGTTCAGATCTTAGAGAACTCAGATTGGGCTTGAATGTAATTATAGCTAATAACTGAATAATGTTTGTTAGGAAAGATGTGAAAACCCACTAAGGGGAAATTGCTATGAAATATGTGACCACGTGAATAAAGCTGCTTTTCTAGTGATTTATTGCAATGATCAAATTTCTCTGCCCTCAGGAGCTGAAATCTAAACCACACGAACAAATTTGAGTGACTTTTCAGCAAACAATATATGGCTTTTAATAGAGCAGGCAATGGATTCTAGATTGTTATTTACTGTCATAATTTTAAATCTGAAGCAAAGATATATTTCATTTAGATCAGTTAGTGTTTCAGATGAACAGCAGACATTGTTATTAGTAGAAACAATGCAGTCAAAATAAGCTAGAAGTGAAATATTTGCTTTATAATTCGCTTTTTCATCTACAGGGAACTGTATCAATATTTTTTGCCTAGATACTTTTTTTTGTGTATATTTGCATAGGTGCATCATATAGATAGCCAGTCCCTCAAACATCAGTCCTCATCCTGATGCTTTTTCATTTCAGAATTATTAGCTATCAGATTATAGTCGCTCTGTGAAAAACCTTCTACTTTGTAGTCCTGAGTACCATTCCTTGCCGTTACTTCAGTCTTGAGGATCATCTAGTTCTTTCCTATCATCCCTGAATTGATAACATTATTCTTTATTAGACCTTATAAAAGTTTCATTATTGCAGTCCTAGTTATTTTGTTCTCAACAATGTTCTTAGGAAATTAAATTAATTTTGCTGAAGAACTTTCTTCTGAACCATCATTTCTCTAAATGTGCTCCCCAGCCGGGCATATTGATTTCCAATGGGTTACAAAGGGGATCTTTTTCACACATGAGAAGCAATTACAGTTTCATTTTATGTTTCATCCAAGTTCTTTCTAGTAGAAAATTTGTAAGGAAGATATTCAAACCCCCTTAGCACTGAAGAGATCAGACATAAAATCAAGTAAGTATCTTTCCTGTTTGGATAAATTGTCTACATATTTTAAGGCACCATGTGTTGAAACAATTACATGATCCTAGGAAAAACATTAACATTCAGTCACTCAGAACTAGGACTTAAAATTTAAATACATAGAGTGATTTACTCTAATATGCAATAAGCAGAGATATAAGTGAGGACCTGAGAAACCAGTCTGTCAGTTACAAGTAGTATAATATTTGAGAAATTTAAGAAGGCATCATGATGCATAAACACTTTTCTGTTGTATATAAAATATTATATACTATACAAGTTCTTTATAAGAGCTAGCAATTATATGTCACAGCTGGGAGTTGTTTCACTGCATAAAAATTTTAGAAAAATAGCCTTTTGAGTGAACAGATTTTGTGCTTTAGCCCTTTATTTTGAGATTTATCCTGGAGACAATTGCACAGTGCTTTTGGATTGCAAAGGAGAAAATTGTTTGGTTCTGGAATTATATGTAGACAGGGCTTCTTTCCATTCTAAATGAAATAGCTGGAAAATTAATAAAAGAAGAAGTTGTGACTGTTCACCTGAATTTGACTGATAGGGACAAACCAATTAAAAACATGAGAAAGGAGAATTTCCTAATATGTTACAAGAATCTATCCAGAGAAATTATTTATTACTTTACTGTTAATTACAATAGTTGTCCTGTAAATGAGCTATTTTGTTTCTGCATTGTATTTCACGGCAGGTATTGGATTTGAGGAGTTTTTGTGTTTGTGTCTTGTTTTGTTCTGTTCTGTTTTTTGTTTTTTTGTTTTTTATTTAATCCAAGCAGGCTGTCATGCTATTTCCACATGTATTAGAAAAAGGGAACTATTACTGTCCCAAATGCTGATACTTTTAACCTAAAAAAATTATTGTGGGATAAATCTGTTTCGTTAGTGTGTTCAAAAATTTTTATTCCCCATCAAGAAATAATGATTTCAACATCAAATGATAGCTAAAGAACAGCTTTTCTGATTTCCAACTAGCATCCACAAAACATGATGAAAAATTATTTCTTCTAAAATAAATTTCTTCATACTTTTGAAACTTTCTAGTGATAGAAAATTGGACTTTGATAGGCAATAATGCCACTTCCATTGGCATTATTTCTCTGAGATTCCATAGACAGAAAATAATTGCTTGTTCAGGCAAATACCACGCCTCTGATACTGATTATGTAGTACTAATATGATTCAGCATCTGCAGATATTTTCTCTAATTTTACCTTTAGATGGGGTTGTAAAAGTAATTAGTAATTGTAAAGTTTGTGGAATTTTTCTAAAATGACTGTAAGTGTTTCTATTTGGAAAACATTACTCTGTAAATTATGAGGTAGAGAAACCTTGTTTCTTCAGTTTTTTCAGTGGGGCTATGCAACTTCCCTGTTAGCAAAAGTCCATTCAAGTAGCCTGTAGGAGTCATTTGTAGCTAAAATTTGTATTATTAGAGCAAGTATTTTTTTGTTAGTTTAGAATAATTTTCTTAAATGTAACTTGAAAGTTCCTTGTATATTTTTAGTTTCACCATTTATTTGGTTGCAGACTCCATAATTGTTTTTATTCAGCTGGAGCATTTTCAAAATCAAAGCTTCTTGAAGAGAAAGTGAAATGAAGAGTCTCCTCCATAGAAGCTGTTTTTTTGCCACTCTTTGCTAAATAAGGTGCAGAAGAATCAGAAGACGAAATGAGGGAAATGAAATATTGCTAAAAACCACCCATCATCAGGAATTGTTGCAATAAAATATCTGAGGTGAAAGGCTTCTTTGGCAAGTAGCAAAGTTGGCTTGGTTTTCATAAATTAGAAGGTTGTAATTTATTTGCCATTAACTGACCAAATAAATGAAAGAGAAGGTGGAACAGATTAATGCAACTGGAAATTGGAAAATTACCAAATTACTAAAATAAATGGTAGCATTTAAGGTTAAGGTTAACAAAGGTTAAGTAATTTCTACTTCCATAATACACAAGAAAACAGAGGTCACCCTACTTGAAGAATTAAAAAAATTTAAACCCTTCTGATGGGAAACTTGCCATGTCATAGCTCAAGACAAGTAATTTCTGAATTTTACCTGGTATTTCATTACCTTTTTTTTTCATCCAAAGTGAGCAATACACAGTAGATAGCAATGTGAAACCAATGAGGTAATAACTGTATTATGTCAACAAAAATTTTCAGTTTGGTACATAGAGAATACTAAACCACAAATCTTCAATTTTCAGAGACAGAACTTAAGCACTAGAAAACCTTCCAGAAAGCAGAGTTGTATGAGCACTTTTTTGAGATCAGTTTCTTAAGGATCTTTGATCAGACTTTGTGACTGCTCATGGCTGTTTTCTTCATGCCGTTGTGAATAGTTTGGCCAATTTCAACAAAGTTTTTTCAGAGGAGTTTATTCTTAAATTTTCTTTTGTCCACCAAATGTCACATGAGGTGGTCCCTAGGTGGAAGAGAAGCACCCTTATTGGTGCTTCTCTTGGTGCAAAAACGTGGGGATAGGAACTGCAGTAAACCATCCAAGGGGTGGTGCACTTCAGAACATAGGCAGAGTCTTGAGCTCCCCCTGATTTGCTGGAAAATGCAGAGCATGCCATGGAGTAGGGTCAAAGGCTCATGATATTGTGGGAGAAGGCCATCAGGGTTTGGCAGACATCTGAGACAGGGAAAATTGCAAGACTATGGAAGACTGTGGAAGGGAACTACTGTCATGGAAGGAAATGGAGGATACATTAATTCAGGTGCCTGCAGAACAACACTAGTTTTTGTCTCCTTTATTTATTTGTTCAGTTAATAACACTGCTCTCTATTATGATCTCCAACAAATATCTCTACCTTTCTATTCCTTTGATCTTACGTGTAATGACACTAACTTTCTTTCCATATTTTGGAAAAGCAAGTGTTCCTGTGCCAGAGCTCTGAGAAAAAACAGTGACTCAGGATCTCACTTCTGATTCTGCCAGTGTCTCACAAACAGTTGAGATATATTGATCTTGTTGAAAGCTGTTAGTTCAACACATTGTCTACACAGTATATGCTCAGATGATCAGTCTTCTTCTTCATGAAATCTCTTCTTCCAGGAAACATTTCTCATTAGGTAACTTCCCTGAGTCTAACATTAATTATGTACTGGATTCCAAGGAAGAGTCAACAAAACCACCTGATATAAATGAGTGCAGCTGAGCATCAGGCAGTTAAACATTTGGGATCTTTGCACCAGGATTTCCCAACAGAAGGGTCAAATGATGATGGATTTAGCTCTGCCTTCAAAGGGTTAACCTGAAGACTTTTCACTCTATCTGGGCTTATCAAGATGAATCAGAATCCAAAGTCATTTCACCTTGGAGCCTGGTAAAAAGATGCTTTCCTCATACAGATGAACATTTTTTTCCTGGTAGTATGCCAATGTTATCTGTCTTACAGAGGGTATTGGATTCTGGCTTAGTTTCTTTCTGACTTGTAGTACCAGGAATTAAAATATTACTGTTAGCTTTGCTTTGGTATTAGTGTGGTCATTTGATTTATCACTTGCAAGCACCTAATTAAGACAAATAAACCATGCCAAGGATCACCACACTTGCCTTATTTATGATTGTTTGCAATATAATGGAGAAGAGGCCGCAAAAATTCAGCAAAGGTCAATGAACAGAATGACCAATCAGAAATACAACTATATTCATCCAAATTTCCCCTCTAGCTGGAAGTATTTTGCTGGTAAATAACCCTGGGAGAAATGAGGATACACACTGACGAGTCAGAAACTGTCCTTGCCAAACTCAAACTTTAAACATTAGGGGGAGGTGAACAGTCATCCTGCACAGGAGAACCATTTCTTAACAGAAGACCATAAATTAATCACTTAATATTAGCAGATGACTGCTAATCCAAATGTGTAGCTTTTGACTTAAATCAGCCTCTACTATGGCAGTACACATTCCAGTGCCAAACTGAGAGGTCTGCCCCGTATACCATGGTAGGTGCAGAACTGCAAACCCCAGGTGTTCAACAGTGGAGCAGTTATAAATATGTGCAGGCTTTCCACTAAAAGCTGGCAATTTGACTATGCATAAGAAATCTGTTAATCACAGAAGTACATGTGAAGGTCTTACTCAGCTATCCCATCTCTGGAATGTGCTAATTATGTGAGCATTCAGTCTTCCTGCAATCCCCACCTGGTGTTCTAAGGGTCTGCCCATCAGAGATGATGCAGGTGGTGTGCATATGCATGTGTATGTCTGTGTAGGATGCATGTGGAGACCTGGATATCTGTCATTGTCATACTCAGCAAGGCAAGAGTGACAAGGCAATCCTTATTTCAGTCACTGAAAGAACAGAGATGGACTTCATGCACAAAACCCTTGAAACTAAAAAGTGCTGATGATAAATCAGGAATGGCCAGCAGTGATACTGGCTTATGTAATTTGGGCTTCTTGTCTTCAGGAAGTGAATTGAGAAAACAATTCCTTTCTCAGCTGGCTGTGCTGTCATGTGGAAGTAGTGCTCAGTCTGGCTTGAAATCAACTTTTAGTACTGAGTTCTGCTATCCCATCGCTATTCCCTTAACCTCTACAGTTGCTTTATTATAAAAATTAGTGATGTGCCAATAACAAGTTCTCTAAACACTATGGTGTGGAAAATGAATAGTTAAGTTTTCAACAGAGGTCTGATGATGGATTATTTTTGTCAGGAGATGAATTGTTTTATTGGGTTCTGCTGTTCTGCTATGCTCTTAGGCCATATCTCATCACTTCATCCTATACTGTTTATTTTCACAGCCATAAATTTGGTAAGTTGAAATACAAGGTATCGACTGCAGTATGTCATTTTACACATGAATAATTTGTTGTGACTGATTTTACTTAATCTGCTACATAGATATAAGTATCTATCTAGATCTCCTATGATTCTCCATTTTGGTAGGGGGTTGTGCTTCTCCATTGCAGAATAATGTTGGCAGTCTTTATGTTGATAATCTGTGTGTTGGAAGTACTCAAGCATTTACTGAGGCTTCTAGGCCTGACATATGCAAAAGAGTGCTGTATTTCAGTTTAATGGCCATATTAAAATTAAGCCACTTGGGCACAAGCAGATTTTTGCAAGGAAACTGTCTCTGTGGAAAGAACTTCTAAAAGGGAACCGGATGTTTAATTCTGAATTATATCAGCACAGACCTTATTCTTAGTGTTTGTTAATAAACACTGGTAACAAAGTACATGCTTTTTAAGAGTCAAGCTGCATTGCACCTGTTCACTATATTGGAGTCAACAGTCTGCAGCACATTAACCTTGCATTCTAAACTCTAATAGAAAGTGCCCCAGAGGCTTACTGAAAAGCCACTACCAAAGAGATCTTCCTGTTTCTTCAGAACTGCAGACCTTCAGAGCTCAGACACCTGTTCTCAAATAAACACCTAAGCAAGCACCCTCATGGGAAATCTGTGTTTTAGATAGTTTGTGCAAGTACTGGTGGAAATTAACATGTGTTTCTTGACAAATTTTGAAGATTAAAAAAATTATACCAGCAAAAGATGTGAATGTTTAGTGCGCTTTTGCTTTATTTCATTCTTCTGTAAAGCAGCACAAATAAAGACATCCTGGTTTCAATATTTCTTCTCTGATGAAAGACAGTGTAGACTTGGGCTCTTCAGATTGAAACAAAAGGGTATGATTTGGGATTCAAGAGAATATCATGAAATCAGGAATATCATAAAGAACAAAAGTAGGAAATGACTTTACAGTTCCTTCTAGAACACAAATGGAGGTCAAGCGAATGAACCTAGCAAGTGGCAGGTGAAGACAAAATAATGGCTATGTTTCCTCACAGAGCATGCTGCTAAAGAGTGGAGCCCATTCCCTCCTAAATATCTTGGGTACTAGTATTTTACAGAGTTTAAAAACTGGTGAAACTCATGAAAGAAGAATTTACTTAAAATTGCTAATTGGAAAGAGACCCTCAGTTCAGGAAACTTTTTTCTGAAGTTTTTGGTTTTCCAAGGAAAATACCATTATACATCTACTCTATTCTTATTCTTGCTATTTCCTAGGCATCTTCTGCCATTGATATAAGGAGAACAAAAATATTTCTATTTTTCTGTTCTGGTGGAAAAAAATTTCTAGTCTGGTTAAGTGGTGTACTGTTTTACTGCCCTAGAAGAGACTGTGCTTACTTTACCAAATTATTGGTGTATACTGATTGACTTTTTAATTTAAGTTGTTAATGTTCATGGAGTAGACAGGAGAATTGAAATCCCTCTGACTTCCCATTCCAAGTTGTATCTCTCAATCCAGTTGAGCAGGACCCTTCTGGTGTAGCTAATGCAATGCAGTGCCCTGCAGACTTTCCCAAGCTGTTTCTTCCAGATATACTTCCAGGATCCTAATCCATTCACTCACCTAGCTTGCTCAGACTCCAGTATACAGCTATAATCTAACAAGTATGCAAAATGAACTCTGCCAGGCACCTCCTTTGCTTTCAGTAGTTCCATGACATTAGGTGATGCTCCTTTCCCCTTTTTCATGTTTTATCTTCTGTGTGGGTTCATCCTAATTTCATATTTGGAGAGCACTTGCAATTGTCAGGGAAAGTAACACCCTGACAGGGAAAGTTTCACCTCTTATCTCTCTTGTCTGACTGGGTCATTCTCACAACATTACAATACTTGATTCTAATTGTATGCAAACATTGATAATTGTAATAGGTAAGTGTTCTAATCTGAGAGTAATTTACCATTTATACCATTTGCATGCATGTGGCTTTCAGGACTATCAGAAATTGCACAATAGGTGTTAATTAACTCCTGAGAAAAACTTTCATAAACTAATATTCTTTTTTCATGTATTTGTACAAAAAAAAGAGACACAAGAGGGTTATGTACAGGAAATAAATGATTCAGAATTCAAAACAAGACATGGCATGAAATATGATGGATTTTGTGCTGACAATTCACTAGAGACATCTAAAGAGGCAATCAGTGTGATCACGGTGGCATGCAAAGTGAATGAAGTTTACCTAAATCTGTTGAATTGAATTTTAGAAAAGAGGCTGAAGAAGAAGTTATAATGTAGGAGGTAGTCCATTTGGTGTGGCATGGAGGACCCACAATTTTAAAGAATGTAGAAATAAAGACACATCACATCATAAGTGCCATATTGGAAGGAGAATGTGTGGTGGTTAAAATGCTAGATAGGACTTAATTTCCCCATCACAGAAAAAGGAAAAAAGTATTTTCAACTTAATTATCTATATTGCTTCTTCTTTCTCTGTTGCACGCAGAGCAACTATGAATTTGGACATGTCCTTTGACTCATTGACTAGCTCTTTCTTAAAATATACATAAGGAGAAGAAACAAGAGAAAGCCATATTTTAGGGACAAGATGATGAGAAATTTAAGCCCTGAACTTCCTCCAGTGATAGAAGCACTTGTGTGTGATGTCACCCCTTTCAGTGGTGCTGCAATTCAGTAAATTGCAACACAGTTCACTATTAACCCTTCACATATATGGTCCTTTGATGCACTCCATATGTGAAGTATTTATGGAGAACCTTAGCATGGCTATGAGTTATCACAAAAATGAATGTTAGTGTCTACACGTTAAAATTTTGCAGAATAAAGTTTTTTATCATATGCTAAATAAAGCACACAGAGGATTCAGAAATTATATGTCGCTTTTTATTAATAATCACAGTTTCATTGGAACTGTTCCTTATCTAGAACACAAAATGCCAAATTAAGTTTTGATTTTGATTTATTAACGAAGTCTTGCTAATTTGATTTTAGTTTCATTTTTAATTTAGGTGAAGTTTTCATTGCATTTATTTACAAATTCAGTCAGTAAAAAGAATTAGCAATAGAGATCCTTTAACAGTATTACACTATATCTTTATTATACCTTAATCACTTGAAAAAGGTACATGCAAAAAACCATTAAAACCACAAATGCATTTATGATGTTAACTGTATCACATTGTTTTGACTGGGGTTTCATTATAATTTTTTGGTAACACAAAAATCGCCAACACATGAGATCTTAGAACAAATCCAAGTTTATCTACAAGGTGTAAAAAATGTTGAAAAGGAAGAGGAAAAAACTGTAAATTAAGACAAAGATAATACTTTTCAATTTTATTTTTCTATTTTCTCTTCATCAGTGGGTTTAAAATCTGTTTTTTTACAGGTCTTTCTTTTGAAAGACTTAGAAGACTGTTATTTGTACATAATATTTCTGATATCAAAATCTTTTATAATGGAAAGATCATTTATCTGATAGAATAGAATATTTGAATAGCTTGTTAAAAAATAATTCCAGAACATATTTAGTTACAGGCAAAACTGTATGGATATGGTGTCCATGAATTCATGCTGTCACACCGCAATATCTTGGGTTGGGGTGGTTATTCAATTCCAGAGACACATTTAGAGTTTGTGTATAAATATTATGTGACCTGACATCCAAATCTGTTTCTTTCAGGAAGCTGATTCCTTCAGACGTATTCCAAGCATGCTTAAGAAACATTGACAACAGTGTCAACAGTATAGAGAAATTGAGAGGTGTAATGGCTTATTCAGTACAATAATAGAAAATCCAGGGGGTATTTTTGTGTTATTTATTACAAGTTAAGCATGCTGTGAGTATGTGTGCTGGTTTTGCCAAGGGTAGAATTAATTTTTTTCACAGTGGCTGATATGGGGCTGTGTTTTGGATTTATGCTGGACTCAGGGCTGATAATGTAGAAATGTTTTTGATTTTGCTGACCAGGGTATACTCAGGGCCAAAGCTTTTTGTGCTTTTTGTACTTTTTGTCCTGACACACTGAAGAGGGGAGTTGGGGGTGCATGGAAGACTGGGAGAAAACTCAGCCAGGACAGATGACTCCAAATGATCAAAGCAATATTTCAGACTATATGACATCAGGCTAGCTGTGGTATTTGGGGATGTGTGAGAGTCTGGAATGTTAATGTTTCAAACTATTGGCCATTTGCAAAAGTAGCAGGGTGCACAGATATCACCAGAGTGTACAAGCTGGGTGTTGGACAAGATAAAGGAAGAGGCTGAAAATCCTGTGAGGTGGGTGCTTTTTATTGTGCCAAAGTCAAGTGACTCAGCTCTGAAAACTCCCCTCCAGGGAAGTACCAGGACATCTGTAGATCTAAAGCTGTTCTCCTTTCTGATGGACCATAATTGACTCAATCATGCTGAAATAAGAGGCAGTGTAATGTACAGTAATTTCATTATTACAAGCTGCACTGACTATAAGCCGCATCTCCGGGTGCCAGCAACTTTTCATTCTTTGTCCATACATAAGCCGCACCTGATTATAAGCCGCACGTTAAAATACAGAGTGTGATAAAAGGTATCTATTCTATCACCATCTGTTGAGGGTGGGGGCAGTGATCCTTATCTCCATGGGAGATATTCTGCTACTGGGCCATCCATTGAAACCAGGTAGGGCATTGTTCTTTATCTTTTCACAACCCATCCTTCCTCCAGCGAGTCATTTTCTGCTAATGGCCATTGAGTCCCACTGTGTGACTGATAAAATTACTTCATCCCATTGGAAGTTGCTCCAGCCAGGGGGAAGAGCCCAACATTTCTTACCAAAGTAAAAACAGAGGTTTTGGGACACTAAGGGAGCCCCTTTCTCCGCTGGACTCCAGAGGGAAATGGGACTCCTCCACATCACCACTGGACCTCCGGAGGGAAACTGCACCTTCTGCAGGAGCACTGCTCCAACTGAATCACATCTGTCACTGCAGGAGGATGCAGCCACCATTTAATGGGACTGCTACCAACACCCTGCCTGACGGGGTGTCAGGTTGTACTCTGACTTTGTCAGGGTTTGGGGTTTGTTTCTTTGTAGTACTGTATTTCTATTTTAATTTCCCTAGTAAACAACTGTTATTGCTAATTCCCATATTTTTGCCTGAAAGCCCCTTGATTTCAAAATTATAATAATTTGGAGGGAGGAGGTTTACATTCTCCATTTCAAAGAGAAGTTCCTGCCTTTCTCAGCAGACACCTGTCCTCCAAACTAAAACAGCAACTTTTTGTTCTTTGTCCATATATAAGCCGCACCTGATTATAAGCTGCACTTCCGGGTTCGGACCAAAATTTTAGTCAAAATGGTGTGGCTTATAATCGTGAAATTACTGTACTAAAAGGTGTCATAAAACATCAAAGACACTTCACTGGGTGAGAAGAAAAATACAATTATAAACTCTAGTGGAATCTCAGTTCGCTAGGTGACATGGAATTAAAAGGGTAGAAGGAGTGAGAAATTATGCTAATGTACCAAATCTGATATTGATACTTTTGTTTTGGCATCTAAAATCTGACATAAATACACTGCATTGCACTTTTTTCGTACATCAAGATTATTGCCATATATTAAAACCAAGTCCATTTTTACCTTTACTTCCAGTCACACAGCATCAGAGAATTGTAGGTGAGTTTCACATGGCTTTAGTTTAGTGAAAGCTACTGAGATATGCTCTTAACAGCAAGTGAAGAAAGATTTGCTCCTCTCATGGGTGATTCATCCCAACCCTCAGATTTTTATTTTAGATTAGGTGAACTCATCCGCAGTTACCAGTCTCTTTCATTGATCACAGACTTAATCATTAAATGCCTTAGACTGGACACCTGACAAAACAGAGATAAAGTTAGACAAATCACATTCAGTGCTTTTTGAGTGATACAGTTCCATATTCACTCTGAGCTTTAGATTTCCTTCTATATAGTCACGTCTTCACTGTAACCTATTCGGAAATCAGAAATACAGTCTCAGAGCCTGCTCACAGTTTGTTTTATAGATTTATTCTCGTGAAGACTAAAGTAACAGAAATATATAATACAGATGTATTTTTTTTTTCATTCCTCTACAAATTATGACAGCTCCATATGCAGAGGTTAGTCCAGTTGCAGGAATCTTCAACAACAGGGTTTGATTTCTTTATGTTGGTGCTACTCAACATTTGTGAAAGAACAGTTGTGCCAGTGGGATTCACAAAGCTTTTACTATCGAAGTGAGGTCTGACTTGTCAGAAAGAAGCTTAATGAATCTCACTGTTTTCAAAAATATCTGAAAATATGCTATAGTGTTGACTGTCAGAATGCAATAGTTTCAATGAAACACCTCAAATGCTATTTTAGAAGCTGGTTAAATTTAAAGGTGCATATAATCTCTTGTCACTTCAGAATTCCTTGCTACAGCAAGGAAAAGAGTATGGATATATTCAACCACAACACTTAGGGCTAGAATGGTGGCTGTGAGGTGATTGTCCTTGCTCCTAGGCAGTATCAGTTATTACACTGTGTGTCTCTTGATGCATTTATCAAATCTTTCCTTTAAAAGTTATGAAAATTCTGTGGGGTCTAAAAATTTCATACTTATTAACTATTTTACAACTAGACAGTGGTATGTAACTTTTCACCAAAACCCTGAAGTATTTTTATTTTTGCTTTGATAGTTGGAGCTAAGCAGAAAATCTAATCCCATTTTTATTTCTGCAGTGAGAGGAGTGTATGCTTTTTCTTCTTTTTGTCCTCACACATCAGGATTTTAGTCAGCAACAAGAATCACATGTCTGGAAGTAATACACCATGCAGATTAAAGACTTGGAACCTACTCTGCAAGGAAAAAAAATAGTTAGATCAGAATATTTGTTCCATATAGAGAATTCCTAGTATTGTTACATGAGTTTATACTTTTTGGCAACACAAAGGCAGAATTATTAAGCCCAGGGCTGCTGTTTACAAGAACATATAGTGGTTAAAAAGAATGAGTTGGTTTCTGTTCTGTCATGAGTGACTGGGAAATGCAGGCAACGGAACAAATGTTTCATAGAATCTTGTGGAGGGCTGAGACAGGAGCTGTGGGAAGGGAAAAGGTTTTATTGGTGTAATATCAGGCTCTGCACTTCTCTTCCTGAGCATTCATAGGAGATACTCGTCTCATGGGATAGTAGTGATTATTTTTTTCTTCGACAAAGAAAGAACACTTGCATTATCTAATATTTGTTCCAATATAAAAGTAATTAAACATATGGAGAAGCCTTTGGATGCATTAAAAGTGCAGAAAAGAGCAAAATTAATTAATTTTGGTAAGGGTTGGTTTTCTGTCAGACATAATGATGAGTTCTGGGCCTTCTGCTTTCCTTTCTTGTACCAGTGGGAATGTAACAGAAATTATTTCCCATTGAAATTGAGTTAGGAAATAGAATTCATTGCATTTTTTGTGTAATCCCACATATTTCTAAGTGGTTAAATTAGATGAGTTCAGGTGCTACCGTTTTGTTTCTGTCAGTTTTCAGACTAAAACAAGTATTAACACAATATTATACATTGGACTCCTGATAGTGAAAGATGATTTTTTAGCTAAATTATCATTATCATAGTATATAATTACTAATATATATTATTATTTGTATTGTTATTGCATGTTATTGAGATGTGTGCCAAACCCCATGCAAATATGTTACAAATGATGGTTACTGATAACAACAATTAACAGAGGAGCCAAAACAGAGGAGTTCAGGAGCATCCTGCTTGGGTTCCTTGTTTGGCATGAGCTGGGTTCTGACAGATTAATGAAGCAAATAATTCGCAGTCCTCATACACATGATGAAGCTCATCTCCATAAATACTTTTGAGACCATATCTGGTGGGTGAGCTGATTTCTTGTCTGTGAGGCGACAGCACTTCAGTCCCCAGGCAGAGCCAAGCTTTCCAGCACATCACAGATGCAAACTCCATTGTCTAATACCAGTGTGTGATCATAAGTTTTCCAAAGAGCACTGGGATCACACTGCACAGAGGCTTTTTTTCCCCTAGAGGACCTAGCAGTCAAAATTAAGGGTGATGTTTGTCCATCAGTACAGTATGGTACAGACATCCCGGTGCATTTGGGTGCTTGCCAGAAAAAGAGAGAAGGAAGGAAAAGAATGCCAATTTTTTAGAGGGTCAGCAGATTCAGCTGCAGAGCTTGCAGATTTATGCTGGCTAGGCCAGTTGATTTGATCAGGGATTGATATCCATCAAAACTATTACAAAAATTGTAATTAAACAAAAACAGACAAAGCCTGATTGCGGTTTTGCAAGGAAAATGGCTTGAATTCCTGTTGTGAACATTAGCACTGCACATCCAAAGATAGCCCCTCAGAAATACTTGCAAAATTGAATGCTACTGCACCAGAGAAGAACAGAAAATGCTTGAGAGTAGTAAAATCTCACCTTGTAGCAGTGACTTTATGGTGTCTTGGTTTCCATTACTTCCAAATCACCAGAGCCTCATGTCCCTTGTACCTTGACTTTGCTGTCATCTGCTTTCGCTGTTCTCCTGCTTCTCATTTCTTTCTGGGGTGAACAGCTACTTGCAGATCTGATGTCTCCTCTCAGAGAGAGGGAGAGGGAAGGAGTGGAAAAAGGTTTTTCTCAGGGAGGAGAGATTCCACTACCACAGTTGTACTCATATTTGTGTCCTTAATCTCTCACTATTATGTGTGTGATTTTCCACTCAATAGTTTTTCTCTGGGCATTTTTTTCATAAATTTAAAATTGGTCTCATAAACTAGTGCCTAGTTTAGCTATTTTGGAAGGCTTGCTATTAAGCCAAAGTCAGTTTTCAACCTCTTAAATAATTTATGTTAGTTAATTTTAATATACAAAACTTAATTTTTCATGTACAAATATGTGCAAATTTAACATGATCTAAGATGTTGTTCTAGCTAAACATCTCTACTCCAAGGTTAAAAATATTTATAGCTTCTCCACTTTTTAATCTGGATAATAACAGTGATGGGGTTTATTTGAATCTATGTCTCTTGCAGGTTTTCACAGTAGGAAAAATCTGATTTTCAAAATCAAATGCAATAACGATTAGCACAGATTCATCAATGCACTACATTTAAGTGATTTATTCAGATCTCTGCCTCATGTGAGCCTTCACAGCTGGTAAAATAAAATTTCAAGAGTCACAAATAACAGTAAATTGAAATAGATTCATCAATGTTGATGGGAGAGCAGTAACAAACCATTACTAATGTTGCTGCAGTTGTGTTTGTGGAAAGAAGAGACAGGTCTCCATATTGGAGGTTGAAATCTCATATAATTACAGACAGCATGGGAAAAAGAGAGTGCTTAATTACAATTTTTCTTTTAGTTTGGCTGAAAGAGATTTTAAAGAATTGCACTATATTCCAACTTGAGTTATACTCCATACAAAAGGCCACAGGTTAAAATATAAGGACCTATTTTAGTTTTAAATTCCAGGAATTTGCAATTGTGTGCTGAGGGAGTGTGCTTAAGTCTCTGCAAGTGCATGTCCATAGAAGTCCAGGTGCCTTGCTGCATCCACACACACAGACATTTCTCCTCATCAGTCTCTGTATGCTTTTTTTGCAATGACTGTCAAAGGGCTGATAGCTAGCTAGGGTGTAGCTCCACTAAATGTATTTTTCAAGAGATACCTGGTTGAACCATCAACAGGTAAGAATTCAGACACAGTGTGAAAAACATTCATTGCTGGCATCTCGGAAGATAATACCTCTGTTGTGTATTTCTGGATTTAATTATTGTTTGCTATTTTTAAAACACAACCTTTAAAGTATGTGAAATTATTGGAAAAGGTCTTCCTTTGATCTTACTAAAAGTATCAAACAATTTAATTTGAATAATTTTATGTAACTTTAAAGTTTTGGTTAAAATATTTATATGACCAAAATAAAAGAAGGGTCAGATCTAAAAATGGATACCCAAATTTTTTATACAAAATTTTTCATAATTCCTTTATAAACCTAAAGTCCTCAACTCCATCCTACAACTGAGTTCTTTGCATCTTAGCTGATGATATTATTTATACAGCATATCATTATTAGAGAAAAATGTAAGAGAATGATTTTAACACTCTAACATATACATTTATCTAAATAAAAGCAGATAATGATATCTTTTTGGAAGAAAAAGAATGACAATGATTGCATGTGATATAAGACCCCTTCATAGCAGAGGTCTCAATATGAAGGGTGATAGCTGTCAAATGGGATCATACCCAAACTTGTTAGCTGCTCTATTTCTGTGATTTTTTTGGGGGGGGAATTTGTCAACTAAATTGCAGAAATCCTTTTCATTGTAGTCTGCCAATCACTCCCATCCATGACACAGCTGCCCACAAACAGATAAATCTCTAAAATATGCCTGTGAATCTGTGAATTGGTGTCCCATACCTGGATTAATTCTGAAGTATTCTTGCCCTTGATTACACTGACTTGTAATTTTCACTAATTGTAGTCCACTGAAACTGTAGAACATCAAAACATTCCTATCAGCTGAAAAAGCTAAATTATTTTTTCCTTTACATCATTAGCTTTCACACGAATTAGAGTCATGTTGTTTGCTTTATTTTCTGGAAGCAGAAGAGCCCAGATGTTTCATTTTCATGACATTTAGCATTTAATAACCTCACTGTTACTGGTACTAATTTTCTAAATGCCTTTTCTGCTTTTGTTTTGAAAATAAAGACATGACAAAATGCTTTGGTACTTCAGTTTTCTCTTCTAGTCTTTGGGGAAGATTCCAAAATAATTAGCTAAATGATCAATCAGTTTAAAAAGTGAATTCGGTGTTGGTTCCAAATATCCCTATATCTATAGGATTCTATTAACTTCTATTACATGTGCACAGAGATGATAAATCAGTTGGCAAGGCATTAATGTGAAAAAAACACTCTTGACAATAAACTAAAAAGAAGGATGATTTGTATGATTTAAACAGCAAGGGTTTTAAAATCTTAGAAAAATAGGCATTTTAGTTTTTATCTTTGACTTCTTGCGAATTTAAAGGAACTCAATATTGTTTGACTCATCTCTCCAGCTCTTTGTTCTAGTTTACTAATTTGATTTATCAGAGAGCACGTTGTCATTCCAGTTGAAATGTAGGTATGCTAGTATACCTGTGTAATCACTTGTATGTGTAAGAGAGTAGAACACTGCATTGACTTTCACACTCAAAAAAGCCATCAAGCAGCAGTGATTTATTCAGATTTTCTCAAGGCAGGCTTATACAAACTCACATCAAAGCAAAGGAGATTCAACTGTTTTGGGAAAGGCTGGCTGTATGACTTTGGCAGGAAGATGCAGTTTGGAGAGGCACGTGGAAGGTTCTCATCAAATTGTCTTCATGTTGCTTTTTCCTCACTGAAACGCTACTTCTAAGCCCTAATTTAACAACATGGTACTCAAGACATCTCCTTTGCATCTTTTCTGAAGGGAAGGAAACCCCAGAGGATTTGGGTTGCATGATAAATGTGTATTTATATCTTTGTTATTCAGCTGGAAATTATGCCTGGAGTGTTAATGTTAGGAGCTTTGTTTTCCCATTTCTTTGACAGGTTCAAAACCAAGAATACCTCCACTTTGTGATACCCCTCTTTAGAATTAAAAAAACAGGTGAATTAAATGTTTCTGTTACTCTTTGCCATAATTAAATTTTTTCAGTTTGGTGATTCAGTTTCAAAAAAGATTGGTTTTTTCTTCTGGTTGGAGCTTAACATGGGATCAATGGGAGAAAAAAATTAATTCCTGAGAAAAATTTAGCACAAAAATTGAAAAAACTTTAGAATTACAAAAGCAAATAGCATATTTAACAGGACAAAACTTCTTATCACTTCTTTTACTACCCAAATTCAACCGTTTGCTGTTTCAGCCACCAGCCATACTATCTAATAAAATTTTTTTTGGTGACAGACAAACCCCAAAGGCTTAAGACATGGGCATGCTTATTACCATTAGGCATTCTGAAAGAAAATTAATAGAACATTTCAGGTAAAATCAAATCTGGGAAGAAGTTTGCTTGTTGGCAGAGTTTGCCTGTTGGCAGAGTATCCTTCAGAATTACAGAATGATAGAATGGTTAGGGTTGGAAGCGACCCTAAAGATAATCTAGCTCCAACCCTCCTGCCATAGGCAGGGATAACTTCCATTAGAGCAGGTATCTCAAAACCCTGTCCAACCTGGCCTTGAACACCTCCAGGGATGGAGAGTCCACAACCTCTCTGGGCAACCTGTTCCAGAGCCTCACCACCCTCACAGTAAAAACTTTCTCTCTAATATCTAAACTAAACCCAACCTCCTTCAGCTTAATGCCATTCTCTCTTGTCCTATCACTACATGTTGTTGTAAGAAGTCCTTCTTTAGTTGTCTTGCAGGCCCCCTTTACGTACTGGAAGACTGTTATTAAGTACCCCCGAAGCCTTCTGTTCTCCAGGCTGAACTGTCCCATCTCTCTCAACCTATCTTCATAGGAGATGGGCTCTAGCCCTGGGGTCAACTTAATAACTCCCTTCTGGACTTCCTCCAACATGTCAACATCTTTCTTGTGCTGGGGTTCCCAGTCCTGAACACAGTAGTCCAGGTGGGGTCTCACCAGAGCAGAGTAGAGGGAGAGAATCATCTCCTTTGATGTGCTGGCCACACTGCTTTTGATGCAGCCCAGGATACAGATGGCTTTCTTCACTGCCAGAACACACTGCTGAGTCATGTCAAGCTTTTCATCCACCAGCAACCCTAAGTCCTTCTCCCCAGGGCTAGTCTCTTCCCATTCTCTGCCCAACCTGAAATTGTTTTTGGGACTGCGCCAAACCAGGTGCAGGACCTCACACTTGGCATTGTTGAACTTCATCAGGATGACCTGGGCCCACCTCTCAAACCTGACAAGGTCCCTCTGGGTGCTATTCCTTCCCTCCAACGTGTTGACCGCATCACACACCTGGGTGTCATCGGTGAACTCACTGAGGGTGCACTGAAACCCACTGTCCATGTCACCAATAAAGATGTTAAAAAGCACCAGTCCCAGTACTGACCCCTGGGGAACACCACTTGGCACCGCTTTCCATTTGGACATTGCACCACTGACTTCAACACTTTGAGCATGATCATCCAGCCAATTCTTTATCCAACCAGTGGCCCACCCGTCAGATCCACGTCTCTCCATTTTAGAGACATAGATGTCACGTGGGACAGTGTCTTTGTTCAAGTCCAGGGAGATGATCCCTGTTTCTCTTCCCTCATCCACCACTGCCGTAACCCTATGGTAGACAGCCAAGAAATTTGTCAGGCATGATTTTACTTTAATGGTGCCATGTTGGCTGTTACCAATCATCTCATTGTTTTCCATGTGCCTCAGCAGAGTTTCCTGGAGGAGCTGCTCCATGATCTTGCCAGACACTGAGGGAACACTGACTGACTTGTCATTCCCTGGTTCTTCCTTATCTGCCTTTTTAAAAATGGTGCCATGTTGGCTGTTACCAATCATCTCATTGTTTTCCATGTGCCTCAGCAGAGTTTCCTGGAGGAGCTGCTCCATGATCTTGCCAGACACTGAGGGAACACTGACTGACTTGTCATTCCCTGGTTCTTCCTTATCTGCCTTTTTAAAAATGGTGCCATGTTGGCTGTTACCAATCATCTCATTGTTTTCCATGTGCCTCAGCAGAGTTTCCTGGAGGAGCTGCTCCATGATCTTGCCAGACACTGAGGGAACACTGACTGACTTGTCATTCCCTGGTTCTTCCTTATCTGCCTTTTTAAAAATGGGTATTTTGTTTCCCCTTTTCCAGTCAGTGGGAACTTGACCAGATTGCCATGACTTCTCAAATATATTGGATAGTGGCATAGCCACTTCCTCAGCCAGTTCTTTCAGTACCCATGGTTGTATCTTGCCACGTCCCATGGACTTGTGCACCTCCAGTTTCCTTAAACGGTTTTGAACTCGGTCTTTTCCTGCAATGGGTGGAGAAGAAAGATGGAACAACTTAGGTTTTTCTTAATATAGAACAAGAATCAAGCCAAAGGGAACACAGGGGTCACTATTTGAGCAACAATATATTTTCCCCTTTGAGAATAAGCAACTTATCCAAAGAAAAAAGGCTCAAAATTGTAAACAAATTTTATCTATTGAGTATTGGCAAAAGAGCTACGTAATTAAAGTGGTATCTGGAAAGTACAATTTTTATAATACTTTCGCCAAAGGAAGCATTACTGAATGAATTGCTAGACATTTGTACCAGCAAAAAAATATATATTTAAAAAATTTTACTAATCTCTATCATAACAAAAGACAAAGCTGTAAACTGAAGAAAACTCATCTTCAGTATGAGTAGTATTTACAACATAAATAAACCAGTCCTTGAGATGTGAGGACTTCAGAACAAATGGTTGTGTGGAGTATGTATCACAAACAACATGCATACACAGAAATCCATAAACCAAGAGAAAATCCAAAAATATTATTTCATTGTTTGGTCAAATGACTAAGCATTCAGCACTGGGACGTGTACTCTGTTTTGCCCACAGGTGAATAATATGACTTCTTAAGTATTTGGCTAATTGGGAATTTCTGGAAAACTTCATTCAAGGTAAATGAATGGCATGCAAGCTAAAGATCTAGTGATGTTTTCAAGTGTATAAATAATATATGTTTCATATTTTCAATTGCCTTTGTATTTCTTCCTTCTGAAGAACTAAAAGGTGGCAGAAATATCACCTCCTTTAAGATGAATCTTTAGCAAATATTACTTTTATGTATGGTTCCTGCCTAGGAACCCTCATAAAGCATTTTGTATTTTTTTTTATTTTGTCAATTACCAGCCCCTCACATCTTCACTTTCCTCACTACTACTCATGTAACACTTTTATTTTTTTCTTGGCTTCCGAAATCTTCAATCCCTGGAAAGAAGTGCTGCAAATGGTACATAACTGAGGCCAGGCAGATGCTGACTGTCTTAAGTTCAAAGCAGCTTAAATGACCAGTGTTCTCCCTAAGGGGGTAAATCTCTAATTTCTTGCTATATGGAGTAGTGGAAGAAAAGTTTTAAGATAGGAAAGGAAAAACTATTTTAGCTGCTGTCCTGAGTGCCTGTGTCCTAGCAGATAAAGACATCTCTCTAGAACTGTACTTACTGCACTTCTATTATGTTTCTTAGAGTTTTTAACATGGAGAATTTGGCATCTAAAGAAGAATACACTAAGTAGTTAATGGCTGCTTAAAATTTAACTGTGAAATTCTAGAGTTGGGAATTGGCGAGATAAATTTTTGTGGCAATGTACAATTTACTTATGTTCTGTCTTGTGTTTTAAGTGGTGACCTCAAGTGTGGGACAAATAGCAAATTTTCTCGATTTTCAGTAGGACATGTATAGAGTTTGTGTAAAACCAACTGTGGTGGGTCAGCCTTGGTTAACATCCGAACCTCCACCCAGCTGCTCACTCCTGCCCTCAAAGAGAGAAAATGGGAAGAACAAGAATGAGAGAGCCCTTGGGTTGAGCTAAAGACCGGCAGATTGTTTACTAATTGTTTACTGTTGTAAGCAAAGAAGACTTGGGGAAAATAAGCTCACAAAAATGTATGATTTCATGTTTTGGATAGTGGGAAACAGATGGGCAAACATTAACATTTTTCCTGCCTCCTTATTGAGCTTAAAGTCCCTCTTTCACACCAGTCTCTGTCAGTAATGGTTGGCCCATAGTGGTTCCTCCACTGCTTTGTCGTTCTTGGACTTTTAGTCTGCTCTGGCATGGGTGGTTCACAGGCTGTAAGGAAATCTCTGCCCTGGTGTGGAACAACTCCTCTTTTTCCTCCTCATCTTCTCACCTTGTTGCTCCATCTTCTTCTTCTCACTCTCTTTGTTTCTCCCCTCTCTCTCTCTGAGGCATTTTCAAACCTTCCTTACAAATGCTTTCCCTGAGACTAAGCAACCATGGCAGTAGGACTCAGCTGTGTCCTGTGCTTTTGGAGTCATCTGGAAAGTGTCATGTCCAGCCCAGGGCTGCTTTTCAGAGAAGTCACCCTGCAGCCCCCAACAGCATCTGGGCACCTGCAGTGCTGGGCAGCACAGTTAATCACTAAAGAAGACTAAATCTTCTTAGCCAGACTTTCTGAGCATCCCCTCACTAACTGGTGCAATAGAAATGAGCCATTGAGAAAAACTCCCTTTTGCTGGAAGGTTTTAAAATGGATGAAACTGGACTCCATGGGTAGAAGTGTGAAACCAAACAGGGACTGAGGGCTGGGGATGGGGTCTGAGGACTGCACCAGCGAGTGCAAAGAGCTCTGGACTGGTCAGGCAGCAGTGTAAAACATCTCACTGTTCTTGCTGGAAATTGACTACTCCTGTTGACTTCATCAGGATTTTAGTACCTCAGAGAAAATCGTGCAGAAAAACTGCTGAGTGACACACCTCACATGTGGGATGGTTCACCACACTCTACAGGGCAAAAAGCTCTTGAACCCCAGTGCAGAGCTGAGCACCTGCAGTTGTATCACCTCCAGGCTATAGTCTGTTTCTCACTCCAGCTCATCTGCCTTAACCATTGCTGATTCAGGCAAGCATAGTTCCTGTGGGGTGTGGGAGCTGGGAATCTCACTATTGTTTACACTGTCACTTGCTCACTGGCCATTTTCCTTATTGTCTGAACTACAAACTTGTCATCGGCGATCACTACTTTGTCTGTACTGGTTGTGCAGTTGTATTATAAATAAGCACTTTGATGAACATAAATGGCTTGGTGTAGATGAAGTCGTACCTTGAATGACTGCAACAACAATTTAGCTTTCCATATGTCAGAGTGTAATCAATAAAACGTGTAAAAAAGCTGGCTAAGTATTGCTAAAAGCCCATTAGGAGTAAATACAATGCTAGATGGGTAATTTTTCCAGCCTAATTGCATCTTTATAATCAGAAGATTTCTAAAGCTTGCATACATAAACCCTTGTCCTGCAATTTTGAATTCACAGAACAACATATCACAGCCACTGAAACAGAGTTTATATTTTTTATTTTCCAAAATGTATAACAATCAGCATAAGTTTTTGCAATATTTCAGGCTAATTTTAGTAAAGCCATGCAAACCAGGAAATTTTTTTAAGTTTTGAGGTGAATTTAAAGAGAAAAACGCTTGCCTCTCTGAGAGTGGACCGATTTTTCCTGTTTTTCCAGGCAGTGACTAAGATTAGGAACAAAATTAAATGATTGATTTTACATCACTTATGCAATTATATTAATTGTTTTTATTTCCAAAGCTTTCAGATATCTAACATTAAAACATATCTAATTGAGACATTATGGAAATAAGATCCAGAATAAATTCCTGTCATCGCCCATCTCAGACAGGAAAGAAGGATTAAAGGTAACTATAACAAAAAAAAAAAAAATCAAAAAAAAAGACAAAAAAAAAGGTTGAGAGTATATAATTTTTTTTATCCTGATTATTTGCATTAGATAAAATCTTGAATTAACTGATTTTGCAGAAAGTTAAAATCTCATTTTAAAGACAGCTTTCACAGTAAAACCTAGGCCAATAACATCCATCATAATATATACAAAACCACAAACTGGGAAGGAAAAAGTTGCTGGAAATATAAAAAGAGACACCAAAAGAAAATTGAAGATTGTTATTCCACCCTTAAAAATTCTCTGTTGGTAGGGCTATCTCCAGAGCAGATTTCACAGGGGTCTGTGGGGACATTCACCATGAACACTCATATCTAAAGTGTGATTCTACATGGGAATAGCTACTTCTAAAGCAGGACCTGTTCCTACTTCTTTCTGGTCACCACTGCCTAAACTGCTTGTTGCAATGACAGCTTTTGCAGCACATGACCTGTGCAACATTAGAGCACGTTAAGACCAAGGATCCAGTTCATGTGAGGCCATGACCAGTAATAGAGAACACCATCTGGACCCAGCAGTGTAACAGCAAAGCTTTCTGAATTGCACTAAGCTGTCAAAGAATCAGCTGTCCAAAACTCACATGAGTCAATTGTTTTATTAAAGTAAGATGGATGGGCAGAGAGAGTGTAAGAGGGGGGAGGCCAATGCTATCTTGGTCTATATTAAAAATAAAAAAGTGATGTATAGTTTTTGGCGCGTTCAGACTCTACAAGTAGTGGGTTTGTGCACAGAGGATCATGTTGCTTCAGCAGGCAACTACATAACTGAGGTCACTGCTGTATATTTCCCAGATTAAATGCAAAAATACAGTAAAGAAATGCCAACAAATAGCAGCTTGCAAAAATGCATTATTTACATTGCCAGACATACACTGGTGAGATGTCACTTTTCATTCATGTGCCTTTAAATTGATCAAATGCCATCTTGTTCCTTTTTTAGGGGAACCAATCCTTTATTTCTACATAAATGCACAAAAGAAGGTTGAGGACAAGGATGTCTACCTTCACTTCTACTGCAAGCCATTTGTAGTAGTGTGCTGTGAGAAGTCCTTTCATTTCATCTAGTAAAATGAGATACTGAGATAATTTCATGTGTTTATGTTTCATTTTTTTTTCTGATTCTTTGTTTTTTTGGGTTTGGTTTTGGTTTTTGCTGTTGTTCACTGATTTGAGATAGCATCAAATTCACATAATTACTGGAAATTTGGATTGCTTTAGTTTTGTGAATGGCATCTCACATCCTAGCTTTTCATCTGGCTTAAGCTAATAGCAAATTTTTTTGCTGGAATATTGTCCATTTACATGGTTTTTGCTGCAAAACAATCTGATTTAGTCACAGAAGAAAAGTGGAAACTCTACAATTATTTCATTTGCTTCTTCTGACCTTCATGTCAATAAAATAGTGGTTTTCCTAACCTTTGCCATGTGGTTTCACTTTCTCTTCTCACTTTGGGCCTTAGGAAGAGAAGAGCTTGTATTTCATCAACGGGCAGGGCAAATAGTACATGCTTTTACAGTTTCTGATTAAATAGAAATATTCATCATTAACATGACTTGTGGAGTCAACTTACTGATAGTGTATTGAGCTGCTCTGACTAAGTGTGAGCTTCAGGCTACACTGGTCAATGAGACATAAAAATAGCACCAGTCACAGAGCACATTTTCATGACTTAGTGAGGCATTTTCCTGTCAGCAATTTGATTGAACGTTAAGAAGAAATGGTTTAGGATTGCAGCTAGTCTTGAAATCTTGCTGATATAAGAGCTACATTCAACCTCTCACTCCTTAGATAAGATTAAATGGAAAACAGACTCACTTCAATGCTGAGCATGTAGGTAAATAAAAACAAGAGCAAAAGAGGCATGAAAACACACGCACATGCTCACACACACAGTCATGTCAATGCTTTGTTAGCATTGCAGCCTTTCCATGAGAAACTGGACACTTTTACATTTCTATCTTTGTTAAACACAGTTCATTGTTCTGCTTGTTCTGCCGCTGCCCATGGAAACTTTTTCCAGGTACATGTGTGCAAGTGGATCACGTTCTTGCAATGACAAGTGCCACTGTAGCTACTGTGGACCTCAGCAGAAAAGATAAAGTGCAAAATGTCAGTGATCACAGGACTCAGTCTCTCTACTGCCCCGGTTTCCTTGTCTTTCTCTTGGAAGTCTTTGAGTGAGTCTTTTCTTCCTTGTTTGAAGGGGGATTAATAGGAAATTGCAGCCCAAATCCATTAGGTCCATTTAGGAAGACACATTGAAAGAAGCGGACAGGAGCTAGGAAAACAAGGAAGAGATGATTAATGTTTATGGTTTCCAAACTGGGGCCATGAACTATTCCATGTTCTTTCAGAAAACATCTGCATGACTTTATTCCTGTTAAATCAGTTATAGCATCATAAATTTCTAGTGTGATCACAAGCCTGATTTCACATATCAACAAGATTTTAGGTTAAAAAACTCAATGAGAGGTTTTGTAGTTCAAGATGAGAAATTATTGATAATTTCACATTTAAATACATCATTTTTCTCAGTGTTATAGTACTACTTCTCCCAGAATACTTGCATTTTGGGATAGGTGAATATAAGCCCCCAAAATTCACACTTATATTTTCTGGTTTTTATATTTCACAGCGACTTCCAGATACATTGAAAAGTTCCAGAAAGACTCATATTCAATTCATATCTAACTCATATCTATTTTATCAGACTTCAGGTGAATTATGTTTTATTGTGAATAAAGGGATCATAAATGGCTGTACCTATTTTCTGTCCTTTCAGAGTCATGGATGTTTTCTCCCTTTTAATTTTTGAGTACTAGGTATGTAGTCATACTTTCCATCATGTTTTAAAAACTTTCAAGAACACATACCTCAGCACAGATGCAATTGATCTAATTGGCTTCAAAAGCTGAGTTTTGCACTGTGAGATTAACATTGACAAGATTTTAAAAGACAACTATTAATCAGTTATGTGTTTGGGAAAATGACCGGAGAAATGTTGGCATCTGAAATAAGTTAGTTTTCAAGCGATTGATTTTCTGATGACTTTTTCTTTCTACTGCTGTTCATCCCATACTAAAAAAGAAAAATTTAAAAATAATTAGCTGTTCCCTGTGACAATTCTAAACTGAGATGGACTCCAGGGCTTCCTGTGTTATAAACTAGGGTGCAGGCTGTATTTATTGACTTCCAGGACCCATTAAATGGTGGAAAACAGAGCAGTGTGTCAGAAGTGCTGGTGTATTCAATCTCCAGTTGTATTATCTTTGTAGTTTTCTTTCCTGACTCATGGAAAGGTTAAGTCTTTTATTGTCTAAAAACACACTTTAAAATAAAATTGAAAATTAGACCCTTCTGGATCTAATGACTTACTGCTTTTTCACTAAATCTAAGAATGGAATTTTTTTTCCCCCAAATTCTCAGTGTTTCTGTTTCTCTGTGAGAAGAATCTCAGATTTTGTTTGAAATCAGAAAAAGCAACTCCCCTGATTAGAGTTTACAACCCAAATGTGTCAGACTAAGGTTCTCCTGTGAGGCTTGACAAGCCATGAACTGTGTGAATGTGCTAAGTCCTCCACCACCGACCTTTTTATGTACACACATGGGCAGAACCAGAAAGTTTCTGAGATATAATTTCAGCAAATAGACTTATTCCATTCTTGAACTAAGGTAACTTTTATTAGTAAAATTAGCCAAAAACAATGTATCACCACAAGATCCACTGTGATTAAGACCGGTATTGTCCTACCAAAATGCTTAGAGATTTTTCGATCAGGCCTTTTAAAAAAATCCCAGAAACGCAAAATCCCCTAAAATTTAATCACAGTGGAAGAAAGATTGAAAAATTTCTTAAAAGAAGAAAAATGCCAATTACAAATTCACCTTTTACTGTTGAAAGGAAACAATTTCTATGTATTTCTTTCATGTATACAAAAATGAAAATAAAAAAACCTCAATTACACTCTTCTTCATGAAGAAGGCAAGTAGGGCACCATGCACTTTCTAGCCCCAATAAATACAAATAAATATTTTACGTATGGGTAAAAAAATTATTATCCCCTTGTGTTTTACATGCTATCAGAATGTGAAAATACACCTCTTTTTTCTTCTTTTTACATTTGCAAAGTTCTGTAAAAGACTGACTTACACAGCTACATACTTGGTTATGTTATTTATGTATTGCAAATATAGCATACCAGAGGTGTTACCTGATCATTATCCTAAAACCATTAGTAGAACTAGTTGCTGCAATAATTTAATTTGAAAATCTTATGTATCTACTGTTAAAAGCCACTAATTTCATGAAGGGGAAACTTTAAGATTTTTGCAGCTCTGCCAGCAGTTACAAATTAATTATGTGGTCCATAATTCTAAATTGGAAAAAAAGAGATAGAAATTAATTATTTTGGAAAAAAAATAGGAATCATGTTTAATTAGAATGTGTAATTCTAAATATCACTTTATAATTGTTTATTTGGAATGTTAATGCTTTGTTGTGTTATTTCTACCTGCACTGTTTGTGAAGCGAGCCCTGGTTTTTGGCTGGTATGTACTCATGTTGATTGCAATATGTTGAAGTGATATTCAAACGTTTATAAAGCCTATTGCTTGTCATCTGCCTTTAGAAAACATCAGAAAAATGTTGCATGAAGAGGAACCTTAGGAGAAATAGGGATGGTAGTAATGACTTTGTTAAATTTTCCTGCTAATTGCTTTCATAAGACTAATGTAATTTGTTTGCAATTTGTGAAACTTTCAGTGTTGAAATTAAATTCAGGCTATATATTTTTTTTCTTTTTTTTTTTTTGTGTATAGACCACCAAATACTCCCAAAAGGTATATACAAAAAAAAACCTGTAAAACAAAAACTCCCCAAAACCCTCACCGAACAACAGGGTTTTTTGTTTATTTCTCTGCCTCAAGAGTAGTAGCAAGATAGGATAAACATATGTAAAAATGGGACAGGAATAAGAACAAGGAACTACAAAAGACAGGATATGTAAAACAGATTTTAGGGTAAGGAGGAAAAACCAATCTTCCAAGAAGTGCTGAGGTTGGCTGGGGTAGGTTTTGTTTTCTCTGTAGTAGGAGATATAGGACGTTGTTTAAGTTTTCTTCTGGAAACAGTGTTGATATCCCAGAATGGTTTAGTTCCTGCTGAACAGGATTAACACAATCAAGGCCTTTCACCCACCCCGCCAGTGAGGGGGTTGGGGTGCACAAGGACTGGGGAGAGAACACAGCTGGGACAGTTGACCCCAACTGACCACAGGGATATTCCTGTGGGCATTCCTTATCATATGGCATCCTGCTCAGCAGATAAAGCTCAGGGAAGAAAGAAGGGGAGGACGTTTGGAGTGATGGCATTTGCATCAAGCAATGTTATGTGTGATGGAGCACTTCTTTCTTGCAGATGGTTGAATGCCTCCTGCCTGTCCATGGAAAGGAGTGAATAATTCCTTTCTTTGCTTTGCTTGAGCAAGTGCCTTTTTGTTTTATCTATTAAACTATCTTTATTTCAACCCACAAGCTTTGAAAAAACTTTGGTGATTTTTTTCAACAGTCTACAAATATATAAAAAAGGTTTGTATTAATAATTTTAAACTGAATTTCCTTGGAATGAATCTGAAATGTTTCATTTTGGAAAGTCCCTATTTTCTTCAAATGTTCTTTTGAGGGTTAGACAAACTAAGGCACAATACTTAATGAATTTATCCTAATATGCTAAACTAAGGCTATGGTTACATCTCATTTAAATCTTAAGCAGATTCACTTGGTAAAAGATTGAACTATTTTGAAATGTTGTAGAGTATGTGTGATCTCGTGGTTACCATTATAAGAGTACAAGATTTGATAAGCAAGGTGTTATGCTTCCAAATGTAGGTACAGAAAGATGCAATTTTCACGATTTGGAAATAGTCAAACTATTAAAAAAGTATTTCCCCCATACTATATTTGTAGATTGTGTTTTAATAATTCTCCCAGTGCAAAACTACTCACTTATAAAAGCAAATTTCATCAACATTCCATGATGGAATAGATCTTTTTTATTTTAGAGAATTAAACAGTCAGAGCTTTGAAATAGGCATACTGCAAGTCTCCATATTTTCTGGAAAAGATCTCATATTTTTTTTTTTTTTAAGGCACATGAATTTCATACTTTTTGTAAACTGAATTGTCTGTCTCCAGCACATTTTAACTTGTTGGGTAAAACAAAGTCAGCTGCCCATATATTAAGTCTATGCAGGATAAAATTGTTTCAGTGTTACACTTTTTATTATGATTTCTTTACAATTTCTGTTTCACGTTACTCTTCTTAGGCTGCTTTATCTAGGAAACCTCAGCTGCAAAACATGCAGATAAGAAATTCATTCAGAAAATGCTGACATCTGTGGAACTGTGTCTGCAACAGTGTTATGATACAAACCATAGTCAAAAGAACAATTTGAATTTTGGCATGCAAATAAGAATACGAATACATCCCACACTGCCTTTGCAATTCTTACATTCAATATGAATGCAGAATGTGTCTTAAACTGAAGAGGGTTCTCACTTTGAGTGTATTGTCTCATATCTTCAGAGCAAATGTTACCAAAAAGAAAAAAGGAGGAACAGTAGGAGAAAAATGTGGTTTTACAGTAGACATATTAAATAGACATTGTTATTAACTTAAGCAGGAAAAAAAACCCCTTTATATCTGGGCTATGCTTTTGTTTAGGATGTAGTTTATGAGAATTCATATAATTACTTAAATTCCCCTTGTGATACTAAGGAAACAAAAAGTCAATGCTGGAAAAGTGTCATAATGCTTTTCTAAAATATTAGAACTGGTACTCTTATGTGAGAACATTTAGTACCTAAGATGAATTAATTTCTAAAAGGCTGGAGGAAGGGATATTTGCTTCTTTCTTTTCCATTTTGGGAAAGGAACAGGAACTTCTTTAAGTAATCTTTGTCAGGACAGAAATCAGTCAGAGAGGGAGCAGCCAAGATGAGTTTCAGAAAGAAAAGAAACAAACAAAACCCCCTGGATCCAAAGATTGTGCAAGGTAGTTTAGGGCTTATACAGTGGAAATGCTAAATACATTCCACAGTTACTCAATAAAGTATACAAATATTCTATGGAGCTTATTTGTGCTCTTGATTTCTAAGTGATATGCACGTCACACAGAGGGCTGGTTTCAAGAAATATCAGGAATATTGCAAGAGCATTGTCCTGGTGTTTTCAATTCTTTAACAGAAAGGAGGAAAGCATCCTATAATAAAATTTAATAATCCTAAAGAGCATAAAGTTGTTCCTGTTTACGTATTACAATGATTAAAGTCTCCTTTCTATAATGTTCAGATAGCTGTTTTCAATGCAATTCACCAAACTAAATATTCATTAGAAAGAAAACACTTTTAGCAGTTCAGTTATTATACTAACAGTTCGGTTATTAAGGGAAAATTGCAGAGAATGCGTGACAGTTATTTTCTAGTCTGAATTAAATTTCTTCAATTAAAGGCTGTCCTAATAGAAGTAAACAATTTAAAAACCACAAAAAATCAGACAATCATAGCACTAGAAACTACTATTTGGTTAGCAATTACAAACAAAAGAAAAACTTTAACAACTACACTCAATACTTGTGACTGCTTCTCAGGAATGCACATGAAGTGCAAACAAATTTCAACAATCAAAACTGAGCCACATAACAGCAAAAATTTTTTTTCCAACTACTTGGTAGCCAAAGATTTTTTCTCTCACTAAAGGATCAGGAATAGAAGCAAGTACTTCCCCACTACATTCCCAGTATGAAAAAATGACCAGACAAAGCACAGGGCAGATAAGGAAAGGAAATCCTGTGGAATCTTCTGTAAGTATCACAAGTTTTTGCTTCAAACTTGCTAAAAAGAGGAATGTAAGACTTTGTGCTTAGTGGCTCTGTGCAAATGACATTTAATTACATCTAATTTCTTCAATGGAAAAGTTGAATGCTGAGGGCCTCTGCAGGAGATCAAATACTGTTTTCTTAAGATCACAACAAGCCCCATAGATACTGGTATTCAAAGCAACATGTTTGGGACAAAATTTAAATTATTTATTTTTCAATAAATTCTTTTACACTCCTTTTTTATTCATAATTCTCTACAGTCATTCCACTGTCATTCTCAGAAATTACAATGCTTAGTGAGAAGAAGGATGGGAAAAGGAAGAGGAGAAAATATTTCTATGTCCATCAGAAATAAGAAATACCACTACTCCTATAAGTCAATTCTATATAGCTAAAAGCATCCTCTTCAAATGACATTTTTCTAGCATTGTATAGACAATGCATAGACAGGGAAAATAAAACAATTATGCCATGAGGACACTTCTTTTGCATCTTATTTCATGATTTGAATAACAAAATAAATGAAGAGTATTTGGAAAGTAGCTCTCAAAGTTACTTTCAAAGTGTCTGTGAGGCAATGCAATTAATTGCATATCTTTGCAAAGACCATCCAAGTTTTCAAATCCATTTTATCAAGGGGTCTGTCAAATAATAAGTTATTTAATGAAAAGGGGCTAAAGATGTTTGAGAAACAGAATTAAATACTAGCAATAACATTGGTATTACAGCCATGAGAATTCAGGTTCTTCTTAATAGCTCTTTTTCAGGCACTGTGGAGCTTCTCCAGCAAGGTCTGGAGAAAGTAAAATAGATTTACTTTATAAGAGTTAATATGCTTTTTCTCATAAATAATGCTCAACAGTGATAAAAAAAATACCCAGAAGACTGCTCCATATGAGTGTCTGTGGTCCCAATTTGCCTCCAAATTTTGCTGAATACACAAAAGAAATGAGCCATGATCAGTGTTTCAATGTGGAAAAAAATAGTATCAGTACCAAGTCAGCAGTACATATCTCTAATAACACTTTCTTAGTATAAAATATGAAGAAAATGTACCAAATCAATAGCACTAGAAGGGCACTACCATTATAGTTAATGTCATTAGAGGGGAAAATATCACCATAAGATTAAATAATATAAGATTAAAGGAACACAACTGGTTAAGAGCAGTTATGATCTATCACTTGTCAAAGTCAGTGCTCTTTTTGAAACATAACAACAAATCTCAATGAATGTGATCTTTATTCTAAGAAAACCAACTCTGCAATAGAAGGTGAAATTTATTATTTCTTTCTTTTAGCTTAAGTGTGAAATATTACATCCAACAATCATTTAAGGAAAAAATTCTGTGTTTTGTTAACTGGCTCTTGCATTGTCTAGGAAGGGGGCTAAATGGATAAATAAGCTGTATATTTATGGAATATTATTACATTCCATGTTAAGGTCACTGCACACAAACCACGTAATTCTCCCATAAATGTGTGAATATCCCCAAAGTGACGTTCCCCCAAAAGTCATTAAAAAAATTATTTTTGTTAGACAGTAAAACCATGCAAGATGTAACAGTGCAACACATATGTGGTAATGCTGACACTTCCAACAAAGCATAGCAATAATCAGAGCACACAGGCATTACAATTTTGCTAGCATTGAGTTTTCAAAGGAGTCCAATACTGGCATGATTTGTTTTATTACTGAAACATAGGAGTAAATGGATGAATCATTCAAAAAATTATATGTATTTAAGAGGGACCAGAAGTTACTGAATTTTTTTCACAGAGCAATAGTAATTATAGGAGACTACAGTGATTTTGGCGGGCAGCAAAATCAAATTGGATTCTCTTGCTATTGCTCAATAAACATTGATGGTGCCATGGTAGGACACAACATCTGCTGGTCATGAAATTTAGGCATGTTGACATGACATTGTAAACTTATTCCTATGTCCAGTAAATTAAACTAATGTAATTTCAATGTATCACAAGAAAATAGTTGTTGCTAAATAACTGTCGTTCACTTAAAGATTGGTTTAAATTTTGCATACAAACACATTTATGTACACCAAAAAAGGATAAAACCAAAGAAGAAGGAATAAAGAGTCAGGGGTCTTTTTATGTTAATAAGAATGGATACCAAGTAACTGGAAGTTAAAAGCCATATATTTATTTGGCTGTGAAGGCATAGGATAAAGAAAGGAGGAAAGGAGAAGAGAAGGGAGAGGAGGGAAACAGTATATGATAAGACAATTAAGCAGCTAATGAAAGGGAAGCTGGTGTCTGATGATCCAAGTGATTTCTTCATTTCAGTTATCACACCAACTGAAATCTTTATCAAATAAAGGTTTGGGGAATTTTTGTATTTTGTGTAGCATTGTGTTCATACACTTGTCTTCCTCAATGAGAACTTCTCTGCTGGGAACTGCAGGACTTTTATGACAATAAAAACTCAGTAGAGACATTGTTGAGCTGTCTGGATTTAGCTCTAGCCATGTGACATAAAGATGGGAGGCAATTCAGATTCTGAATGCATGAGTAACCCATTGGAGAAGTTCCTCTCTGATTTACCACAGAGCAAATATGCTCTTTCCTAAGTGCATAAGATTAGAAAACATCAGATCTGTGCCTGTGTGCTACTTACAATGACAAATGGAGCTAAATTAGAATGTCTTCTTCACCCTGAATTTGCACAGTTCTGGGAATAAGGGAAGAGAGGAAGAAACTGTAGGAACTCAACAGGCTATCTTCTTAAAATATTTTACAACATCTGCTGCCACTGATTAAAAAATTGTATCACATAATTAGGATTTTTCCACTGGATTTCACTATACTGATGATAGTCTGAAAACATGAACTCATTCCTATATCAGGATGCCTGCTTTTAGCTGATAATTTTTTAGAAACAAAACATATGCTGATGAAAAAACGTGACCGCAATTACTTTACTAAAGCTGAAGAGGGATTTGAAGAAATGGCCATTTATCTGAAACAAAGATAAATAATCTCTGACTCAGAAAACTGCTGAAGAATTACATTTTGTATATAACTTTACTTCCACAAACTATGTCATGGGAATACATAATATGTACTTTTTTCTCTTCTCTTGCAATGTGATTTAAGAAGATATGTCTGTCAAACTAAAGGCCAAAATTAACATAACAATGTTCACTAAGATACTAGACATTTATATTTTGTTTATGGCAAAATTGTTCAGAGACTTATACAGGTATATTTTTGCTTCATTTGTCTTGAAATAAATTTCATATATATTTACAAGTTTTTGGAGCCATTTAGTTTTGCTTTAGAAAAATGTTTTGACACAGTTAAGGGGAAAAGAACGAACTCATTGTTCAACAACATAAATAGCATTACTAATTGGATTAATATTTCAAATTTAGGCAAAGTAAAGTCCTTCTACTGGACCTAAACCAGTGTGTTAAATAATACATTTTTTAATAGGTTTTTTTTTTTTCTGTTCCCATAAGCTATGACCCTTGAATATTTCATTATACCACTTTGTCTTGCATTTATAGAAAATATAGGTGTTTCTTTAATAATTTACTAGACAAATAAATTTTGGGATTAACATAAGAAGGAATCAATTAATGAATTAACTGTAAAAAAAACGGCTTTTGATTACCTTGTGCATTTTTAACTTTTGCCTGTCCTCCAATTATTTTTTTTCCCCCAAATATCCTTCATCTGCAGGATCCCTCTCTATGAGTTTTCCCTTAGTGTATTCTCTCGTAGAACTATTTAAATCTCTTTTGATATAGCAAACCACTCGAAGATCATATGGCACATTATCAAGTGTAATGGCAGAGTTCTAATAATGTTCATGGACCAAGACTTAGGGTGGACTTCAGACACTTTGAGCAAGATTTTGTTTGAGTACCACTTGAAGTCATGTTCGCAAAGCAGATCTTCAATGACAACAGGAAACTGTGGAGCTCTCCAGATATTGAACTTAGTACCGTATATATGCATGAGCCACATGAGCCACCTCCATACATTACTAGGTGTGCCTGGGAGCATAAAAATTAGTCTGCAATTATTTTACCCAGTTACCATTATGAAGTATTTTACATAAAGAGGTTTATGAAACAGAAACAGACCTGTCAAATAGATTTCTTTTCTATTAACCTCTGGCACCAATGACTCTTGTATTGATGGATCTGGAATTGCACGAAGTTGAGAGGGGCAAGCAGCTTGCACTCCACCTACATTATTTTGTAACTCGGTAGCCATAGTGCCCTCCTGGAAAATAGAAGCTGTAAAGCTGAGGCTTTCCAGTTGAAAAGGGCTCCAAAAGACTATCCTTTTAACCCCTTAGAGACTACACAATGACTACAAAGGTATAAAGGAACTATCATTGTCTCTATCATTTTGAAAACAATGTACCTACAGCTGCATTTTGTCAAGGGCCTGATGGAGGTGGCTTGGTTGTACTCAAAACATGTCTGGCAGACAGGAATTGTTAATCATGTTTCTGGATCCTAATGAATGTTTTGTAGGAAAAGAAAACTACTCCAGCAGTTTCCCCTATATCAAAAGCAGAAATGTAGGATACAGAAAACTCTGCTTGCACAGTAATATGCCATATGGGTGTATAATCCTTAGGCTTTCTGGAACCTCTTTGACACACTCTTTTGGACATCAGAATATTCTAAAACAATGTTTTGTCTCTGACCTTGTATTTTAGACAGGGACTTGATTGGCAAGGACTCATTCTGCTTATTGATCTTCAGGATTTGTGTCTTAGAAATTTTAGGTAAGAGTCTATTGGTGGAATCTGTAAAGCATGGTTGTGGAACAGCTCAATAATTATTTGCATAATAATCAAAGGTTCTCAATAGCTAATAAGTGTTATTAACATATAGCTAATATTTAGTTGCTACACTAAACTGAATTTAGTTGTTAAACTAAACAGAATCATTCCTTTTTTTTCCCACCATGTTGATAGCTGTGAAAACTTACGATGGCTTTCTGGGGAGGTTGCCTTTAAACTGATTGCAAATAGTTCTTGTCATAAGACAAAGATGATTGAGATTCAATCTCAGTAATTTCCAATTGAAAATAAATCTAGACAATAAATAAACTCATGATAAGGCAATTAAATTACCAAATATAGCAAAAAATAGAAAATATTAATTTAGAGCTAGGGATAGATGTTAAGAATCTCCTGTAGAAGAAATGACATGAACCCAAGGTGCTTGTAAATTCTCACTGTGAATTTTTTTTGTTTTGAAAGATAGAACTTAAACCTTTAGGCATTTAAATAAAATCTGTGGAATTCATAATTTAAAATATAATGCCACTATAATGAGAGGCTATTTATAAACACACCATTACCATAAAACCTGATATTTTGTGCTCCTTTTGGTATGTCTTTACAGATTTTGAGTTTCAAAACTTATTACAATCTATTCGAAGTTTTCCAGTGACATTCAGTTTCAGGACAGAACCTAAAGATTTCATTTTACCCAGTTACCAAAATATGGCTGAAATTTCCCTCTTGTAGGTCTTTTCTACATAGAAACAATCAGCAAGATTAATTTAAGGTAAATTCAAAAGAGATATAAAATGTTGTGTAGATGTTCATTTGGAATTAAAGTAGCCTAAGTGAAAATTTCACAGTAGATTAATCTAACTTAAATCTAGGTCACCTTAGTTCTTAATAAATGACCACACCAGCATTTAGCATGGTTTAACTGTACTCTTTAAATATATACATCTTCTAAATCTGCAGTATTCCTCCAAGTCTTCATTTAGACAAGCCTCATGAGATTTAGACTCCAAGTATTTGCTTAAGAGTCAGCTTCAGAATAATGGAATAACTAACAACAACTTACTGGAAGGCCTACATATACAGGCTTGGTCCTCACAATTCTGACCAACATGAAATATTGAGACATTCCTGTATATCCACAGAGTGGAGGATGTTCTATGTGGACTCTCCTGCAAGCAGCCTTAATTCACAGTTCATCCTGCTCTAATGCTGAGTTCTTGTCCTGGAGTGTGATGAACACCCCAGAATATGTTAATGTAACCTAAAGAGACACAGGTCTTGAAAATAAATGTGAACAGGTCATTTACAAGAAATTCTGAAACTTCTCAGAGTGTGAGTTCCTTTTAATGATATTTTAGCAAACAGCAGACTTTTTATGTCCAGAAAACAACAACATAAATATTAGTGATCCATTGCTGAATTCTGGTGAGAAAATTCTAATCAGTATAAGTTTATGCAGCTGAATTTCTGGAAGAAACTGTTGAGAGTGTATCAGAACCATCATACATCTGAGACACAGAGACTGGGTGGCAAGGAGAGTAGAGAATATAGTATCTGTAGTTCATCACCTGTCTATAGGTGAGAGCTACCTTCACTGCAAAGTTCTTGCCTTCTCTTTTGACTATTGCACAATATTTTTAGAAGTTGTTCAATGCAGCTGTATTATAGAATATTACTGATGTTTGTGCTTAATGAAATTGATAAAACTTGCTACTTCAGAAACAGTGAAAAAAATAATATTTTACTCCAAAGTTTTCAAATGCTCTAGAACCAAGGAAAAATGGTCTTACTCTCAAAATAATTATATATGGGAAAAATCTTACACATTGCACTGCTGACAAGTTTATGTTCTCTTATCACTGATGAAATCTCCTTCATAGTCTCCCAGATGGCTATGATATCAAACCTCACATCAAACAAAACTTTCTTTGCTTTTGAAATTGTATTACTAGACAGAAAGTGCAATGCACTAAAACAACCTCAGTAATAAACCAATCCCCACACACTTACAAGACGTATCATGAATTCTGTCCCTGCAGTTGTTGAGGTTTTCATGTGGTGATTAATATGTGGCATTGAATATGTATTGATAGTATGATTAAACGATTGCTCTTTATGCTAGAAAATGTTTGAGAATTGGTATTGAATTTGAGAATCTCTATCACTGCAGAAGTAGATGAAAAATCCAGCTTTTCATTCCATAAGAGTTCTTGCATAGTATGTTCATAGAAGCAGTGTTCCATCTCTGCTCAATGTTAATTTCAGTTTTCACAGAAGTACAAGTTCTTTAACTAAACAACAGGTATAACAGTTCCCACATCAAGGAAAGTTTTACCCATGTCAAAGAAAGATTCAAATGTCAAATAATGTATGAGGGTAGATGCACAAATTATGTAAGTCTATTTACGGCACATCTGTTTACAAGGAAGTTATCATGAGTGGTATGGTTTCACTCGATCTTGAGAATAATCCACACTTTTCTCTAATTAAAAAAAAAAAAGAAATTAAGAATAGTATCAGTTTCATTAATTCTCACTTTTCATGCTCTTGCTACACAGCGTCTCTATTTCTGCCACATTTGCACATCCGTGGGCAGTAAAAATGTCAACCCCTTCAAATAACTATTATAAATGCAATATGCATTGGTTCCAGAGTTTTCATCCAAGAGGGCTGTTGGAAGGTAATTAGAATAAATATAATCAACTTTTGATCCATTTAGATTTTCTTTCTCTGACACTAGCCTTGAAACAAACTAAAACGTGTATAAGTGTACAGATGTTCATATAAAGAGCACAGTAGATAATCCTCACTAGAGAATTGAATTTGTACACTCTAGAAATTTCATTCCAAGAGTCAAAAATATTGCTTTTGTGTGCTTCCAAATACATTTGTTATAAGATAGATATAAAAATGAAGTTCCCAGAGTTCCTGGTTAGTTTTTTTTTTGTTGTTGTTGTGGGTTTTTTTTGGTTTGGTTTTTTTTTTTTGCTGTTGGTAAATTTTTGTCTCAGCACAGTTGTCAACTTTGACATTTAGGAAAGGAAAAAGAAGAGGAAAGCACTCTAATTAATGTGTGCAGATCTACAGGAGAGTGAAATTTAGTGTCTACTGCACATAGCACCATTATTTATGAAAGGTAAAGTAGTGCTTAAAATTCTGTGCAAATTAGAAGCATTCTAAAATTACAGCTATATACAGCTTTTAAAATTTCTTATTCTTCTCTATCTGATTGCTTTTTAATATCAGGGAAAGGTTTAAAGGTTCTGAGAAAAATCTAAGAACATGGGAATCTACTTTATTCAGCTTTTGAAGGCTGAATGAAGATTTAGTATTTAAAGTTTTAGATTAGCTCAGCATGTGTAAATCCTTTTCTACTTCCATTTATCAGAAAAAAAATTAGTATTCAGTGCACTGGGAAAAGACCACTGGCTTCATCTGCATACAGAACAGGGAAAAGTTATCAAGTTGCAATTCAAGTACACGACCTGAGACTTGGTCTAAATTTTTAAACTCTCAATTTGAGCAAATACCTAAAAACCAGATTTTGCACAGAGCTGCTTATGAGCTGAGAAACATCCAGTTGAGAATAATTGCCCAGTGATAATGTACAACTAAATTAAACAATCATAATAATTAATGTAAATTAAAGCCACAGAAACACAGTTTTGAACGTAGGAGGGTGGCGGGCAGGAGAAAGTCCAGTGAGAGAAAATTTCTAGTTTTACACTAAATTTGGGATTTTGATTTGGGATATTTTCTCTCATGGTAAAATCTTTGGTTTAATGTACTGGTTGTATTTTATGACTAGCACTCTGTGATCTATAAAAGCTCTGTGTTAATTAAATAGCATTATATTTTTGATGGCATAGATTCTACCGTCTGTATCTGTCAGTGGATAACATAATAATCAAGAGGAATTAAAGTCTACATCTGACTCCATATCTCTATGTTCCTTGTTAAAGAAAATAAGATAAAAGAAAGCAAAGCGGTTCTTTTATGTAAATGTAGTTGCCCTTATAAAACAAAGTGTGCCATGTGTGCAAATATTTTCATATAATACACATGGTGATAAATCCAAGTTTTATCTTAATTTGCATTTTCTCTTCCTTGAAAACAGATTGTTCTGCACTTGTTTTATACTTACGTATCTTTTTTATTATTCTATGATTTAAAGTTTCTACATATGAATAAATAGATATTTCTACTAAATATATATATAATTGCACATATATTGCGCATTATGTATCATGGTTGTAGGACTCTAAATCGTTCTACTTACAGTAAAGATGTCAAAAAAGCATGTACAACAGAAAAAGTCTGGATGATTAGAAATGAAATACTTTCCTCAGTAGTTTAAGACTGCAAAGTTGCATTAGGAGGAGCCATATTCACATGTAGCAGATATTTTCTGTGTAAACCTGATATTTTCAGTTAGACCTCAGATGAGATTAAAGACTGTGGTCCTTGTCTGTCGTGAAATAATGCAGCTCCCCTGAAGTCATAGCTATCAAATTAATTTATAGTAGCCAAGAATCTGGAACATGTATTTCTTTTTGCTGTAAACTAGTAAAGACATGATTATGCAAAGAGGGAGATTTTCTCCTAAGATGCCCATCTTTATTCACCCTTTTTTACTGGAGTGGAGTTGGGGCAGACTGTGATGGGAAATAACTAATGTGAGAGAAAACAAACTGAACATGTTTCTTCCCATGTGACTTTGTTACAGGAAAGATTTTCTATGAGGAGAATATATTTTTTTTAAATACTGCACAGCCAGATTAATTACTGACCTCTTGTTTTATAAGGTAATCAGATGAATATATGTTAAAAAAGTTAGGAAGGTGGTAAAGCAATACTATTTCAGCAATTCATTCTTCACAGGAACAAGATTTATGGATTTGATTTCCCTGGCTTGTCTCACGTCTTGTCCCATAGACTTGAATTAGAAATGTGAAAATATTATAATTGTGATCTCCCTTAAAAAAGCCAAAAAAACCAAAAAACAAAAAACCCAAAAAAGACAAAACAAAACAACGACAAAAACACCCACCAAAAACAAACCAAACAAAACCAAACAACAAATCATAACTTTCCTGAATCCTTTACAATAAACGAAAATCATGTACCTGATGTCACATTTTGATGTCGTGGATCTTCTTTTACTGGTGGGACACATAAAAAACCACACAGACAATCAATTAATCTACAGTTTCAGGTCAAAATATGGGAATAAATTTCAATAAGAAGCATGTTTGTTTCTTGGAATCATGTCCCAGATAGGAATTTCTATAAACCAGATTTTTTTTTTAAAGCCTGACTCCTAGTAAATAATTTAAACAGGTACATTTTCCATCCAGTGTAACCATATAAGCAAACTGCTTCTGGACTGTTTTTAGTGAACTTGCACCAGTGCCACTGCTATCCTTTGAGATTCAGGATTTCAATTGCAATGTTTATATGCAAGTCATTGCATTTAACCAATGTAGAGGGGATATTCATGTCTCCAATCGTTTACCTAATGAAATATTGTAATTTATTGCTATTAATTATCTTCAGAGGTATAACTAAAGCCATTCTTCCATTTGGATATTACTGTGAGGAAACAATCAAGTCAGTGCTGTGTCCAAGAGGTTAGCCAGAATATGGGTGATCATGAAGTCTGTCTTGTGTATAAAACAGGGCTCCTTATTATCAATGTAGTTATTTTCCAGCCTGAAGCTGGTGACCTAAGCCATCAGACAAGCTGTGTAGATGAACTTTGCACTGCCTCAGTAGGGAGCACAGGAGCAGACTGAGTGGGGACCGCTAATCCTCAGCTCCAGTGCTGGGGGGCTGCACAGGTCACAGCTGTGCCAGCCAGGGAGGGTCACAGGCAGGGCACTGCTGCAGTCAGATTGGATGTGCTGATGTAATCCTTGATACTCATATGCAAAGGAGGCACCAGGCATTCAATTACTGGGGATTTATGAACAATTTCATCATTTTGGCTTACTTTCATGTGTGTGGAAAGACTAAAAAAGCGCCTCTTTCCAATCCCATAAAAGCCCCCAAACCTGAATGCTTGCATTTTTATTGTTGTTTGCAGAGATTTTAATCCCTTTATTACCTTTAGTTTTTTCATCTTTCAGCTGTTTCTTCTCAGTTGTTTTTTCTACAAAGAAAAAGTAGCACAATTAAAATTCTGTAAAGTTGAATAGACTTCAGAGTTTTCAAATAAAATTCTTTGAGAACTAACACAAATATTTTAGGGGTTGCCTCAAACAAAAATACATGCAAATTTGCAATCTCATGCTCTTTTTATTGGGATCTTCTACATATATATGAACACATGGAGTAAATTCCTACCTTCTTTTTCCTTAGTTGTCTTTGGTTTTTTTGTGGCTAGAAAGATTTGCGAAGAAATAACATTCAGTGTCAGGCATCTGACAGAAATGCAGAGCTTTTACAATAAGTAAAAAGCTTTTTACAATAAGTACATTGCACAAAGATTCCCCATTAATTTTGCTGGAATTACTGTGGTAAATGTGTCTCACGGCATGTTTACAATGTCAGTAATATTGCAACAGTGCCTACTACACTGAGTGGCTCCGGGCTTTGTGTAGAAAATTTTTGTTAGCAATTGTTTGAATACTGCTGGTTGCAGAGTAGTTCAGAAAATCCTGACAAAGACTTCAGCATTTGGATTCTGTAATTCTCTAACTACTGCCAGATTTACTTATTTGTTTGTGGCCAAAATACACTAGGGAAGAGCTCTGCCTATTGCTTGCTTCTTACTCTCTTTTCCAGAGTGATCTCAAACATCTGAAAGAAGTAAACAAACAAAAATTTCCAGGGTATGAAGCTAGGTGGACCTTTAGAACTGCCATATGTGACTATTCAGAAATCCTTCAGCGATAGATTGTGATTTATTTTATTGAGGGGTGTTTTTCCTAGTCTACATTCACTTAGAGCATGTGCTGTCTCCTTTTCTGCCTCCTTTTTCCCCAGGTGAAAATGCATTTGGTCTGTGACTCCATTCAGCAAGGCAGATTGAAATTAAGAAATGTATATCACTTCAGGCACCTGAGCCTATTTCAGTATTCCCTGTTGACTCCAGCAGAAAAATAGCTGTCTGCCTTCAAATGGTTCATGTGCACTTTGCATGATCCAACCAGCTGTAGTAACACTTTCTTCAGTGTCCTCTGGCACGTGTCACCTGATGCACACCAGCTCTTTCAGTGAGGATCACCTGTGTCTAGCTCACCAAAATGTGCTGCAGAAGGTGAACAGTGAAAATCATATAATCAGAGGAAAGGAAGAGCCTATGGCAGAGACCTGTGTAGCTCTCCCTTCACCCATGCTGCTTTATGTTGTCACTGCTCCTCCGTGATGAGCAACATGCATTCATCAACACTGGTATGTTCATTAGTTCTTTCCATGAGGCAAACTAGAATAATGTAATATTTACCTGATGTTGGGATTTCAGCTGTTGGCTCTCCAGGAAAAAAACCAGTAATGCAGGGAAAGTGAGCAGGGAAGGGAAGGAAAAGAACAAGAATTTCAATACCATGATTTTTCAGGGCATTTAAATAGATCTTCTCTTTCATCTATATTTTTCCATAGGGTATTAACTTACAAACAAATGTGCCTTAACATTGGGTGTGTATGTAGAATTTCACATAGCTGAGAGTCTCACTCTTTGAAGTACTATAATCCAGCATGCAATGATTCCTGCAAATGCAAACACTGTGCCAATCCATGGTTTCCAGAAAGCAAATATTTAAACCTACTTATTTTTAAGTGTGCCTTCAAGGTTATAGCTGACTATGCTATTTTCCAAAAAATGTATTCAGTTTGTTACTTCTCTTTTCTTACTGTCCACACTTCCCAGCCAAAGACTGACACTGACCTTGAATAGCTGACCCCTATCTAAATTTCTACCATACTAGCAGTTTGCCTTGCTTTTTAAGAATAAAATTTATTGAGAGATTTTCCACGCAAGAGAAGCACAAGAGAAGCATATATGTCCTATTATAATACCCAAAATAATTGATGAAAATTGGTCAGTCCAAAGGATAGAAATGCTATGGTGTAAACCATCATCACTCTTTTTAAATCAAAGAAATTAACATTTTCATTTTGAATCCAAGAATTTTTTACCCATCACTACTTCATTAGCTCCAGTTTTATGTAAGAAAAAAATTTGAAAGAAAAAGAATGACCTTCCTATCCAAGCAAAGCTCCTTTTCCTAGAGCTTAGAGCAGGACAAAAAAGGAATAAGATCACAAAACATTTCAGAGTATTCCTTTGATCGAGTTATCTCTGTACTTTCCTCATGCTGAGTTTTGGCTTCAGATGACTATGAGCTCACACCAAGGTGAAAATGTTTCAGTCAATGCTTTTTCCACAGGAGGACTAAGAAATTAAGCATAATTTTCCCTATCACATCCCAGGAAACTTTCACTGGAGTCCTGGCCCATAAGGAGACATGTAAATGTCAGTGCTCAATGCTTAGGCACCATGGGCATTCAGCAAAGGCCACTTTTGCTGCTATTAAATGCTAACATGCTAAAGTCCTTTAATATTTACCTCTTTGCTTATGATCTTGCTCATAGCTTCTGGAAGCTGACACATTACTGCACTGTGATCCATGGAATAATTAACATGTTTTTTCATTTTCAGAAGAAAGAACCAAGATTTTTTCTGAGGTACTAAATCTAGGAAAGGGGTTCATGCTTCTTAACTGAGGGAGTCACTCTCTCAGAGATCTGGATGGGCCCAGTTATGTGCATGTACATAGTATTACCCCTATTATGGGGCTTTCATTATAAACCTAAGCGGTAATATAATTTGTAAATTCTTAGGGTCTTTTTAAAATATCAGCCTACATGATCTTCCTCCTGACTGCAAACCACAGTTTGGAATTCCTGCAAATATAAGATCTGCCACCAGCTTTGTTTTCTGCTCAAGGTAATGTCTCACAGTGTCTGAGTTTTTAGTCAGTATGCAGGGAGTCAGTTCTGTTTCAGGATACATTCAATGGCCTATGGCCGTCAAAGACCCTCCTGTACACTAAAACAGAAATAGTGAAAAATAAGATGATTTACTAATTGCTTTTAAAATTGAGGAGTGGCTGTGTGGTGTATACCTGCCTGCCAGGTTAGATCATGGCAACAAGTTACTACTATGAAATTAGATTGGGTAGGTTTCAAACTCAGCCTTGTCTTTCTGTTTATACCTGCATTCCCTAATGATCCAATTGCTTACTAACTTAAACCACATTTGTTTTTACAGTAAAACTAAACAAGATACAGTGTGTAAATAAATTTATCCCAGGATAAATGTATTAATTTATTTTACATTCCCACTGGACCTGAATTCCAAAATCAGAGGGCATTTTGCATCCATTACTACATCTCATACTGAATTTCATGACAGCCACGTTCATGTTATGGTAAGTACACTGTACACCTGGCCAAGAAATACAAGAAGCAAAACTATATAGACCTCTATAAATAAAGAAAGCAGTGATCCAACTAAGTGGAGAAAGTAAATTTAAAATAGATAGCTCTGGTGTTTAAAATCTTAGGCTAGATCTATTCAAGGATGGTTTGCTCAGAAAGGGACGTGTATAGAGATTTACTTTTGTAAATGACCATAGGTCTGCTTGTTTCTGTCACTGTTTTTCCTTCCTTTTTTTTAATTTTTTTTTGTTTGTTTTCTGGTGGTTTTTGTTTTGTTTTGTTTTGTTTTGTTTCTGTTTGGGTTGGGTTTTTTTTGGTTTTTCTAAAGGCACTGTTAACCTTTATAATCATTTCAAGCAGTAGAATATAAACTCTAACAGGAGTTTAGTACAAATATCCCTCTGCAAAGGTTAAGGGAAAATATCCTGGCTATTTCTTATATTCACAATGTACCAGAGCAATATATCTCTTGATTAAAAAAGCATTGTAGATAATGATTTTTATGATAAAAGCATAAGGAATTAGTCACTTAAATCTGTGATGAGCCTCTAAGAGAAGTGAGTGCCATCACTGGGTCTCTCAGATAAATCACTGCAGAAGACATTATATGTGAGTATATAGATCCAGTAAAAAAAAAGACTGAACAAAAGTAAATAATAGAATTAAATAGAGCAAAACTTTCTTAAAATACTGGCAAAAATTGGAAATAAGCCCATGGTTCACAGGGAGCAATAACTTTGCAATAATAACTCAAAAAGGAACATTGCAGCTCATGGCTGAAGGAGATCCTTCAGTGTAGGCAGATTTCAGGTGCCTTATGCTCACACTTCCTCTTTACATCTGAGGTTCAGAGTAACACTTTTTTCCTACAGGTGTTTAAGAGCAGGTATTCATCCTCTCTAACTCTGAGCACCTAGCACAGGTGACTGGTCTAGGAAGTTTAAACAAATCATGTTGCTTTGCCTTGTCAGCTTACTTTACATTAGAATAACACATGGTTTGGTCTTGATGTGCCAGGCACAGCACCAAAAAGAAAACACAGATCCTGAGCTAAAAAGGCAACAACTAATTCATCTGTGAAAGTCCATACTTCAGCATTTTCGCAATTCAAAGCACGCAGTACAAACACCGTCCTTCTGATCCTTGTCTGACCATACTTTGCAGAATGCAATGTGTAATGACTTACCACAATAAGCATAGATCCCAGTACTCATCTGTTCAGAAGCCTGCCTTAAAAATGACCTTAAAAAGGACATTATCCAATGACTTCAGTGGAAGCCTTTGCAATGTGCAAAATTCTTCTTGAATCCTCCTTAAAACTAATTTAAATTGGAAATATTCCTTTATCTTCTTTATGTTAATTTAGGTTTTTATTTTACAAAGCTTTTATTGGAACAAGGCCAACAATATGCTTAGTGAATTAATGATGTAAGTAATTTCCAAATGGTAAAAGAAGAAAGGAAAAGATTGTCTAAATCAATCATTCTACATGTTATTTTCTATTTTTCAATGAACAATATATTTGCATAAATATAAATTATATATCTAAACTCATCTAAAACCACCAGAATACCAGTTTTGCTGCCACTGTAATTTACATCATTTTCTAGGGAGTAAAAATTGGAAACAGTGCTTGAATCTTGCAGCTTCACAATATTGCATTATAAATGTGCTTGCTTTGGTTGTGTTTGGCTGTTAGTAAGCAGACAGAATACAAGAGTATCTGTAGTATAAGCAAGAAAATAGCATTATCTAACATGACAAAATTGCAAAAATGCAAATTGAGAGAACATGCATCTGAAAAGAAGGTTTCCATTCCATAAGAAATAAATCATTACACGTACTTGCAGTGTTTTTCGGTTTGACTGAGAAGTAAAAAGAGGAAAGTAAAATGGTCAAAACAATCAGGTTCAGCATAATATTGTTATGGCAGAGAATAGCTTTATTTGTTCTATATGTTTCCACATATCAAAACATATTTTTACTAATCTCACAGGAATTAATAACAATCTAATAATGAATGATAGTAGTAGGGGGCGTTCTGATTTGCAGATTTCAATTGTTTCACTAGAGTTAAGAATAACTTACATTAACCATAAAAATTTTAACTCTTCACTTATTTCCTTTCACGAAGAAGCATGGAGCAGACATTTTTTAAACCCATGATGATAGTCCACAGTGAAACTGAACAATGCTCCTTCCTATATCAGCATCAATTTTGCTCTGTCTTCTGCAAGTGACACTGTACATGAGTATGGTATCAGAGACATTGACCACAGATGATGGATAGTACCAGATCAAGATCTGAATAATATATTATATGATACCTGCAAAGGATGAAAATTAAAGTATTCTCATCCTGGAGGGCTAACTCTGTTGTGAAGTCCAAATAAAAGGTATATCTCCACAAATAATTAGAAAAATGGGAGCTATTTAAAGCAAGCAGTTTCAGAAAGCAGTTCAAATCTTTTGCTGGCATATGCCTTTGACATCAGTGGAATTACAGAAGCAGAAATTTGACCTTTGATATATACATATATCTATATCTTAAAACGACAATCGGCATTACAAGTATGTACTGTGCTATGTAGTTTGTGGTACGTCATGTCAGAGCCATTCTATACATCAACATAGATCACAGGACCACGGTTTTGACATTTGTCATATGCAATTGTATTTCACTATTTCCTTAAATAACATTTTCAAAATAAATATACAAAATAAAATGTGGGAGTGCTTACCTGGTTTTGTAAAGGGAACATCTTTTTCATGTCTGACTACTTCATGCTCTAGACAAAAAACAACATAAAAAATATGCCATAATGTTTCTGATTTAGATCTAAGCTACAAATGCACTGGTGAGTTTTTTGTGTGTTTGATTTGCTTTGGTTTTTTTTTTTTAGTAAGAAAGATTGCATCTATGCGTTTCAGGATTAACCATTTTGTTTCTCTTGTTTCGTGCTGTTATTTTGAAAAAGAAATCCACAAATGAATGGTTATTAAAAGATCATCCAGAGGGATCTGCCGCAAAATAGCAAAGTTCATTAGTACTGCACATAGTTTCACAAGTATAGCTACTATTAATGCTACTAAGAGTCACTCATGTGTCTTAAGGAAGAAATAATTTGGTAGGGCTTCTAATATAGATAAGTTTTATCTATTTTTAATTTTTATTATTGGAGAGTGCAGAGTAAACTCAGCAACCATTCACTCATCCTTTGCTCTTCATTCAAATATACTTGAACTGAATTCCTAAAATCTTGGACACATACTTTTGTATATGAATAAATTATATTTAGATGTGGAAAATGCATCTCATCTTCACACGCCTGATTCCCTACCCCTCCTCCCATTCTTCTACTTCATAATTATTGCTGAAAAAATTATAATTTATGTTATGTTACTGGAAAAGAAAAGTTGGAGAAGCTTTTTTGTTTCAAATAGTTCTAGTAAACAAAAGTCAGACAAAAAAGCCCCACCCCAGAGACCTCACAGCACAGTAACAGCTATGTAATGGAAACTGAGGCCAAAATACATTTTAGGGCTGTAGAATCAATGGAAAGCTCTGTTGGTCTTGTTTCCAGGTGATGTTTCCCACAGATTAAGGACTGTGCTTCACTTTCCTTTTGAGAAATGAGGACCCAAAAGTATGCTGGAAAGTGGAAAGTGCTGAAAATGTGAATGGCATCTGAAAAAAAGCAATATGGCTCAGCCTTTCTGCTACTCAGATGTATAATTGAACTACTAGTAACTGTGATTTCAGGTGGGGAGGCAAGTTGAGAAATGCTGAGATGAAGCCATCATATGGAATTTCAAATGGGAAACATTTTTATGAAGCATGAATGAAAAATTGGTTCAATGAAGAGTAATTGATTTCCCACATCTGGACTTTTTGTGATAATTAAATTATTTGGGAAATCAATTGACAATTTTAATTATTATTATTATAATTTAATTTGCATTTGGAAGGTGTGAAAGGTATAGAAAATCAAAAAGCAGGCTGTGTGGTAAATTAAGGTGTGGACTCTTCCCTGTGTTCTTTTTGACTGAGAAGAAATCAGGATGCAGTTAAACTAATTTCTATTTTTCTTTTTTTTTTTAAATTTAGCTGGAGAATTTATTCAACCCAGGTAATTTTTAATAGTGATTTTTAAAAGATTTATAACTCCTATATGAATTTTTGTTGTTGGGACTTTTGATATGTGAAGCATAGAATCAATTCACTCCTGCACTGAAGCAATTGGTTATGCCAAACAGCAATGACAAAACAGTGTGTTAAATGAAAGAAATGGAAGACATGGTGATTAAGACGCTATACATTTAAGCAAAACTAGAAATTGCCTAGGGCAAGTTTCATTATGTAAAAGTAAAAAAACACATATGCAACAATTTTACAGTTTTTCTGATTAAGGTAAGAGTCACATACTTGCTGGCTTTGCCTGGGCTACAAAAGACAAAAGAGGTTAAATTGTAATGGTTAGATACAGAAAGAGGAGAAAATATGCTCTTTTTTCCCTTTCTTTTTAACATTGAAGCATTTTATTGGAGTCAGTTCTCAGTTGTTCTTAGCTTCCTCTACTTGTGCAAGGATGCACAACATTCAAACCCCTGAAGTTTAGACACCTTTATTTTGACTGCCAGTGATGATGAGGATGTTCTAATTCCTTGACTGATTCTTCACAGCTTCTAGAATACTCATTATTACTTGAATTTTTTCCCTGTCAGCATTACATTAAAAAAATGACAAGGTCTTATTTGTAATTAAGACCTAAAGATTTAGAGTTTAGTCCCAAAAACTTTTTCTCCATAAGACTGATTCAAAGTCCTAATTAATCTGGTAAGTTATCCTCATATTTAGGATCTTTTCAGAGGTCTGATTTAGCTACACCTCATTTCATTAGCCCATCTCTGGCTAATGAGAGGCTGGAGCAAGCAGCTAAGGAGCTGAAAGGCCTTGACCTCTCTTCACCATTGGAAAGACAATTCTTAGCAGAACAGAAGCTGCAATTGCCACTCTGCCAGTTTTGCTTTGTTACCAGTAACATATTTCAAAATACTGTAAAACAATATTGCAATGCAAATATAATTCACTAGATGAAGTCCTGAATAGTGTTTAATAACCCCAATCCCCTTCCATAAATCAGGAGAGAATCACTTATTCTTACCTGACTTCTCAGTGGGAGTTGTTTTTTGTTGTTTCATTTTCTCCTCTGTATTGTGAAAGCAGCATTAAAACCACAATATGTTAGCATGTAATTGGAAAAATATTTCTATAGGTGATATTATGCATATTGGTTCACAATGACAAAATAAATGCATGTCTTCAGCATCACTATCCCATTATAGCACTCTAAAACAGCATGCAAGCATTATGAGTTCTGACTGCATGGTGAGATCATACTCGTGGAAGAAGTAAATTACTGGGCCTAATGTCTCAGCTGATGGAAAACAACCACATACCCTTCAGCATCTTTCAGGCAGGCACTCAAGTGGAAACCACCCTATTCCTGCATCCATTACACCTTTGCCAACTTCCTGGGTGTCTAAGTCCAACAGTTTGGTATTAAACAACACTAAGAACTTCTGTTTAGATACTGCCTAACCACAAACACGGGTGGAGGTATCCATACACTCTGAAGATTAAAAAGATATGGAGATACCCAAGCAGGTAGTAGCTCACGGAGGGACACAGTCTGAATGCCAGTCTATACCACCTGCTGCTGGACAAGCCTACCAAGGCTCTTGAGCTGTCTGTGGATTTCCTCAGCACAGTTCTCAGATGATGTGGCCCCATGTCGACATCAGCCACCAGACCTGAACTTCCTCTTCCCCAAGTAAATTGGTGGGACATCACTTTCTAATGAGGTGGGGTTTGTTTTCCCTTCCAAATGCCCCAGTCAGATGCAAACTGGGATGATTATGTTCAGATTTCACAGAATCACTAGGTTGGAAGAGCACTTAAAGATGATCGAGTCCAACCCACCCCCTAACACCTCAACTAAACCAGGACACTGAGGGCCATATCCAGTCTTTTGTTAAAACAGATTTCTACTCTGCCCAATTTGGTTGATTTTAAATTCACCCTACCTCATCCTTTTATAGCTCTACTCCATTTTATGTCTTATTCCTTAATCAGATTCAAGCCCCTTTCCTAACCTCTACCTTTCAATAATCACATACATTACAAATTTCTTCTTAAATATGCTTAAGACACATTCAGACTGTATTTGTCATTCCTCTGGCTGAAAGTAGTTTGCAACCACCTGCCTCTGGGCCCTTCCTTTCCACTACGACCTCTGGAAGGCATCAGATTGAAGATTACAATGTCTGGATGGAGACCAGGTTGGGCAGATAGCTCTTGGTCCCCTTCTCTTACTTGTTTGGCCTATTTCTGGAAGAAAATCAGTACACTCTAATGAATTCCCTGGCAGAATTACAGGTGGTGGCTACTTGTCTTTTTCTCTGAATTTCTAGCCACTGTTGTGGCCAGAGAGAAACTGAAGGAGTAGAATATCCAGATTTCAGGAGAACAATCTCTATAAGGGGATACACTTCAAGACATGAGGAAGCTTCATAAAATTGTTCTGTTTACCACATTCAATATGAAGAAAAGCAGAGAAAAACATATGGTGATGATAATACATATTATTTTGCCAAAAACAGAAGTAGTATCTCTAATTTTTAATGTATTCTTTTGTTTACCATATCATGAGGACTCTTGCAAATAAAAAAATAAACACATTTGAAGACTTCATAAACCTATAGATAGTAAAAAATAAATTTTATGAATATTTAAAAAAAAATTTAAATCCTGACTTTAAGTAAGCCCAAAGTTTAACGTTCTGAAATCTTTCATTGAAGAGAATTTATTTGCTCTGCAGGGCTCCAGTTATGCAGCACTACAAGCATTAATATTAATCTTTTTCCCTGATGTACCTAATTTAAATGGATAAAGTAAGGCTATAAACATTTCTCTGTGTTTTGCAGGCAGTTTCAGCAGAATTAAATCAGGAATGAATTCCCTTACTTTACTTGCTTTCACTGACACACACAAAATGGTCTTTAATTTAAACTTTTCCCTATAGGATCAGTACATTTTCTGAAATTCCATAGTATATCAGTCATGTGATACTTCTAAGTCTGATGACAGGAGACATAGGAAAAATGGTCTGAAGTTGAACTGGATCAAGGTGTAAAAGGAGCCCCCTGTTTTGTACAGAATGAAGCTTTTATAATTCAAGCTGTTAACTCAAGAGCACTCATTGGCACACAGCAGGCAGAAGCACTATTACCACCAGTGCCTGCAGATTAATACTTCTAGTCATCAAGTGAAACTCAAAACAGCCACTGTTCTCCATTAATCACCTGAGAATTGAGATTTTATGCTAAAGGAAATTTAGCAAGCATTTTCCTATATTTTTCCCCTTCAAGCACTTAAATTCTAAAGGCTTGGAGTCTGAAATGTATTATATTATGGTGGAGTAAAAACCTAATCAGTCCAATATGCTGGTTTGTGACACAGTGCTGTGATGTTTGAGAATGCCTTACCAAGGATATTTATTTCCCTGCTGCTATGTGGATGAGATTTGGCTGACTGTGCAGCAGGACTGATTTCATTTAGCAGGAAAGGTGAGTGGTCATGTCACCCATCCAGACAGCCCACTTTCTGTCCATCAATGTGGCCACCAAGTTCAGCTTCCTTGCTAGGACATTCCTTCCTTGGCTGAACTCACCTAAGGCCTGAAGAATTCTGCTGGCTGTTAATATAGAAGAAGTGATCAACGAGTTAAAAAAAAAGCTTAGCCTGTATCTTAGGAAGAAGAAGAAATACTTTTTCCCTATTGACTCAAAACCAATACATCTTCACTAAATCAGATCCTCAAGGCTTCCAGGAAGCCTCAAAATGAAAATGCATGAAAAGTATGAAAACACTTAACTAACAAGGTAGAATATTGTACATTATAAAAATGATTGAGAAAAATGCTAAATACATAGGAGAAATTGATTTCTTAAAAAAATAGGAGAAAAAAGTAATTAAATAAAGTCTGCTTGTTTATCATTGAACACACAAGGCTTAAATGGTTTGTTTAATAATTTATTAATGAGCACTTCATGTCAATGTGAAGTTCAAGCATCATCACGGCCAGCAAAGATCAATGGGATGTGGATACTTGCTTCCTAAGAGGATACTGCCTCTGGAGTGGGGACTGGAAAACCACTCAGGAGCGATGTAAGCTGAACATAAATAGCTGAGTTTTCTATGAGGTTACCCTCTTAGTCTTGTTAATTCACACCAGACCCAACTGTGGATCCTTCCTCCACAAAAAACACAATTAGGCTAGAACCCTGGTTTGAAAGGAGGACCCATTGTCCTGCTCACTGCAGCCACTTATTATTTACAATTTACTCGGGTGCACAGTCAGTCCAGGAATAGTAGTGCTATTCTTAGTTCAGCTTCTGGTACTTTTGAGTTTCAGGGACTGGAGGCTGACTCTACTGCTGAGTTGTGTACTCAATGAGATTGTAGCTGCTCCTTTCTTGGGGGACTACACTCACTGAAAAGGTTGAGAAGGGTTAATTCCCAGTGCACCTCTTTGATGTAGTGCAGGGCATTAAAGCACTCCTTCCTCACACTCTGGAAAATGGGTTTTGCTGATGCTTTACTACACCGATCATAAGAACAGTCAAAAACTGTGACAGCTGAATCCTTTTAGTTAAATTTCACTCTCATTTTTGTTCTTCTCTAAGACACTGAAAAGAACCAACGGCACAAAACAAAACATCTGCGCCTAGCTCAAAGAAGTCTCCAAGATTTGCAGACCACACATATCCTTATGAAGTGGGGTTGGTTAAGTGGAGTTTACTTTGCCAAACTTACCTGGTTTAGTCTGAGAGACAGATTTTTCACGTTTAACACGTTCATGCTCTGAAAATAAGAACCCCTATATTAGAAGGTTTTTAATTTTTGGAAGATTTAAAAATAAAAGATTCTTGTTATATTTTTAAAAGATGAATTTACATTATATATTCCCACTAGATCAGAGAATAATTTTTCAATTTCTCAATATTTCTCAGGAAATTATGTTTAACTAATTTTTCCTTTAAAATTAAAATAATGAAAAGTCTTTTTTAACTTTTTAATGTGGTTTAATTACTTTCTGTGTATTTTTAGAAATATCACAGAACTTTTAAAATTGTTAATTGCTTCTAATATTAATATATTAATTGTGGTTGCTATCAATGATCTTCTGTATAGAAAATTTCTCCTTGATGTTTAATCTAGAAATGAAGACAGTTTTAATTGCAACAGAAGTGGGGTTTTCTTGCACAGAATGACAAATCTTCAGTATCCTGCATAAAGAAAAAGAAATTAAACTTTCCATGTTTCTCTGTGTCCTGGATTTGGCTGTACTAGAGCTAATTTTCTTCATGTTAGTTAGTATGGGGATCCCATAAATATAATGTGAAGCACTAACAATAATGGATATTAGTCTGTATTATAATATGAAATGTATGCAATTTTGTGCTATTTAAGAACAGCCTGCTATTCAAACCCCAACATGATGAGACAGAAAATAATTCAGGGGAATTTTAGAAATATGTTTAATTTGGACTTGTAGCTCTGATGTCTAAGCTGCACAGCAGGTCAGCATTGCAGCATACCAAGAAATAAATCTCTAAAACTTGGACCAGAGGCTTGGACAAAGAATTGCACAGACTCTTCCCCATCTGTGGCCCCCTTGATTGACTCCCAGTGCAAAGAGACAAAAGACATAGGTGAGTCTCAGCTGAATTGGAAAATACCTTCCTTCTGAAAATTAAAATAACAATATTTTGTATCACCTTGCTACTTACTGTGTTCATGAGGGTTCTCTGAGGTAGCTAGAAGTAAACAAAAAGGACATATTTTAATATTTTTGTAGCTGTGATGCAGAATTTAATTAATTTCTTAATGACATTTTAGACATAAAATTTCAATGGAATATGTATTGAAGTGCAGAGCAGTTACATTTTCTTACTTACACTGTCCACCCCAGAGGCATTAATGGGACATTTAGCTATGGAACACAGGCACCCTGGATTCCTCATGTAGCCAAAATTTGGTACAAACATCCCTGGAATGCTCTGCACCTCTTCTGAGGGTTGAGTCACCCTCACTAAATGCTGACCATATACCAAACCTAGGGACACCACCTGGCTAAGTAAGGTGCTTACCTTACTGGGTGTCTCTAAGAGACAGGGAAAATTCTCTACTACACAAAGACAGAAAATTAATTTTAGCTTGAGTGAGGAACCAACACCTAGGGCAGTCTAAAGATGAGAATCCTTGACAATTGCACCTGCTCCATGAGGCCAGTGAATTTCAGATGGATTCAGTGATACTCCAAGAAGCAGAAAGACATTTGAAAATGTTCATTAACTTCATCAGGACACTTCTAAACAAAAGGATTTCAGTGTTTCAACTTCTAAACTTTGGGCCATTTCACTTTCTGCATTTTTCCAGAAATAAGCCCCAGATGAGCTAAAACTGAAAACTAAGTGAAACTTCCAATGATGTTAAGACCACATTCCTCAGGCAGAGAGCTTGGCAGCTGTACCCGATGTCGTTATCAGTTCTACAGAAGGAAGCAAAATGCCAAGACCTAGGCCTCCAGCTGGATTTTTCTGCTTGACCTTTGCAATGCAGCTGTTGTTTTCAAGAGAAAAAAGGCTCTACCACCTGCATGTCTTCTGTGTGAGAGAGCAATCCCACAGAGAGATGTGGCAGGGCAGGGGCTGAGCTGCCTTCGCAGCCCCAGCAGCACAAGCAATAAAATTTCTGCTGTGAGCTCCCAGGCTGTGACTCACTGAGCTCCTGAGCTCCCCAGCTCCCACCTGGGACAAAAACTCCTATGCATGTGGGTTTCTGTTTCACCTGTATTCTCTGCAGTCTAAAATCTACTTCCATTTTGTATCCAGTCTCTAATCCAAGTTGTTGTTGTTGTTGTGCATTTAAGGAGGCAGCAATTGGCTATGGTATGCAGAACAAAGTAAAAAAAAAAACCAAACCAACAAAACAAACAAAAAAACCCAAAAAACCCAGAACATAAAGAGTAAAGATACAAAGTAAGTGTATATGTTTAAATAAAGGAATTTCAAAGCAAATATTTAAATCAAATCTGAACATAATAGAAGGGGCTAGTATAATGACTTACATAACTAATACAGAATATTGTATTATATAACTCTTTCAGTAATCACCCAAAATAATCAGAGCTAGGCTACATATGAAGTGTTAATTTAAAGACTCTCTACTGACACTGCTTAACATATTTTACAAGCAAACTTTTATAATAACATCCTTATCTAAGATCTGCCTAAAATCAAAATGAAGCCATTATTTCTTAACTTTCCAGTAAAACCAGTACAGTTATTTCCCTTTTTATGCGGGTAAATATCAGTCACAGAGAATGTTCAAAACAAAAGAAACTCAGCTACAGTCTGGTCCCTGAAATTTGTGAAAGCATCTCTGTTGTCCTTTTCCATTTTTTCTGTGGAGGCATTAATTAGACAAACTTGTATAATGTCAGCATCAAGGCAGATTGAACACAGAGATTACTGCTATCTGTGCCTTGCCTGAAAGGCCAACTTTCTTATTTCTGGCATAACACTTAGAGATATTTTGATGAAATAATGAAGATATTCTAAAGTCAAAAGTCTCTAGAGTGTTGGTTATTCTAAAACATATCTATATTTTTTTCTATTAAAAAAAACCAAAACAAAACTCCAAGGTGAAATTCTGAAATGGTATTTGGTAAAAATAAAACTTTATGTTTTGCTAACTGTGATTTCAGTCCATTCAATATTAATGTATCCTTCTTGTGTGTCATTATGTCATTAAAAAATGCAATGCAAATGACTTACAGACTAAGTAGAAAGCTGAAAAATGAAATCCCAAGACCATTAGATTAATCTTTACAGTATCACAATTATCTATGGCATGGGTACCTTGATTTTTATTCTACTTAGTGAACACGGCAAGACAATAGTCCAGGTCAGACTTTCCAAATATTTAATGATATATGTTATTTAGTCTAAAGGGTGAGAAATTAAAGGCTGTGTTCAGCTCTGGCAATCTTACATAGTTCATGTAGTATCTTGCACTGAAAGTGCAAACAAGGATTTTATGTTTTGGCCACTGATGGTGAGAGGGTGTTGGGCTAAACTCTTGGTCTCATTTCAAGTAGTTGTTTTGATGACAACAGCTAACAGGACTACCTACTGGGTAAAAAAGTACTTACTGTTCACAATGTATGAAAATTCCGTCCTAGGTAAGTGTTTTATCTTTGTTTGTTTAACGCTTAAACTATACTAGAGAAGAAACAAGGTCTGATTTAAACTGAATTAAAACAGTTGGATTTTTGATGAAGTATTTGAAGCTACATAAGAACTGGAACAATGAAATTATCTGGTTCTACTCTCGGCAAAAATTTGTAATGTCTTTTTTGCCATTCTAAATTAAACATGGAAAACAGGCTTCATAGATATCTTTCTGGTTTTCACTTGATTTTTCTTTTTACTTGACTACTGCTCTGAAGTCTGCAAGGGTATTAATTATATATGGCATATTTTTGTAAATTAGATTCTGATATGGGTTCAGAAATTAAATCCTGTGTTTTATTGAACCATAAATTGGTAAGGCTAAAAGCAGAATGTACTTTTTGATTATAACATGTCTATTTTCCATCTGGGTAACACTTATTTGCTATTCAGACAGCAAATACATTTGTGAGTGTGCTCATTCTGTAAAAAAAGAATATGTTGTGCAGAAAATAAAAGCAATGCCAGAAGTACTTGAAATAGTTTGAAAAAACAGAATAATAATACATACTGTAGCTGGGAAAATTATTTCCAGTTAGATAATTACAGGTGTATTATAAATAAGAAATCTACTTTCCATTAGACATAGTAAGAGCCTGGTTCATTTCCCATTAAAGAGAGCACAGAGATTCTTCACCATGTTTTGGAAATTGCATCAATGCGCAACACCCACATAATGTTAATCTGTAACAACATTACAGGATGAGAGAGATCAAGATCTACAGGAATCTTCTAATGGAGTTATCAAAATTTGAAGTCTATACCTTCCACTTTATGCATCATGACAAAGGTACAATTTGATTTCCCTATTTAATATTAATTCATTCTCCCTGAACTACTGACTAACCATTTGTCCTTTAGAAAAATTAGTGGCTATTACTCCTTCCAAATCTAAGTTTCAAGAACTTAAAGGGATCACATCATTTGCATAATTTAAATAAGACAGCTTTTGGTCTAGTTAGGTCAAGGTTTTTCAAACTTTGAAGCAACTGTATCATAAAGAAGTCAAGCAGAATAAAACGTATTCCTTACATGTCTCAGAAAATAAGTTTGGAAAAAAAGGGGATTTTAGGAGCAGTTAAGGAGCAGTTCCCTACATTTGTGAAGTTATTGTCTGTGCCCTTTGTCATTCAAAGCAGAAGTCAAATGTACCCATAAGTTCTTTAGATCAGCAGACTGGATCTGTCATATCTGCCTGTGTCTTACTCAAGTTCTTCCGACTAGATGAGCAGCTGGCAGACTGTGTTGCAAAGCCAGTCTACTGAGCATATGTCTAAAGAAGTGACTCACAAACCAGATTAGCTGCAGCAGGATTCCTAAAAAGAGAATGGTTTGTGCTCAGCCTGACCTCTGCTTTACGTTAAAACATTGCCTTGACAGAGTATGACCAAGGGTTACCCCGTGGCCGAGTCAAAGTAAAGAAAGCAAGAAGTGTGTGCTGGTGGCATATAGGGGAACTTGGCACACGATTAAAATACAGTGCAGGCTGTACAAGCCTTGTCCTCACAGGATCTCTTAATTCTTTACATCTATTTTACATTTCTGGCTTACTTTAAACCTAGTATTTTCCAGGACATTTGTCCAGGTTTCTAAACATTAAGGATTATTATTATTATACCACATTAACATGATAAGTATGAAATGCTAAGTGATTAAGGCTGTCTGGAATATTTGTAGTGAAACAGAGAGTTGATCTTCTTATTCCTACTCTTGGTCTAGGAATGTTCCTCTGAGTGTGTGCATCTCTACAGACTTCCTTGGATCACTCTATCAGCAGTGACTGAAGGATGATAATAGGATAAATGGTTAAGACAAACCCTCCTAAAATGCCACTGTTTTCCATTATCATTAACTACTGATATTAGAGCCTGTATGGTATTCACTTGCAACAGACTGATTTTCCAATTGCCACTTTCCACCAAAAAAAGCTGTCAGGCTGCTCTCACAGTTCTTTCTGCCTTATTTTTATTACCAGAGCAGATTGGCCCAAGATATCTATCTCCTTTCCTAGAGTTGTGTTTGTGTCCTTTCTGTTTGGTTTATTTTATACCTCAGGACTGCATATTGAAAAATGAGCTGACTCTTGGTTTTGGAGGATTTTGTTGACGTTGTCTAGAACAACTTGTTTTTTAAGACTTGTTTTCAACTGTCAGTTCAAGAGTACTTTATATAACAGGGAAAACCAAATAGTAATAGACAGAGAGGAGGGAAGGGATAAACTTTATCATGGTGTAAATATAATAGAAGTAGCAAAGAAGTACAGACATTTCCAATATTTTAAAATTACTTTTAATAAGAGGAATTCCGTCAACTTCAATCTTAGATGCATGCCTTTAGGAATCATCAGTAATGATCCCAATCTTTCACTGTTTTCACTTAAGCTCTGGCAAATATAAGCTGTTGAAACAGCAATCTTGTGTGATGGCACTGAAAACTAATATCTTTAAAATACTGTAAGTCCTAAAATCCCAGGAGAACAAATCTTCCATAGACAGAGTCAGAAAGAATAAAATTTCAGTCAAATCTAGATGAGGTACATCTGCTGCATTAATGCATTTCATCTTTAGGCCCATGTAACGAAAGACCTGAAGAGCTTCCTCTCAATACCATCCTCAGCTTCTAACGTTTTCATGTGCTGTTCCCTGAAATTGTGGGATGGGAACATACAGATGAGGGAGAGTATGCTAACAAGCTTTCACTTTTAGAAAAATCAGTTTTACATTTTTATATAGCTAAGGCAAAACACAGTGGAGCTTGGGCTGTCTTTATTGCAACATGAATTATTGACTCACGAAGGACAATTGAGTGAAATCAGGCAGACTGAAGTTTATAGGATGTTAGAATGATTTTTCAGAATATAGATGTTAATTTATGCAAAAAATGTTTGCCATTCTATATTAAAAATTGGAGCCAAAAGTAGTACCTCTTGCTGATGTTCATATTTGTTATAATTGAATCTTCAGTCATAATGCCTATTATTGGTGAAAGCTGGTAAGCTAACACCCTGGGTCCAGATTCCATGCAAATATTTTGAATAGGAAATTCTTAGTTGAGATCCTTCTTATCTATGACTGGATTTGCAAAAGTATAGTAATGGTTGAAAATATATTTACATACATTATTAAAAAAAAAAAGTGAAATAATAAATTAGAAGAGAATAAGATGACTATGGAAATCTATGAAAGAAGAATTTTGGAGGAGATATTAGTTGATTTAAGGGGTGGAGAACAATAAAAATTAATTGGCTTTTGAAAAAATGGACTCTTCTCAGTATGCTACTCAAATTAACATGTTGATTAAAGCAAAGGGCTAATGACTAACTTCTAGAGGCATAATGGTACTGAACCATCTTTGTTCCTCATGAAATGCTGCTGATCACTGCTTTGGCTTTAATTGCAACTTTGTTAAAGCACATTTCTGCAAATGATGTCTGCATAGATAAGTAAAAGAAAGGTAGATTGACACTAGAAGAACTATTCATTCAGGAATTGCATCTGAATAGAATACCTCTGAGCATTCATTTGCACAGATTTTGTGCAGTGCAATAAAGTAATAGTTTATCCCACGGGGAAATTTTTAGTCAATTAAACATGTGTTATATGGATATGCAGGTGTTCAAGCATATTATGCTGACTGACAGGTGTGAGTGTTTTTGACATGATGCCAATATATATGTGTTATACCTAACTTACAGTAACAACACAGGCCACCAATTACACAGAGCACTCTTTATTCAGAAATCACAGCTGTTTCATAATCATTAAAACAGTAGTTTGACTGACTCCAGTTTTTGGTAGCAGGGGCTGAATAAATTACTGTTGCACTTTAACGCAAATAAGAACGATTAACACAAGTTGTAATCATAACTGCAATTAAAATGCTATGCTAAGTCTATTTATGTGAATCATTTTGCAGGTTTGTTGTTATATAAAAGAGTGTAATCTCAATTTCACCTTGAATAGATTACGAAATTGTAACCAATGTCAAGGTTTTGGTTAAATCCTACTAAGAATAAAAGTTTTTTGAAAAAACATGGATGCAAGGTAGCATCATTAGTTTTACGTGCTTTGACTATGAGTACATCAAGGTGTTTGGTAGATAAGCATGGGGATTTCACCTTACTGTCTAGATTAAATATTTGCAATAGATCCTCCATCCAAGTAGAGTGAGAGTGGATATTCAATCAGTTATAAAGATCTACAAATTACTTGCTCCTTCTTCTCATTTCTCTTTCAATGTCAGATTCTTAAAAGAGAGGGAAAGTTGTTAATTAGCAACAAATAATCCCAATATTAATTGACATTTGTTTTCTGTTCTTGTTACTAAACCTAAACTATATTCCCTGTTATAATTAATTGAGAAATATAAGTATCTCCATGGGGGCAAGTAATTGCATTCTGACAGAGATACAAGACAGATGAAACACTCTTTGCAGATCTCTCCATCAGCCCTAAACTGAGCCTAGGGTGAGCAGTTTCAGTGTAGATGCCTAACTTTTGACATCTAAATTTGCATGAGGAAAAGTTTCTTAATGCTTACATTAATCTGAGTCTCTAAAAAAAATTCTTAAAATTTATGAATTCAGTGAAAAGTCATGAGCTTGAGATATTCATTCCTCTACCTGCTTATATTGAATGGGTCATGTCTTATCCCAGTGAAATATCTGCAACATGAAAAGTTCTGTCCATCACTAAACAGAGGTTTTACAGATCATTAAGTCTTACATAACCTTATACAACAAATGTAAACTATTTATACCCTCAAGATAGTTGATACAAGGCAAACAGAGGTCAAGCAAATTTCTGTTAACTGATGTAGCCTTTTCAGACAATTTTCTTTATTTAATATAAATTATCTGTTCATCAATATTCCTTGAAAATGCTGAGGGCTTGTTATTTTAGCATGGGAAATCAAAGCTCACTCGTGCATGGGTAGCCATCTATTAAATTGAAAACATCTTTAGTCAGGAGTGGATTGACATTGAAAAACATCTTGTTTGTAATTCAAGATTCCTGTAAAGTGTTCTTCAGTAAAATCACTTTAATTCTTAATCTGCAGGATACAGGATGACAATATTAACTAGTTTGGACGATCCTTTGGGCTCCATCTTGTGGCTATTTCAGTGATTGTTACCTTTGAGAGAGCTGCCTGCCTTCAGCAGTTCCAACAGCATACTAGCATATGGCCGTATTTATTATTTTCTTGCATATAATACAGAATTTTTTGACCCTATTTTAAGAAAATAGTTTCAAAAGTATATATATATTCGATTTGGTTTTTTAAAATCCCTTTATTTAGACTAAAAGTTCTATTAAGAGGCTATGCACTACACTTTGCAGTTATAGAATCAGAGAATCTAATTTCTTCCTTTGATGCTTGTTAGAAAATGGCATTATGAAGCTGAGGTTCATCTTGAACCAGCGGCATCTGCAGCTGAGCAGAAATCACAAGCTACCATGACCATTTGCTTTGTGAATAAGATGGCTGACTGCTAATTCTTCTGGTCAATTACAAAACTAAGCAGTTCTGAAATCCCACCGTTTTGTTTGGGGGATTTTCTATGGGTTTTTTGGTGTGGTTTTTTTGTTTGGGTTTTTTCTCTTTGTATGTTTGTTTTTGTTGGGTTTTTTTTTGGTTTTTTTTTTTTTGGTGTTTTTGGGGTTTTTTGTGTGGTTTTTGTTTTGGTTTTTTGGGGGGGTTTGTGGTTTTTTTGTTTGTTTGTTTGTTTTTTTGTGTTTTGTTTTTTGTGTTTTCTTTTTCTTTTCAGTTTGGAAACCATCTTGATTTTTATATATATTGAAAAGGGATGCTGCTGTGCCTTGGCCAGTTTATTCCACACTCTGTATGCAGAACATAATTTTCCAAGCCATACAGTACAATTACAAGGAGCACTAGAAGGAAATTAATCTTTACTGAATTGACAAAAAGACGTAGTTTCGAGCTTGAATATGAATGCCTTGTCCATATTTTCCCTTTTGTTTGATTTTAACTGTGCTCAGAATATATACATTTTTTACACCACGATGCATTTATTGAGGAAAAAGACTAAATGTGATCCCACTTACTCTCCTGTTAGTCTATTTTGATTAAACTTGTCACATGAACGTGATTTTCATTTTACTTTCTAAAATCTAGTAGGTGAATTTAAGAGCTAGGTGTCAGAGTGATACTGCTGAGAATCAGAATGGGACTGTTGCTATTGACAAGCAACCAGCGCCTGCGTCTCACTAACTTGCAAATCCTCGTAGTATCTGTCTATAGGCAGTCTCACAGGAGTCTTGCATTAGACGTGCTCTCAGAAACAAGGCAGAGTTTGCTCTCTGTCTCTTGTTCATTAGCTCCAAGGAGCCTGGAGAAATCAACTCCCTGGTAGCTCATGTTCACGGTTCACTTTCAGCAATGAGAGGGCTCTTACAGGTACTCGTGAGAAGGAGCACCCACAAGGATTGTGACATGGCTGAATCCTGTTTGATCCACTAGAAACACAGATGTAATGAATCTTTACAAAACAAGACTTCCTGACACTGACTGGAGAGAGAACTCACTAACCTCACTTACTTGACATCCCCAACTCAGTCTGTGTCCTCTATAGTCAGAAATAAACAGGGTAAGGGAGGTATCAATTGAAATACAAAATTTCACATTATGCAGAACTAGGAAAACTTGAAGTTTTCTTTGATCTGGCTCTATTCCAAACAAGAGATTTTTTTAACCCTCTGTAGTTGTAAAACATTTTTGAAATGTGAAAATACTCTTATGATTTATTGAAACAAAAATAAATATTAATATTTCTTTCATTTTAAAATGCCAATTAAATGTGAAAAAATGCTGAAATATCTCAGCATGTTACATGCCTGTTTACTGTTTTCTGGACATGCCCTGGAAATGATGGGATTTCATTACTTCACCAAAAACCGGGCCTATTTTAATTCGATTCCTTGCTTATAGTGCTTTGAATTATGTATTAGCAAGAGTTAAAAATTTTTGCCTACTGGCAGCCAGATTTGCTCTTGGGAAATTTAGGAAGTGCCTTCCTCATGAAAAGGTTTGCTGCCTCTTGCCCTTTTGGAATTGACAACATTTACACATTTCTGTGACAGCTTCTCTATCCCACACATGTTGAAAGAAGGCATAACATGATGCTGGAAGGTAAAGCTGACCATTTGCTAGGACTTTGGTCACAAAGTCCTAGAGACCTAACCTTTGAAAGAGAAATAGTGAATGCCTAAGTTTCATATTTGGAGAAATCAACACAATATGTAATCTTTTGCCATCTTAATTTTGTTCTTTTCTGTCTCTTCCCAGCTCCTTCAAGACTGATTTATGCCATGCACAGAATGTACCATCAACTGAACGCTTCATTCCATCTTCTTCTCTTCTATGATGGCTTGTCTCTTTGTACGGCTCATTATTCTTGTTTTTCTAGATGAGGGATGTGTATTTGAATAAGACAAAATAATTGGAGGAAGCTTCATGTACAGTACAGTGTCTGTGTGCCGTATGATTCACATGAGAAATGGTAAAGTGCTGTTTGAACTGTGCATGCTACTACCACAATATATTTTGGATAATGAGCCAGTCAATTTAGAGCACTGCCTGGCTACTTTTATTATTTTTGCAGCTGTGCAAAAATACTATATCCTTAAGCAAAACCAGTGAACATTACCCTTTTTTATTGCCAGTCAGAGGAATACACATGCACCCTAGAGCAACTTCTTGTGACAACAGAATAAGCAGAAATAAATAAAACCTTATCATATTAGGAGACAGCTAGTAACATGCAATATTTTCAATGTGGGGCCTGCAGAGGTGGGGAAGCTAGATGAGAAAGCATGGTAACTGAAGCATGGCACGTTCATTTCTTGGAAGAGGCCTTATGACTTCTCTCCAGTTTTTCAGAGTAGTGCATATCTACTAAAGGCAGGAACATCACTGAATCAGTTTTCCTTAGTCACTGGAAGATTTCATTTTGCTGGCTTTTTAAAATTTTATTTTATTTTATTTTATTTTATTTTATTTTATTTTATTTTATTTTATTTTATTTTTATTTTATTTTATTTTATTTTATTTTATTTTATTTTAAACTAGAATCACTACCTTCCTTGCTGACAATGCTGGTTATGATCTCAGAAAACCAGAGGGAGATTTAATCCAAAAAATAAATAAAGAGGTGATATAATAAGAATGACTAAAGCTGAATTTCAGTTCATACTTCCATGTTTCTGTGAAATAGGTTGGTGGGAACCAACAGGATGAGATACAGCCTGAGCCAGGTGCTTGAAAGTAGCCTACATGTACTTGTTGCAAAATCCTTTCAACTAAGAAATCAAAGGAAGTTTTTTTAAGCAAAAGAAATATAGAAAGGAAAATGAAATGGAAAAATCTATCTAGCTTCAAAGAATGTTCATGAAAAATGCATTTTTCAATCAGTTTTGTTGGGGAAGATTATGGCTAAGGGGGAAGAAAGTCCTAACTGGTGAAAAATGAGCACTAGGTATTTTTTACAAATTCCCTTGGTGTTCTTCTGTAAATGAATGGTCCCATAATCTGTGAGAAGGTTGAGAGAAGTAGCACCCTTAACAATTGCCTCATTCTTTTCTTTCCATTGAGAATGTAGCAGTTCGTGTTTTTGAACATAGCAGATATTTTGATATCTGAAAACCAGTGGCTCTGAGTGTAGCTGCCAGTTTTCTGATTCTCCCTGCTTCACGGGCTACCTTTCATGCCTCATTTGTTGCAAATTAATCTTTGGACAAAAAATGCTGCTTGATACCTATTAAGCATGGTTGTTTTTGATAAATGAAATGAATTTTATTGTTCTGTTAAAGAAATGAAGTGAAATTTTGGCTTCAGTGGAGTGAGTGGGAATTTTGCCACTAACCTCAACGCAGCCAAGATTTCACTCACGAGCTGATAAAACAGTTGAGACTATATTTTTTTTTCCAGTTCAGTTAACAGCTCTTTACAGGGATAACAGAAAAAAATAATAAATTAGTAGGATTGAAAATGCGTTCATGTATAGAGAGTAAAGGTTGGCTCCATTGTTCAGTTATGTGAATCATAGAATTTCCAAATGGCAAAAGACACACCCTAGCCGCCCCACCCCCTTCAAATCTCTCATCAATAATAAAGAGGGCTTTTCTTTTTCTCAATGAATAAATCTCAAATAATCCTAATAAATATGTGGATATGTTCTGAAAATGTTCCCATTGCCCTGTTTAGTGAGAAAGACAAGATTTATAAACCTGGTACACAATAAAGTTGAATAGGTTAAAAAAATACCACCTCAGTGCAAATATTTCATTATTTTTGCTATTTGAAGAAAATCAGAAAATTAGGAAAATAAAGTTTTAACTCAGCAAATCTTATTCCAAAAAACAACACTATAAATAGACACTTAAGGTCTGATAAATACATTATATTTATCTTTAAATAAAGGTAATATTTTAGGTTGTGATTTAGGCAAAATTTTTTCACCAGTCTGTTAAAATATCAGAGAATGAGTTCAGCAAAGGTTACATTCAAGCTCCATATATATCTGAAAAGAAGAAATTAAATGTGCCTAGAAAAGCAGCTTCTGCAAAGAGCAAGCACACAGGTCAGCATGCATGGTGCACTTCAAGTTTTGTTCTCTTTGACAAATCCTAACGTGGTAACAAAGGCCTTTCATTTTCCTCCCAGCCAGAATGATGAAGCGTCTGATACTGGTCTGTATTGGCCTGTTTTAAAAAGGAGCTACCAATAGTGGAAATGGCAACAGTGTTATCACAGTAGGAGCAGATAAAGTTGGCTGATGGTAGCACACGAGGTGCTGTATGTCATCACAATGCTGTATATCATCCCAGTTGTAGCACTGAAAGAAAGAAACATTTCTCACAGCAGTCACGGCCCCAAAGATGTTTCAGTCAAGGGAAAATATTTACCTTTCTTCTCCCCCTCCTTTTTCACTGCAGCTGAAATAGAAAGAAAAATACTATGTTTTCAAAACTGAAGTTAATAGCAATATCAGTAAAAATAATTCAATGACCTATATGAACCTTTGTGTGCATATCTCTAACCACAAATATATTATGCCATAAAGGAATAAATTTCTTTGCCATATGAAGAAACCGAAGCATTTCCTCACAGACACCCAGCTCTGCTATTGATGAGAGCAAATTCCAGCTTTCTGAGTTCTCACATGCAACTTTAGTCATGGTCATCCTTCCTCCCAGACATTAATAATGGGAGAGAGAGTCATAGAGTGAATATTTCAAAATCAACAATGAGGCAGAAAGATAGATTTTAATGGCAAGGCATAAAGTAGTAAGAGGAGCATAAAGAAAGGTTATGAGACATCATCAGTTTAAGAGAAATGTGTGCTTTTTTGCTATTAGAAATAGTAGTATTAAAAATATGCATAAAATAAGGAGCAAAAAACTGCCTGAAGTTGTGTTTCTAAGCCTCTGCTGAATATCAAGATTTTCAAGATCTGATTATCCAGCAATCCCATCTCTAAATTGCATAGCATGAATTTTATGGGAAGGAAGATGGGAAAGAGTTTGGAAGAAAACTGATACTATAAAATTTAAAGCAAGTATAAAAGATCTGGAATTAGTTCCTCAATGTAAGCTGTGATGTGTGCACAATATTCAAACTCCAGAGACAGGATAAAAGTCCCCTAAAACTGAGACCAATGTTCCAATAAAACCTTGCATACATCTACAATGAGTGCTGTGAAATCAACAAAATTTTACTAAAAGGGACGAGGTGGCTAAAGTGAGAGTTACCTCTATTTACAGATGACTGCTGCAACTCTGAGGGAGATGAGCCAAGCTTTTTCTTAAATCCGTTCAAAATCCATGCACTACCTACAGCCCAGCCAACATTTATAGGACTAAAACTTCTAAAAATGTAGATACAGATGTCACTTTAATTTGAGATGCCTGTTAGAAGTGATCTTAGTAAGCCTATGCCTTAGGTTGGCATTTGCAGTCTAAAGAAGAGAGCGGAATTAAAACTCAGAGCCCATACTTTCCAGAAAAGGGTGTTCAGCACCCAGTTGCCAGTATGAATGGAACTGATGTGGTACTGGAAATGGAAATGAAACAAGCAGATGTATAACTCTGCCCTTCATTGGGTGATGTGCCCTGGTACAGGACAGAAATCAAGGATCATGAGGTCAGAAAAGGATAGACCCTCCCTAGCAGTTTCAAATGTTTGCAGTTTGGGTGCTGATCTCTGTCTCTTCAGTGTTCTTGAAACGAGAAATTATTTTACTTCAAACTATTTGTACATTAGGACAAAACAGATCAAGAAGGAACCAGTTAAACCTTGAATTACTAAAATGTTATTTATCAATGGCCTGTGGCAAAAATATTCTAATTTCAAAGATTTTTCATGTTTTATACCACCTATTCTCCTTTGAGAATTAGATAAATTTTAAGTTTTTAAGAATGTGCTCAAAAAAAAGAAAGGTTTAATGACTAGAATTGGTGAAAAAGTGGCACAAGGTTATCAAGAGCTGGTCCTCTTTGCTAACACTTCACTGTTTTAGGTAATGTGTGTATCAAAGCTGTGCTGTGCACCTTTCACAAATGGATGTTGCAGCACATTTAGCAGTTTTTGACCCCAGAGACTGCTGTAGGAGCCTCAATGGGTTTTGAAAGGCGTAATTACATAGCTATTTGTGGTGTGTTGAAGTGACTCCCAAATCAACAGAGACTCAAATATCCAGAGTCTGGGAAGGGCTTACAGGTGAACATGCAGAGCAACTCTGGGCTCCTCCTGGCTTCTGTGCTGCCAGATTATGGGATGTGGCTCACCATGCTTCTGCTCCTGAGGCAGAGCCGGGTCCATCCATGCCTGCTGCTGCACTTACAGCTATTTTATGTACTTATGGCTAGTTTCTGTTATTATGCTATTATATCCTGTTGTGACATCTGCTGGAATTTTCACCTCGGCCACAGTATTTCTGATGGAATGTGCTGTAAATGCTCAGCAAATCTCATGAGACAGAAGAGGCCTCATTCCGACCACTGTGGCTGGTAGCATTGCTCTGGTAAAATCCCGCTACTCAAACGTAAAATGACAAGGAGTAAATAAAAAAGAGCAGAACACTGTCCTTTACATTGCACTTTCAGAAGCTGAGCAATGTGTCTGAATCTAAAAAGCAGCAAAAAGATGGATGCTTCACCCAAGGTACTTGGTTTGCTGGTCATAAAAGGCCAGATTACCTGCTGAATAATGTATGGTATCCAGGGAGGGAAGGACATGAAATAGAGTGATGAACTAGAAAATGTGATGCTCCAATATAAGAGACGCTCTTGCCATGTGCTTTTTACATTGATTATTTGGAGAAAGAACAAATTTTTGAGTCAACTGTTTTGCTCTGTACTGATGAGACTTGTAGTTCTTGAATTAGAAATTTGTACACACAAAGCTATTCAAAAAGGATTCTATTAGCAGCTTTAAATCACAGTCTGTCTTTTCTAGACTTATCCAAATCCAGTCACATTTTTCAGTTAATATAGATAGTATACAAAGCAAAACACATTTATCGATAATATACATACCATATTCTGGAATTATAAATCTAGATTGACAACTATTCCAGAAACCAGAAATGAGCATTTTAATTTGTTTTAGGTTTTGTGAATAGGTCAAAAATATCATTACAAGCCACGGAGGATCTCATTCAATTTTTTTTTTTTTTTTTTTTCTGATAGGGTGAGAAAATAAAGGTAAATTCCAGTGGTGGAAAGGTCAGAAAACTGTGATAATGTAGTAAGAATTTTCAAGAAGGGAAAAAAGAAATAAATCAAGTTTAAGATTGTTTTATTGTTTCGAACTTGCATCAGAGACTTGAACCTTGATGACAAACAGTGCTTCAATCTTGCACATAGTAGTGTTTTCAAAGGACTTTTTTCTGAGTTGTTCAGCAAACACAAACCTTTCCAAAATCGTGACGATATCTTGAAAGCAGTAAAAATTTTGAAAACACTGGTTTCTACTAAAAATAGTCCTTCCTATGTAACTTTATGACCCATCAATAGCCAGAAACAGGTGTTTAGTCTAAATGCTCTCATAGAAGTGACTTCTTTTACGAATTCTTGCTTTATTTTCTTATAAGAGGAAATTGGTTTCCATCCTGAAACAGGAAGTTTAACTTTTTTCTGAATTTGCAAAAGTTAATTATGAAAACTACATTTCCATAAAGATTTCCAGTTCCTCTCTGTAATTTCTAAAGAGCCCTTGACTTAGATTTGTGATTTTCAGTCTTATCATGATCATGCTAATTAATCTCAAAGGGAATCTTGAATCTTTCCTATTTCACTTTGTATGAGACTTGTTGCTTTTTCTAGCTCACTCCACTGCCACATTATCATACATGGGTTTTGTAGACAATGATCCAGACAAGATGCAACTTTGATTTATGCAATTTAGAACAGTATGTGAATTTTTTCTAATGCATTTGCCTGTGGAAGGAAATTTTTCATTGACTTGTCTGCAGCAATACTTAGGTACTTTTCTGAATTTACATAGTGAGTTTAGAGATAAATACTTCTTTAATATTCTTCCTCCAGTACATATTTAATTTATTGACACTAAATATTCTTTGACATCGTGCTGTCTGTTCACCTTGTAAATTCAATGTATCACAACCTCTTCTGATCCCAAATTCTTTAACTGATTTTGTCATCTGAAAATTTCATTACATTGTTATTTCTATCTTATCCTGTTAATTATAAAATATAAGATGAGTCCAGACATGGAATCATAAGCAATTATTTTCGAAACAAGCTGCAAGACGAAAATTAATCAACTGCTCTCTGTTTCTTAACCAGATATTTATTTTCTCTAATACTGTAGTCTTAGGCATCAGCTCCTTGGTTTCTGCAATAATTCTTATACTGAAACTTTAAAAAGGTCTATTTAAATCATTAAATAAATGCTATGATTATTATTTTATTAATATATTGAAAACAGATATTACTAAGACATAGTTTCCATTTCTAGATACAACACAGGATGGAACTCAGTGATTTTCCAGATATTTGGTTTCATTCTGAATTTAATTATGAATTCGCCAAATATCTGAGAGATTTTAAATTTTTGAATAACCCTGGAGTTATTTAAGAGTATTTGCCCTGACATGATAACTGTTTTGTCTGAAAGTCATTGAAGTTTTGACTAAGTTCTTATATTTATTTTGCTTATAAACGTGTAAGGTATGGTGGAACAAGATCAAATGCAAACTGATCCCATGTGTCAGGTACTCTGTGATAACTGCTCATATGCATGCTGTTATGCTGAAGTGAAAACCACCTCATGTAGACAGCTACAGCAAAGCATCTGGCATTCACTAAGTTGATACTGTCTTTGCCCAGCTCACCATAAATTGTCCATCTGTTCATAGTTTGAGAAGAAGATACTCTTTTAAAATATTTTAGAATGATATAAAATGATATTTCTCTGTCACACCTTCCTAGAAGATATTTTTTTCTCCCTCTTTCAGTATTTTGAGTTCAGAATTTCTCTTATCCATGTCAAGTGAAATTTTACTCATGTTAAGAAACTGCAATTAAAAGAACTGGTATAGTGAGCATCATAGAGAAGAATTGAGCCTTTAAATTGGCTGGAGTATCTGTTATTTAGAACAATTCTCATCCAGTAACAAGAAAAACCTTTTGTGCCCTTTTCCTCCTCTGGTCCATATTTTAATGAACAGATTTGGAGAAATAACCTCTTATTCAATTATATTCATGCATTTTATCACTAATGGGCAAGAATAATGTTATAGCTGATCTCCCTCATAACCTGCCTATGCCTTTTGCCTTAATTTGTAAGACAGAGCTGCTGACCTACTAAGAAAAAAAATATTCACTAGATAACCCCCAAAAAGTTTGCAGTGTTTTTCCCTTTATTACCAGCAATTCCTTAATGAGACTACACAAGGATATTGTCTAGAAGGAAAGTGTGCAAACTCTGAGTTCAATTACCAGTATTCACACTGCAAGGATCATTAACCCCGTGTATTGGATCCAGCCATGACAGGGTTAATTTTTACAGTCGTCAGAAGGGGGCACAGCCAGGACCCAGAGGTCATTCTTTATCAGCTCATGTCATTTTCTGGGGATGGAGGCAGAGATGGATTCCAGGTTGGGTAGGTGACAGACAGAGAGGTCAGTTGTTGCCTGGGGTTTCCACAGGGAACATTTAAATGTGAATTGCTTGCTTTTCTGCTTGTACACTCTGCCATTAATATTGTTGCTGTTACTGTTTGTTGTCTTATTTCGTTGCCCTTTCCAGAAAATTGTTCTTATTTCAATCCCCGGGCTGTATCTTTTGTGCCTCCAATTCTCCTCTCCAGCCTGTCACGATGGGGGTGTGAGGGAAAGTGAGTGAGCAGTGCATGGTTTGGGAACACTAAATTGGAGAATATCATTCCTAAACCACAACAGTCCTGTCTCTGTAAAATCACTTGGTAGAGGTTGCAAGAGCGTGGTAATGTTCCTGAGCAAATTGCCTTTTACTGTGGGTGCCTGGAGCCTGGTCCAGAGCAATCGGGACATAAAGCCAGAGGGACTGTGACACACTTGAGAGGTGAGCTTGTGTGAACCTCATGAAGTTCAACATGGCCAAGAGCAAGATCCTGCACACAGACTGGGACAATCCCAGCAGAAATACAGACTGAGAATGGATCAAGAAAACTCAAAGGAGAAATATTTGGGGATGCTGGTGAGCAAGAAGTTCAACAGGATGCAGCAATGTGCATTCACAGCCCAGAAAGCTAACCATGTTCTGGGCTGCATCAAAAGCAGCTGGGCCAGCAGGGTGAGGGAGGAGATTTGTCCTACTCTACTCTGGTGAGACCCAGTTGGAGTACTGTGTTCAGTTCAGGAGCCCATAACTTGAGAAGGACATGAAGAGTCCCAGTGAATCTAAAGGAGGCCATGGAGGCTGGAGTGCCTGCATTATGTAGACAAGCTGAGAGTTGGGTTTATTCAGCCTGGAGAAGGGAGTTTTTTGGGGACACCCTACAGCAGCCTCCAATAGCTGAAGGGAGCCTACGACAAAGATGGAGAAACACTCTTTACAAGAACATCTAGTGACTATACAAGGGGAAAGGGCTTCAAACTAAAAGGGAGTAGGTTTAAATTAGATATTAGGAAGAATTTTTTTACTGTGAGGGGGATAAGGCTCCGGAATAAGTTGCCCAGAGAAATTGTGGATGACCATCCCTGGAAGCGTTCAAAATCAGGCTGGATAGGGCTTTAAGAAACTTGGTCTTGTTTGATGTGTCCCTGCCCATGCAAGGAGTGAGGGGGTAGAACTAGATGATCCCTCCTAAATTTAACTATTCTATGCATCCATGAGAAAATGGCAATAAAGCTTAATAAGCCTGATTCTGTCAGCTCTTGAGAAGCACATTGTCCCAGCCAGGAGTATCTTTGATTCTGATCTAAAATAATATGTGAAACAATAATATTATGCATCGAGAATTTTGGTTTATTGCATAAATATGCTAGATTTAAAATAAAAAGTTAGGCTTATTTCTGGGCCCTTCACTTCACTGAGGGGGCTGGGGGTGTTTAGCCTGGAGAAAAGGAGGCTCAAGAAGAGACCTTACTGCTCCCTATAACTGCCTGAAAGGAGGCTGTAGCCAGGTAAGGGTCAGTCTCTTCTCCCATGGTCTAGTTGAAAATGAAGCGTTCTGTCTGAGGTTGGATTCAATAATATTTGGCATCTTTTCCAGCATAAATAAGTCTGTGATTTTTGTGGTTCAGAGGACTTTTCAGGATGCTATTATGGAGTTCGGTTGCACCAGCATGTAGCAGTCTCTAACTCCTGGAAATACTTAAGGTATCTGTAGACATACTTATATTTGCAAACCTGTTTTTAGTACCAAGAATGCATTTCTACATACATATGCAAGTGCTACGTATTCAACTTGAATATTTTCCTTAAGGAAAAGTAATAAAAAATCAAGTATGAAGCTACAGGGATAACTTCACGCTTTGTAGTTTGCCATAAAACATACCTCATCTTTATATAACCTACTTCTTGGAATTAAATTTTTAACTCCTTCCTTTTCTAAATTGGTGTTCATTCACATTACGTATGTTATTTCTGTTCTTTTTTTTCTTATTTTCTAATGTCTATTAAAGAATATTTACAGAGAAGCGCTGACTCAAAATGGGAATTTTATACCTGCTGTTATGACTCAGTCCTGGTTATATATGTGTCATTATCTTAGTCTGACTTTTAAAGCTCTGGTATTTTTTTGAAGTATTTCTTACTGACAGTGTGAAGCAATGATATTCTGTAATGGATGGGTCATTTGAACAAACTGATATTGAGATTTTTGTATACCAAATATACCTACCTTACATTTTTATTCTCTGTTTTGTTCTCTATTAGTCAGGATTTTGTATTATAATTCTACATTGAATGTTTTTGAATTTAATTTTCACATTTCAGAAATATATTTATTGTAACAAAGGGGTTACACTGAGGCCACTTCTGTTACTGCAATTTACACTGGAATTGGCAGGTTTCTGCATAGTAGTAAGTGCTAAACCAAATATTGTTATTTCTTAAGGCATTTTTGGTTGGTTAGTTTAACCTGAGATGTCCTCTGAGGAAGCAGCCCATGTACTCTCAGTTGGCTAGAAAGAAAAGTGCTCATAAAGGTGACCTCTTGCTCACACTTGGTTACAGGGCAATGGCCACAAAATTTCTGGAATACTATTCCCCAGAGAGGCTTTTCTCAAACTGTCTGCCTGATGTATGTGACATGCCACTTATCATTGTTAAGAAAGAGAAGTTAGTGATGCGCAGCATCCCATATGAATGCTTAAAGCCACTTTACGCATTGGGGTCACACTCTTCTGACAAAATGTCAATGTCTTGTCATGCATAGTCAGTGTCACTGAGTTAGTTGTATTTGCTTTTGGAAATGTTGTACTTGTTTGAATCCCAGAAGCTAAGAAATAGCATTATCTGTCACATGAAACAGAAAAGACAGAAACTTTTAAAAACCTGTAGCTACTGAGCTGAACTGCCTCCAAAGGAAGATTGTGCAAGATTTGCTGTATCACAAACTTTGATGACTAGCAAATTACTGGATCCTATTGTTGACACAAAATTGTGTCACTATGCATGAGTGTGGAACCTGAGATATTCCCACTGAAGCTCAACTTTCCTACTCAACTTTTCTGTTGCAGTCCTGCTTCAGGGGCCTTGAAGGATCTGTAGTCCTGCTTACTGTGCAGACCTAAGACACACAAGATTTATGAGGCAGTTGACCTAATGATGTGTTTGACAGAATCTAATCTAAATATTTTAAGTTGTTTTAGAGTCAGCTAGAGTCAAAGAGAAATGCTATCTCAGGTATGAGACATCATTTGTTCTCAGTGAGCTGTGCAAGGCATCAAGTACATCCACAGATAACATACAAGGTTGTGTGCAAAAACTGAAGTGGGTAGTGCCCATCTCACTTGGGAAGCTGGTAAAGGCTGTGCAAACCCAGCACTATCAAACTCCACTAAGTTATGGCATTGCTCAACCAAATATCCTGATGTAAGTATAAAAGCAATCAATTCTATTTCAGACTTCACCCACGCTTCTTTAACAGAAAAATCATAGGTGTCTCTAAAGTGACCTCAAACTGCAGTAGAGTTAAACTCAGCATTCTTCACACTAAACAGTCAAATCTTCATTGTGTTTTGACAAGCAGGAAACTATAAGACTGTAAGACAACACAACAGCATAGATTTCTATGTTTCTTACAGTGTTTTGATCTGTAGGTTAAAAAGTTAGGCCATGTTGAAAACATCTGCATGAAATGAAAGTTCATTTCTGAGCTTAGCTCGTCCTTCCTACTGCTGTACCGTGAGAAAAATCTTGCATGTGCTTTATCAGCTACTACAGGAAGAAGACTTAATTTTACTATAAAGAGAAGAGAGATAGTAGAGTTAATCACCTCTGGGTAGTAACTTTCTTTTTCAAATACACTGAGCATAAACCACTTCATGTGCAGCCAGTGAAATTCTACAGTGTTTAATTAAACAAATCCTTCCTTGAAATAATTCAGGTTTGGAATTTGGCAGGAGTTGTTATTCACCAGTTGTTTCACTGATCAAACTGAGCTAATTAAGTCCTTTTAAAATACTTTGTGTAGTTGGGTGGGTGTTTGACACTTCACTGAAGCTAATTCATTAGCATTGCAATTAAAACACTTTTACAGACATGTATTTATTCTTTACAATTCTTGATCTTTTGAAGTAAATATGATTTTATTTTCATTATTATTTACATTAAGCAATCTTCCAACCCGGAATATTTATGAGAAGAATTAGAGAAGAAACTCAATGATAAGGTCAAGAGTCAAATACTTAAGGGTCTAATTAATGTTTATTTACTTAAGTTTCATAGACATTTTTGCAAGTACTTAATAGGAAGACCAAAGACCTTGCTTGCTTCAAATTTAATATAAAAAACCAAGTCCTATTAAACCAATAATCAATGTACAAAAAGCTGCCCCCACTTAGAACCACAGAATTAAAGTTGTAAAAGACCTTTAAGATCAAGTCCAAATGTCAGCCTAGCACCTCCACCATTTTTTACTGCTAAACCTTTTCCTCAAATGTCATATCCATAATGTTTTTTGATACTTCCAGGACAGATTCCTCCACCACTACTCTGGATGGCCTCCTTCAACACTTGCCAACTCTTTCTGTGAAGAGTTGATTCCCTATTGACTGAAGTAAACTAAATGGAATGGTACAATAGTGTGTCCCTATTTTTCTAATGCCCTGGATCTTGAACTGACAATTCAGGTTCATCTATTTTGACTGATACAAGAAGTTTCAGACTACTTAAGCCCTAATTCACTTCCATAGAAACATAAAATGGTTTGGGTTGGAAGGAATCTCAAATATAACCTAGTTCCAACCCTCCCTGCAATGGCAGGAGGGACAACTTTGCCTAGGCCACATTTCTCAGAGCTCCAATTGACCTGGCCTTGAACACTTCCAGGGGTGTATCCACAGCTACTCTGGGCAACATATTCACCACCCTCACAGTAAAAAATTTCTTCCCATGTCTAATCTAAATCTATTCTCTTTCTCCCTTGTCCTGACACTACATGTTCCCGTAAATAGTCTCACTCCTTCTTCCTTGAGGACTCCCTTCAGCTGCTGGAAGACCACAGTTAGGTCACACCAAAGCCTTCTCTTCTCCAGGCTGAACATTAGCCCTTCTGCATAGGAGAGGTGCTCCATTTTTCTAATTATCTTGGTGGTTTTCTCTGGATTTGTCCCAGCAGGTCCATGTCCTTTATGTGCTGGGACCCCAGAGCTGCATGCAGCACTGCAGGTGTGATCTCACCAGAGCAGAGTAGAGGGAAAGAATTACCTCCTGTGACCTGCTGGCCATGCTGCTTTGGATGCAGCCTAGGATACAATTGGCTCTCTTGTCTGCAAGAGCATATTGATGTCCAGCCCCTCAGTCACTAGTACCTCCAAGTCCTTCTTGACAGGGCTACTCCAATAGCACCTCTTTCTGGTAGCACTTAAGCATTTACTTTGATTCAGAATGATAAGCAAAATAATAACTGCTTTCCACTATTCTGCCACACACTAGGTGAAATAGCTGCACTTGAAAACTTCTAAATGTTGTCTTTCATAACTTTGTCAGAGAAAATATTGCCTCAATATTTCTAGTATTCCTTAGGGAAACTCTAAAGATAGGAAGCTGTATTATTCAATTATCTGAAACAGTTTTCAAAACCATCTGGAAGATTTCAAGATTGAATACTACATTCCCATAATTTAAATAACTGATATTAGCTAACATGTTATTACATATTTTTATCCATGTTAAATTATTTACAGATTTACCCTGAGTGATTGTTTTATAATGAAAAAATGGCATTTAATCCATATGCAAAGAAGATAAAAGTAAAAGTAAGTTTTGTTTGAATTTATGTGATATAAATAAACCTGAACATAGTTGGTTAATTATAATTACAGTGCCTAAAAATTCCTAATATTTGAGATGTACTATAAATTGTAATTAATTTTTATTTGATGGTTAATGCAATCAAATATTATGGAGAAGTAAAATGCAATCTGAAATAACTAATTTAAATAGAAAGAATGAGACAAAATAAAGAAATAAGAAATAAGTCCTTTTGACTTTGGAGTCCGTAAACTACCACAGCTGCAACTTGCTTGTACAACCTCATATGCACCTGTCACTTGTTCAGCCAGGTAAAAAGAATGTTCAGCAGTAAAATATGCCATTCAAGGATATTTAGGGATAGCTAACCAAAGAAACCAAGATTTAATTTGTGACTCCTTGCACAAAGGATTTGTTTTCTCAACTGAAACTTATGTTATGGTTTAGTTCAACTTGGGATTGTTACCTTTATCCTTAGGATTAGTTGAAGTCTTAATTTCTTTCCGTTTTGAAGAGTCTGAAAAAGAAATCAAACACAAAAATGAAAGGAGAAAATTAGCAAGGTAAACATACACTGTGTTCATTGGTACTGTAACAAATATGCATAACACCAGATCAACCAAATACATAAAAGAGTTAGAATTAAGAATTAGAACTTCCATTTAATTCAATAAAAGGCACAAACTAAAGTCGAAAGCAAGCTACAAATAATTCCCACTAAATTTTATGGTAAAGTTTCTGCAGGTCAAACCATGCACTCATTTCCTGCGCAGCCTATTATTTCAGCCTGTCATGTGCATTCAGTAGAAGCTCTGTTGTTACTAATTCACTCAGAACAGACTATAGCACTCCCACTGCAATTTTGGCTGTGCAGTCAGACAGCAGTTAAAGAACACCACAATAAGAAGGGTTATCACTTCATTATTTCTGAATCATGTCAGACACTGTTCCTTTCAATATATCAGATCTATTAAATGAGAAGAATCTAGGTTTAGTCCCTTTTTGCCAACAGCCTGTAATTCAAAATATATCAAACCTGCACTGACATACCAGCAGAAGACTTGTTATTTGCCAACCACATAATGATAAGACGTTACCTTTCTCCTTTAAGGCTGCTGGAGGCTTCACATCTTTTCTTTTACTGGTCTCTAGAAAGAAACATTTAACATTTATCACAAGTCAGGTTAGGGAAATAAAATGACACTTGAACAGAAAGCAAGTCAAACAGTTTGGTATGTGGAGAGCAAAAAAGATGTGATAATTAAATGGATTTAACAGCATGGAAATAAAGAACAGGACAAAAAACAAGGTCATCCATTCATCTTCCTAGTCTTGGATATGCAAAATAATAAGCCTTCAATATGCCATTAGTTTCTTTGCATTTTTAGGAAAGTGTAGAGCCCTCTCAAGCAGACAATGAAGAATTACTTACAAAGAAGAAAGAAATTCTACAGAGCAGTTGGCACCAATGACTTTTTCTTTTGCTGAACCCTAATAAAAAATTAATCCATATTGATACAATTGAAATATTAGGAATACTGGTCTTGAAAGCCAGAGGCTGCTGATAAAGGCAAGTGGGAGTTACTTTTTATTCAGGAGTGACAAAAGGACCAGCTACTCATTCAGAGCTCCAATATTCTTTTAATATCTAAAAGGCCATATGGGCATTGCCTGTGAACAGAATTTCACTTCCTGCATATATAGAGCTTTTTAAAATGACAGGCACACCGGCTATAAAAAAAGAGCAGTGCTCATCCTTCAAATGTACATTCTTATATTTTATGTCAAAATGAATAGCCCAGAAACTTAATTGTATCTTTAATTATTTTTCTTCAGTATATGACAAAGTATTAAAGGAGATGAGAAAAAAACCTGATATTCTGATATTCTATTTTTCTACTTCTAGTAACTGACAAGGCAGAACCCAAGGACAAAAACTAACCACCAAACAAACAAACAAATCCCCCAAAAGCCCCCCAAAAATTCAGGAGTTAGCTAAGCACAAAGAAAGGAAAACTATGATCTTTTGGTGCCCAGGTGAGATGCAGGGACTGGCAGCATTGGCACAGATGAGAATTCTCAGCCACAAGAGATGTCCTGGCTTCATTTCCTAGTTTTTACAAGGAATAATACATTCCTTGCAAAAGTGTGTCATTTGTTCTATACCTCTTCAGCAGCCATCAAATGCCTCCAGCTTCCAAAAAATGGGACTTTGAAACAATTTGGACTTCAGGTGTGCTGTTCCAGCTCAGGAACCAGGCACAGTTCTGATAGCCTTTGCTGTTTAGTTTAATTTTTTCAGGTGTTTCAGTACTCTCCAGAAAGAGAGTGTTCGATACACATTGCATTGCAACAAATAGGGTTTTCTCCAAATAGATGCTATCAAGCAGCCCTTGACCCCTGAGTGAACAGTGAGCAGTGGTCTTGCAATTGAAAGGGTTAGAGACAGAGATGCATGTGCCCATGTTGCCAACAAATAAAGAAAAAATCTTGACACATCTGTCACTCTCACCTGGATCTGTCAGTAGCCTCAACCAGTTTCATTCTCAGACACCCACATGCCTGAGCTGTAGCCACGTGGACCAGATTTAGTCCAGTTCCCTTCAGTAAGGTTCCCACTATGGGATTTAGACAACTAAGTTTTGACAAACTAACATCCAAAAGTGGTATAAAAATAAATTTTAGTATTTTTCTCAAGGTACAAATTCAAATATCCACATTTAAAAGAAACCCAGATGAATCCTATAGATCCTACTGGGATCTGTACGAATATTATTAAAAACAATACAGTAGCTAAAACAAACTAAACAGAAACCAGGATGGGTTTAGTTTTCCGCACTTCTTTATTCCTACTCAAGAGCTCTTTCTAGACTGAATAACTGTTCTGATATTCAGGTGTGGATTTCTTAACTTCTTCACTTACCTTTTTCTCTTAAGCTCTCTGGATTCTTGGGATTTTTTCCTTTCAGGGAATCTGTAGGGAGATAATTAGGTTTCTGAGACTTAGAAGGCAGGAGTACCTTCTACATTTGAAAGAAAACTCAATAAATATTTAAAAATCAAGACTAAAATTGTGAACATAAATAGATCTGAACCTGACCTCTCTTTACATCCTCTCCAGACTGTTTTTAAGGTAATAATGTCAGTAGCAAAAGCAAGAATAGAAATTGCTTTTGGTGACTGTCTGTTGAGACCACACAGAAGATAAAAATTAGAAATAAAATGAGGAAAATGCAAGCAATGATACAGGATTAGGAATTCTTTAGGTCTTATCCAAAATTTAATGAAGGTATTTTCTGCTTTTTCAGTCTGAAGAATATATCTTTTGCCTCAGTCCTTCAGAGAATATGCATTCAGGGTCAGTAAGCACAGAAAAGCATAGACTCTGTTGTGTAAACAACTGATGTTTAAATTTTTTTCAACCAACAGTCTCTTGACATCTTATGTGTATTTATCAGGGAAATTAGGAGAAAATAGTTTTATCTAAAGTGAAAAAATAATTTGATAGGGTTATGAATGTATGTGGTTTGAGTGAGAGAATGTCACAGACTGAAGAATGCTAAATAGACCCAGATGCATTCCATCTGACAGGATATAGCACCTAAGCTTCATTTATTCCAAGTGAGAGTAAACCAAATCTTCGGTAAAACAGAAAAAGCTAAAAGAGGATCCTTTACAAAATAATTTTAACTCTGAACATCCTCCTGGCTGCCATGGTACCAGGAAGCAATCCCACTTATCCATCTGGATTTAAGTGTGAGTTATAACAGAAAAAAATCCCTTCCAGCTGAAGCTGTTGGAGAAACCACACTGCACAGGGATAGGTTATGAAGTTAGAAGCCTGATCTTCACAGCAGCAGGTGGACTCTTCTTCAGGGGTCTGAGAGCAAACTTCCAGTATGAAGCCTGAAATCCTTTGAAGTAGCCTCTATGTTGACTATATTAAAAGACTTGAGGCAACAGCTGCCTCACTTGACCACTTCGGGCACACTGGTGATCTCAGCGGTGAGCAGTCACTCTTGCAGCCACAGCCACAAATCTTTGGCCTTGTGGGTTTTGTGCCATATGCCCATGCTGGGCTTTTTCCATCCATGTAGCAGATCTCCTTCAGATTTCCTGCAATATATAGCTCCTAAGGAAGGTTCAGCAATTTTGACTCTTAAAACTTTTGGATGCAGATCTCAGTGCAGGACACTTTACATGGTGTATCATGTTCCCCATCCTCTGAACCAAGGAGATCACCAGTTCTGCTTTTCTTCCAGGGAGCAGCTTTTCATTTTCAGAATTTTAAACAAGTACTCACTGAGGCCTTTTCAAATTTCTGCTCTCAACTGACCACTTTATTGGTGGTCCCAGAAGGGGAAAAACATAAAGCTGGCTTAAAGCCAGATTTCACCATAGCGCTTTCCTCCCACATTCTACTCCAGGAGGGAAGATAGGTCAAGTTAGGAGAATGGTACAGAATGATGAAGCAGCAGCAGAGTGTGATATCCTCAGATAAAGATATTGTTCTCGTGCAAATGACAATGACAAATGAATAAATGGAAATAGACAGAAATGTGAACTGCTACTGCTCACAGTATAACTCCATTTTGAAGGGGAAAAAGGGTATGTTACAAGTTAAGATAAAAAATGCCACAGGCAAGATATTATTTCATGTTACTTTTGCTTTAAAGGAAACACAAGTATTGAATAACAAGTGCAAATTGCAAATCAGCTCATTTGTTTCTTTAATGACAGTATACTATAACTTTTATGGCAAGAAAGAAATACACACTACTGACTTATTTCCCCTATCAATCTGTGCATAAAAATAAATAGGTTTGTTATCCACACATAGCTGACATAAGAAAATATTCAAAGACATCCCAAAACATGTCAAAAGCAAAGAAGAAGAAAAAGAGCATTTGTTTGGAAAATAAATCATGGAACACAGGGTGAGAATAAATTTATGTTATTGATATGTGAAAATGCTGTGAATTTAATAACTCTGCATAATGAAAATATCTTAGAAAAAATAAATGAGGAGGTATATATGAAATATTACAAACTTTTAGTGCCACTGTTACACCCTCTGGATGAATGAACTTCTACTCTTGTTAGCTGGGTAAGATACCTACCCAAAAACCATGTGGAAAATTATACCTTACAGTTTCACTGGCCTCAAGTTATTTGACTATGCTTATGTCAACCGAAAATCAGTTTTTATATTTGTGAGTACAAATGGGCTTCTTTACTCTTTAATGCAGGGAAGAGCTGAAAAGCCGGTTATAAATTCAGACAGAGTCTTTAGGTGTCCTGTATCACTAAGAAGTGGAAAACTTACTATTCTGTGTTCTCTTTAACTGCTCTCAGTAAAATTAGGCTTCAAGACTGAAGATATTTTATTCACCTCATAAAATAGATAAAGTAACTCTGTAGGGTTATGATCTATAGAGTATCCCAGCAACAACTCTAAATTCAGGGATTTACTTTTCCTCTTTCTGCTTTAAATAAAACCACCATGCCTCAGTTTATGAAAAATAACCTGCTTTAGGATAGGGTTTTTGGTCTGGAATCCTCCTTGTTCGTTCAAACTTAGCCCATCCTTCAAGGGGAATGAGGTGTGATGATACCTTTTTTATTGCATAAGGTGCCAGACACACTTTAATCACCACAAGTATTTAACACTCCACCTAGAAGAGTTCTTTTGCTTAGTTTATATGAATGGTAACAATCTCCCAAGATACATCATTAGGAAGTATATGCAATCTTAAAAAATCCTTACTTTGATATATTTTTATTTTCCAGAAAGATCCACTTTCAGAAAAAAAATTTCAAACCACCAAGTTGCAAAGACTAAAAAGAAGTCCCCAGTGACCTGGTCAATAACCTTTCTAGAGGCCCACTCATGAAGCTTGGAGAGGTGATGGAGAGGGGAAGAAATGGCCTGCAAATAGGTTTTGATTAATTTATTAACTGCAATTTGGGCAGATATGATGTCTGAAATGAGGGACTAATAATGCTAAATACCTGTTTATACAGCAGAGTAATCCATAATGCAATAAGAAAATACACAGGCACCAAGATTTCTAGAAGTTTCTCCCCACAGCTTTTAAATTGTTCCTATAGTCTTTTATGCTGATATATTTTCAAATGAACTCACTAATCAGCATCCTCATTTTTAGGCACAGGCACAGAACTATGCCAGTTTGATGCCTATTATGGGAAACAGTGATGGCTGCACCAGCAAGAGCTCTCAGGATCTGAGGGACAGGCTCAGCTGGGCTGGACATCAGTGCTACTGCAGGGGCTCAGGAGCCTGATGTCTCTACAGATATATTCAGCAGTACGTTTTCGGCTTTATTGACACTTAAAAGAAATTCCTACCTGCTCTTTTCTGAAGGTTAGGTGGAGAAAGTCTAACCTCCAGAAGGACCTGTAGTTATTAATTACTACTAACTTGGTAATTGTTGTTGCTGATATGTTAAACATGAGCACAGGAGACAAAAAGCAGTACTGTTGCCACTCTCAACAAAGGACACACACAGTATGGAAACTTCTTCAGGGTTGGCAAACCACTGTTCATTTGCTCAAAAGAAACTATTATTAAAGAGTCTTTGGGTCGTCTCTCTTTTTTCTCTTCTCTGTGCCTCCCTGTAATGCCTTGAAAGGAGCAGCAGGCTGAATACACATGCTCCGTGCAGGCAAGGAGAGGGCAGAGTGATCCTTCTAATTTTCCAGCACAACACCATCAGGCAGACACAGATTATAGGCAGTCTGTGGAGAGGGCCACAGGACTCTAGAGAGTTTGGGTATACAGTTCTGGTCCAGATAACCAAGCTTCTGTAAATGGGGCATGCATGCATTAGAACACGCACAGAACAATATATGCACCATAGAATTTTCAGATTGCCATAATGCAATTTAAATTTTTGAATAAAGAAGTGAGTGAATGAACATAGATTCTAGGATTTTGAAAATATATCTAGCAATAAATTATTCCTCCTTTGCTTTATATGTTTTTGTCATCTTTCAATACTGCTTGAGTTGACCTCTTCATTCAGTTCTTTAAAATTGCATAGAACTCCTGAAACTTGAAATAGTTATATACTAAAGTCTATATATTGCAGACCATATATTTATATATAGCTGTAGATTTATAATAGTTATAGACTGTAACTTAAATTAAATATTAATTTGACTATATATATGTTAGATCTTTTTTATTCTGAAGATGCCAAATAAGACTTATCCATATGTAACTTCACCCAAATAAAGTTCTTTCTAGAATGGAGGGAAGAAAAAGGATGTGCAAAAAGCACCCAATAAAACAGTTGATGAAAGGAAATTTAACTGAATTAACCATCTACTCTGATCAAATTGGCAACAGAAAAAAGGATAAGAAAAACAGAAAAGATTGAGACCACCTCTCATGTTGCAGATGGTTGACTGGATTGCTAAAACCCCAGAACTTTTAGGGAAGCATTTTTCCCACTCGTGCTCATAAACCCTACTTTCATCCTGTTATGTTCACATGTTTGTGAAATGATTCAGTTCAGAATTTCTTAACTGGCCCCTATTAAAGACTTGGCATTGTTGAGACCTTATTTGTAATGTTATTGACTATTACACAGGGTGGTTTATGATATTGATTTAATTAATTTTGAAAACTCTGAAATTTAATTGTCTGATGTCTTCTATTTATATTCCCCCCCATCCCCACATTTTAAAGCTATAAATCCTGTAGAATATTTTAACTAATTAAATTTTGATTGGTTAAAGTTTATAATGAAAAAGACTGATAAAGATTGCTTAAAAAATTAGCATCTTCATTCTACTTTGTGTGGTTTTAGCAAGTTCTATATTTTATTATGCATTCTTACCTTTTTGTTTTAAAGATGTAGGATTCTTTTCATCCTTTTCTTTAGCATGTTCTGTAAAAAAAAATAATTTTAATCTTCAAGCTAAAGTGTTAAACGGTTAACATCTAATGCCTGTAGGATAATGATTGATTGAATAATTGCTGGTTTCTAACTGACACAAGTACCAATTAAATGTGCTACACAAAATTAATTTTTATCAGTTTTAGCATGCTCACAAAGTGAAATCACAAATTTCCTTAAATTTGATGAAAGAGTAAAGATCACTCAAAACTTATTTCACTTTGAAGCTTCTAATAAATGTTAACAAGTGTCCCTAAATTCTGAGTTTAGCCTTCTAAATTTTTACAACTAGTGTAACTAGTGCTCTCTTTGCACTTCTAATTCAGGTAGTGGCAATTAAGTTTCACAGTAAATTTACTGAAATAGTATTATGGTTACAAATTCCTAACTAAATTATACTTTAAAAACTGAAATGGCAATGCATTCCAAGTTTAGTTTTTTAAAATGCATAGTTAGATATATATCTATATAGATATCTATCTATTGATATCTATCTATCTATCTATCTATCTATCTATCTATCTATCTATCTAGATCTAGATCTATATCTATATATAGATATATATATTTACATATATATGTAAGAGTTATATACAAATTCATCTTGCTATGTTACCTTTATCTTTTGTGGCAGCTGGAGATTTCAACTCTTTCTCTTTTCCAGGATCTGTAAAAGAATTAGTCATACCAATAAAGTGACTGTCAGAAACCACAACTGAGGGAAACAATGAGATTTAACCAGAGGAGAGAATGAAGCATATAGGTTGTGAAAGAGATTAAAACTATGTATTGGAAGACATGGTTAAAAATGTAGTTATTGTAAGATTTGTAAAAATTCTCAGGTATCATTCAGAAAGTTCAGCCCACAAAATGTGTTTTGTGGACTGACTATTGTAGATTTAATTATAATCAATTTAGTATGAGACAAGGACAGTTATTCAGTTTTCTTAGCCAGAAAGGTCAAAGCTAATTCTTTGCCAAACCAAAAGTGAGTTTTTGACTTACTGGTGGCCTATTTCTCTCATCTGGGATTGCCCATTCTTGCTGAGCAACGGCAAGGGCCTTATTGGATCTATTATTTTCTAAAAATCAGATGCTGATCAAAGTGTGTGAGCAACATAGCAATGAGAAATAGGTGGATGAAAAGTTGCTTTCGTTGTGCCTACAGACAGGTAAAGATAGCTAGGTCACAGCAGCATTCCTCAAGTAAGGGTAGTCCCCTGCAAAAACTGTAAGAAATTTGCACCAGATGGAAAACAAGAATTTGGTTTCAGACAGAATGTGAGGTCATTATTTGTCATTATTCTGGACTGCTGAAATGTCTCCAAAGCTTTCCCCCACGAAATTAAAAAGGCAGATAAGACTGTCCCAAAACAGTTACTCAAAACTTATTCAAAAAGACCAGAGACTTGGATTTTGATGTTCTGCATTTTAAGTTTTTTAACCACCTGACTGCTGGTTAAACTGTTTTGTACACCTGAGAAATGCTAACAGGGTTTTCTGGTAAAAAGAGAAAATGCTAGGTTCTCCATCACATATGAAGCAAAAATTCCTTCTGTTGAAAAACAGCAGCAATTCAGTTTCAGGGGATATTAAACAAACTGTTAGAAGACCCTCTTAATTTCTACACATAGGATAAGAAGTCAAGACTCCTGATGAGGAGGATTTGTGTTAAGGAGATAAAGGTTGTGTTTAGTAGAGATGAAAATTGTATAAGCTACAGTAGCTAGTTTTAGTGGTAATTGTTTACTGCCTTAATGACACACACTTCACAAATTTTCTCTTTATTATATATGCATAGACTGCAAATAGCAGTTTATCATGATATCAATAAAGCTTCTTGTTCATGATTTAGTATTTGTGTCTGACTAAGACAAACTGAGGTCCAGGGGAATCTGAATTGAAGGAATCCATAAATAATAACTTTTTATTTATGGTAGAAATAACCATCAAGTGGAAAAAACTAATTTGTTGTTGACATTGAAAGTCCTCTTCTGTTGGGACTGATGTCAAGAGATAAATTTTTCATTGTTTTTCTCTTTCTACATTGTGTTTATAAAAAGGCAATACTTCCATACAATATAATTTTTAAAGGAGAAGACTTGGGAAAGAAATCTGTTGAGCAAGGTCAAAAATGCAATTTTATTGAAATAAAGCTGTCTCTTCCCCACTAAACTGCAGACATCTGCTTCAGAAACGACTCCTACTCTCTTGCTTTGATCTTCATGTTTTGTACTCACCAATTTATTATTCAGTCCCTTATTTTCAAAATGAGAAAATACACAATTTACTGCAGTTATCTGTAGGCATATTTGGTGGACATATTCAGACATATTCATAGTCGTAATTAAAAAAAAAAATCCAAATTTTAAATATTAAGTTAATCACAGAAGACTCTGTGAACCGAAATATAACTCAGTGGGAAGACTGAAAAACTTTTTCTTCTGTGCTCATGTGTAATGAAAAATTCCCAAGGGGTTTCCTTTCAGTGTAATAGTGTTAACAAAAAACCAGAAGACAGCTGAAAACAGGTCTAGCCTAAATAAGTATTTTAAAGCATGACATAAAGCCTTTATTTTCAGAAACCTGCCTGTAAGAAATTAAAGCTGTTGTACGTCTCCATTGTTAAGAGTATAGTTACCCAAACTCCTGTGGAAGATGTTATTTTAAGGAGCATAACTATAACTTACTTCCTTGTTTCATCTTTGGTTTATCTGGAGAAAGAGAGGGAAAGGGAAGCAAAAGTGAAAGAAGAAAACAAAAAGGAAATGTTAGAATACATGTTTACATGGGAAATTAAAAAAAATACAATGAACTAATGAAAATGCATTTGAATGCAGGTTGACCTCAAGTGTTTAAATATATCTTGAACCCATCTATTGCCTTTCATACACAGAGAAAAAACATGAAACCCTCTAGCCTGATATGAGCATCTTTAACTGATGGTTAATCTCTTTTCTTAGCACTATTAGATACCAACAGAAAAAAAATTACCTTTTTATTATCTCTTTTAGAGATTAATTCTCAGTAATATGCATTAACTTCCTGGAAACCATCTGATATTTGCTTATGACATTTTTCTAACAAATTGATCAAATAGTTGAAGTTAAGTGCCTTCTTGCTCATCTTTTAGCAGTTACAAATATTACCTATAGTTTGGCTTTACAACTCCGAAGAGCATTGAACTGAGATGTTGCTACAACCTTTCAGCCCATTTCCAGATGTAGGGATTTGAGGTCAAAGCTGCAACAATCACTAAAACCACTGTTTGAAACAAAGAAGTTATGTCCTGATTGCTAAGCAAATCCAGCCTCCAACATCCAGACTTTTCTGCAAGTCTCCTTATACTGTTTCTCTTGGATTGCAAGTGTCAGTTTTGATGAGGACTGAATTCCTCTACTCTTTGAAATGCATCCTGATGCAAAGTGCTCTTCTGTGAGTAATATAAGTATACAGTAATATTAACAAAGCATCCAGAAGCACTTTTTGGCTTGTTTGTCTTTGGGTGATCAACATGTTGGCAGCAGCTGCACACATATAGGGTGCAGAAATGAGAAGCAGAGGGAATTGATGTGTGAAAGAGTTTGTGCTTGCCTCTGTGCATCAGAGGAGCTGAGCTGCTGCCAGCACTGGGAAGTAGCTGCAGAAATAGTTGTGACAGACATTACATGTTGCTCTTATTCCTTGGACTTAGAGAGACTAGATAGCGCTGGCATGGGGAGACAGTGCTGCTGACTGCTGTCATAGGAAACAGTTTGTCCCCCTTTTGAGTCCCTTGGGTATCACAACCTATGGTTTAGAAGACACTGCTCCATGCCAGCCATGTGAAACCAAAGTTTGTACTGCTCAGTCTGTGCTCTTTATGACACAGTTAAAATGCTTGGCAGATAAAATCCCCACTAATGGTGGTACATTGTAGAAAGGACAGATCTCACAGCAACCACACACCTCATTGTGCCTGAGACAGACAAAAGGAGGGCAAGCAGTGCAGATGTCTGGAGAAAAACTTATGTGGCAATGGAAAATGATGTGGAGATACCCAGCCTAACAATGACTGAAATCTAGGCCAAGGCCCACCTAATTATAACATTTTCCATGACAACTACCAAGCAGCTGACAGCTGCTGCAGGGTGTCTGTGCTGGCTTGAGTAATTCTGAGCAAAGCTGAAGCTGAGAAACTGGAGAAAAGAAAGGGATAAGAACTTGACTGACCAAAGCTACTCCAGTAAACATGTCTTACACCTTATTCTGAAGGTTACTGGCAAGTTCATCATCAGGGCTCTAGCTGCCAATTTGAGCATGAGTAAATACAAAAATCACTCCAGTAGGCAGATAGGAAGTGCATCACATCAAGGAAGTCTGAGCTAATAAGCTTTGGGGATTTAGACCCCCTTTTTATTACTTTGCTTCTTACCACACTAACGTAAAAAAGAAGGAATTGCTTTTAACAAGTGTACAAGAAACAAGTATGCAGTATATAATGCTGAAAGTAATGATAATAAATTTTTTTTAAAAATAAATATAAATGGATATAATAGGAAAAGACACATCTTTAGATGGTTTAAGGCATCAATCCTTCTCTTTTTGTGTTAACTCAGTGGTTTGAGTTTCGTTTTGGCCTTACCATTCCTTGGTATTCCTGCTGTTGTTGGCTTGGGACACTGGATACACAGATTTTGTGTCCCTCTGAACTATGTGCCATCAACATGAGGTTTTTGCAGTCTTTCTTCTGGTGTTCCTAGTCAGACATTCCCAGTCATTCTTATCCATACCAATCCTAAGACTTTTGAAAAAAATTCTACAAGATCTGGTCTTAAAAGTTTTTGAGATTCTCTACAGTGTACAGAGAATCCTCATGTGACTCTTCACAAGGCTGATGTTTCATCTGGGACAAGAAGGACAACTCAGCTGACTTCAGAGGGCTACTACCCCTGTACTTCATTGGAAGTTACAGTAATTTCACGAATACAGGCCGCACCAATTTGACTAAGATTTTGCTCCTAAACCGGAAATGTGGCTAATGCTCAGGAGCGGCTAATATGTGTATAATTTTCTGACATTTACAACCTCAGAAGTGCCAGACAGAGTGCCGAGCCGAGCTGCTGCAAAGTCGGCATTTTGCGATTGTTACAAATTGCTACTCTGTTGCACCACGGGTGGAGCCTGGCTGCCTGCAGGCAGCACGGGGGCGGGGAGAGAGGAGGGAGAGGTCTTTCCTTCCCTCCTCTGCCGCAGCCCGGGGGAGAGACGGGGGGGCCCGGCGCCGCCATGGCCGCGGCTCGGGGAGGCGGCGGGGGGCTCCATCCCTGCCTGCCACCACAGGGCAGCGCCGGGCCGTGGTGACAGAGCCCAGTGGCAGCGGCGGCTGGCCCCCAGTGGCCCCGCCGAGCGGCAGCGCCGGGCTGGGCTACCTGGCCCCGTTGCCAGCCCCGAGCGGGCCGAGCCTGCACAGCTGATCCCAGACTGATCCCCCTGTCCAGGCTACAGGGGCAGGAAGCCTCTTGCAAGATCATTGGGACACTAAGTCCCAGCACAGAACCTTTCATCTGAAGTGGGCAGCTGACTACCTGAAACTTTTTGTTGGGGTGGCAGTTTTGTGGAAATGGGACAAAGCCATTTTTATAATGGAAATTCCCTGTTGCCCTGACAAACACTGCAGAACTCGAAAAAAAATACTGGTGAACCAATTGATTTAAAGGTTGCTGTCATCCTGCTCTCTGAATCTCAAGTTATTGTGTCTGTGCCATTGTGTTTTAAGAGAGATAACGCCAACATGTTTTGTTTTCTTTTTACCTTGCACTGCTGCCTTTGTTGCTTTTCCTTCTTTTTTTTCAAGTCCTGCTGCAAATAAAAGATACAGTTTAAGTAAGATTTCTAGTCAGAGGTGTTACTGCATCAAACAAAGCTCTTCTTAAAGGCTTACACATTATTTTGAGTTAAAAGATTTCAAAGATTTGCAACCATGAGATTCCCCACCAAGATATAAATACATAATTTTTTTCTGTCTGTTATTTTCTTTCAGAAAATAAATAGTAAGTATGATCAAGCAGAAGGTGGGGCTGCCCAGTGCAGGGGTCTTGGAACTAGATGATCTTTGAGGTCCTTCCAATGATTCTTTGATGTCAAGTGAAAGAGGGGCTAAACTGCAGCACATATTTTGTAATGGAGAAGAGAGCAAAGCAAGCAGGTCTTTACCTTGCCCAGCCATTTCAGTATTCCCCAAGGAAGCACAGTTTTCTGATTGCACCAGCAGAAATCTCCACTCTGCACCTCTGACACAGCAAAACCTTGCCCCATATTCTCAGTTTTAAGCATGTAGTTAGTTTCAGTGAAGGTAGCAGGCCACAGATGGACTGCATGTTATGACATCTAACTTGATCCTTCTGAGTATTGAGATTTTTCAGTGGGCAAGCAAGAGGCATGAACCAGACCACTTGCTCAGGAGGGCTACTTAACCTTGACTGAGACCAGGGGAAACAGCTGTAACAGCCCAGGTCAGGATGCATGCACCTATACAGTTGCTGAGTCACAAGCTTTGCAAGCACAGCTCGTAAATTCATTTGCACATCTTGGGAGACAAGGGATATTAAGGATGAAACTATCTAAGAAGAGGTGGTGCAGGGAGGGGCACCATCAGACTTTACTCATATAAATATGGGTATCTTTTATAGTTTCTGAAAATTTACACTGCAGGTTTGGTGATGTACAAGAATATATCTTTAGGACAACCTATATATTTCTTATCTCATTGAATTATTTGGAGAAAATATTTAAAATCTATTAATTTACATATTTATCTGTAAATGGCACTTCCAACACTTCACTTCTATGAAACCAAGCTTTTGTAGCCATTATTTATAACTATTATGCTAAATAAAATCCTTGCTTTAATTTAAAAGCCTATCCTCTTACCGTGTTTGAGACAAAAAAAAGACATTAAGAAAACAAGCTTCACTGTCATTGTTTGAAAGTAGTGTAAAGAATAAAAAATCTGCATAAATGGCAGGATGCAAAGTGGGTAGTGAACATTAATTTACATCTGATAGATATAGAAAAAGTCTTTGCAGCTTTGGGGTCATTATCACATATAACAACCTCTCAGCTTGTTATTTTGTCCTGTCATTTTATTAGAACAAATCACAGTTGAAAATTAAGAGTTTAGCTTTTAGAAATAAAGTAAATTCTGAGGGTCATATTCTGTTATCATTATTTATTCTGATAAAGTCAGGGAATTCAAAGAACCTCTGAAGTACCTCCTTGTGTGCTCACTGTTTCCCTGCTGCCTTGACTGCAAGTCTGGCCCCAGGGGCATTTCCAGGACATCCTTTTAAGAGCATTTTGAAACTGCTGGGCATGATGGCTCCAACAGATCATCTCAGTTAATAAGCTATGGCCTATCTGCAATGTCTGCTGGTGTGCTGAGGACCAAAGGAATGATCTTCTGTTCCCAGATTCCCTGAACCTGAGATTCAGTGAGAGGTCAGGTATCATTAGATGAACTGCCTAATGTTGAGTGGGATGAACCCACTCACAGGCATCGATTACTGCTGTGATGTGAGCAGGTGTTTGTGAGCAAGCTCCATGTAAACAGTAAAATATTGCACTTCTGCACCTTGGTTACCTCAGGAAACTTATTTTATTGAAGACAATCTTCAATTTTCCTGAAAATAAAATCTACGTTGAAAATATGTCTGACTCGATCCTCAAAGAAAAAAAGGGATTCCATTTGTATCCAAGTTCCTAATTTTTTATTGGTGTTCATGAACACAGAGAAAGACAGAGAACCAAAGACCCTTAATATTTATTGTAGACCTCTGCCATTATCATCCATGTTACCTGGGCCCAGATGAGCAGTACTACTTATACTAACCATGAACTAGACACTGACAAGCCAAAAAAAATCTGAACACTGAGCCCTGCCACTGATCAGATCAATATTACAGTGCTTCTAAAATGCTTACTGATGTGGTCAATATCTTGAAGAATAAGCCTATTTGAATATGGCAAGAAACATATGAAAAGGGACACCAGAAACTTGTCCCATATGCATTTAAACAAATATTTTTAGCATTAAAACTGCAAAAGCAGCTATGAGAAGAGTTAAATGAGTTATTGAGAACTATTTCTTTCTTCAAAGAAATGAAGCTGAAATGAAAGCAGTTTTGGTTCATAAAATTTCTGAAAACTGGAATACTAATTGAATAAAAGTATTTTTTTCTGGATACTGTACTGCAGGCTAGAAGAACAATACAGCTTTCTGAGAAAATTGGGTGTTTAGTCATCAAATGCATGTGGTGGTAGACCATGAGTGTGGTTATCATAAAGGAACCATCAATCCTTGCGAAACATTAAGGCTGCCATACCAAGCACTATTATTAACAATATTCTGGCTATCAGTGCTTTCAGTAATGCTACACCACTCCCATGAGTGAGTGAGTGCTTGTAAAGAAGAACTTGCTGAGACAGAACAGAGTTTCAGCAACCTTTGGGAACTGCCAAGTAACATCATCTAGACATGGCAGAGCAGTATCTGGAAGGACAAACAGGACATTCTCTTACTCCCTTTGCTTTTTCAGAAGAGAGCTACTTTGGTGACACTGAGAGGTCTTTTATCATCAAGGTAATAGAAGTCACTTTGAAAATCTGTATAAATAGGAAGCCTGGCCATGTAGAGTCAGTGTTTGAAATAAGATTCAGGAGGTTTAGCTGTCTCTGTTTCTATCAGGATAGAGACTGATTAGGTCAAGACGTCATCTCTTCTAGTGGGCATTTTTAAAGTTCTTGCCACTTCTGAATAGCAGCCTCAAAGATGAGCTCTTTGTGAAAAATGATCCTGTTCCAGGTATTCTCTAGTTGAAAAGCTGATCTTTTGGCCATATAATTTAGGTAATATGAATGTTGTAATGTATTATAATTTTCTCCTCTGCAAAATGGCAGGCATTAAAAAAAGTAAGAAGAGCTACAATCCTCCATCTCAAACCAAACCCATGAAAACCCCTGCATGGAACAATACAAAATAAAATGAAGGTAAAATTAGAAATTCATTAGGGATCCACATTTTCAGTAAAATATAGTTTAAAAAAATAGATTAAATAAATGGAGCAATACTCCCACATGTATTTTGTTATTTCTCAGCAAAATTCTTGACAACTTGGCATAATGTAGATCAAATGGGCAATTTACTTTATAATTGTTTCTCTGATTCCACCGTAAGCTCTTAGGAAACAAATGAGAGACAATTCAGCAGATATTGTTTTATGCTGAAAGTGGTCAGGAGAGCAATTCATCAGTCAAATATTTCTGCAGTCTCAATAGTTGTAGGCTACAATCAAATTCGTCAAAATATTTTTATCCCAAAAGAGTCAGGTTGCATAACTAGCATCCACATCAAAAATATGCATTCTAAAATGTCACTGATTTTAAAGCTGTTTAGAGATATTTGCTCAGTGTGATGGAAGACTAAAAGAAATCAATCTCACTGGAAACAAAAAACTTTTCACTCACTGAACCCTGGGGTCAGAGGTTCCTCATTGTGACATCACAAACATCAATAAGTCATTAACCTAAGAAGTGTATGTTATGGTTTAGGAACTGTTCAGTTATATGAAGAAATGAAAAAATGTCATGCTGTAGTGGCTTGTGAGAAAATGCAAGAAAGCTCCATATGATTTTGATAGTTCATAAGAAGTACAGGCTAGTGGGAATGGCCCAGATGTCCTTCTATGCCAGCTGATTTTTTTTTAATTACTAAAGCAGAGAATTTCATCAAAAGCCTTTCTTTTTTCCAGAACAGAATTGTTTACCTTCCATTAACATGCTTAAAAAATTTTACATTTTCCAACATCTACTGAATTTTGAAAATCACATTGTGCCTGGAGAGCTGCTAAGTCTCTAAGGACTAACAGCAGGAAAATGAGAAGCAAACAAATAAATAGCAACAATGTAGAACAAAGAATATATAACAAAGAAATAATGGTTTTCGTTAAACACTACTAAATGACTACCATTAAATACTTCTAGAATTTCTCTGCATCATAAAAGAAAATAGAAGAAAATAACAGCAATCTTTTGTGATTTTTACTAAAAGGCAAAAGGAACAGCTGTAACATTTCAATATAAATATGATTTTTCCCCCTGGAGTATAGGCTGTGCTAGAGTTTCAAATTTAGCAAATGAAGTTAAATTTAGATGACTTGCTAACAAGAATTTTTTAAGAAAACAACAATTACCCCAGAGCTAAAATCAGCTCATTTTTATTTAATGAAGAATAAAACAAAGATGCCATTACTTAGACACTGGAGAACAATTTGAGGTTCAATATCAGGTTGATCCTATGGTAAAACTAAGTGGCTGAGGCCAGCACTTTCAGTTGTGAGGCTGTTTTTTGACAACAGAAATAACAGAATGATTCCTATATTATATATTGGAAACCCACTTTTTCTACCTATCCTTAATTGACTGAACTTCCTAAAACTTTTCTCCCCATTTGTCTGAAAGGGAATGCATATAAAAGTATGGTGTTCTTTGATACAAATAAACGTGAGCTAAGAGTGAATGGTGGTTTGTTACCTGACATTCCATTTTCCAGTTTGTTTAAGTTACAGCTGAAATCTGTAACATTCTTGAAGGCAATTTGGAGTTAGTTACTTACAGTGCAGGCATGTAAAAACCACAGACTGATGTGAAACAATTAAATATTTGCTACATTTGCTCAGCTTGAATTTATGTCCTTGATGTTTTTCACCAGTCCCAGTCCCCTGTGCCTTGTGGAAAGGAGCAAACTTTGGAGCAAGCATTGATGCTCTCCCACCTCCTACCCACTATCACCAACAGTTCATGCATGAAAGGTATGCAAAAACTGTTGCAAAAAACCTCCCTGCAAAACTCCCTAGACTGCATAAAGAAAACAGCTTTGTCCTGTAGTTAGACTGGCAAAAAGAGAAATTTTACTTTGTGTCAGGTCTCTGTGGAAGATTGGTTACTTCTCCTTTCTTCCTGTCACAAAAGCCTTATGGTTTGAGTTAGGGTTAGAAGCTGAACTTCATATTGTTGGAGAATTACAGTTAGTCCATGAAAAATTTGCAGAAAAGATGCTTTGAGATGCCACAAGGAAGACATTATTCAAATTTAAAAGGCTGTTTGTTTTAAATAAGTCATACTGTTTAAAGCTTTTTTCCACAAGAAGGTGTTTTTTTTTTTTTTTTGTTATTACAGTGAAGTAATAGTAGCATTCTTCCATTTCAATTTTCAAAACAAATCAGATTACTCACCTTTTGACTTTGGAGTTTCCATAGATGCTGTAAAATAAGAGAAAAATTCACAGAAACAAATGGCATAAATGAATAAAGAAATTAAAATCGATCCTAAAACCTCTTCCCTTCATCATTATGCTACCTATCTATGCAGAGCAGGAGTTCATTTTTGATGTAGAGAAAAACTGACACACATATGTTTCTTGTAAAGATAGTGTCATGGCAGATGACTAATTAACCTGCAGAATAAAAGCAGTGAAAAACAAGGCCAATAGATTAGTTATATACAGAACTTCAATAGCTCTGCTATTTTCAAGTATGAGGATGAGACAAGGAGTAAATTAGGCTGCAGAATGGGCATATACTAAACATAAATGAAATGTATGCAATAGAAATATTTTTTTAACAATTTCAGTGATTTGCAGAAGCTAGGAATTTTTTATTTTATTTTATTGCAGAGGAGGATCCAGTTTCAAATTTATTTATTTATATAATTTTTCTCAGTTTAATTTCTTTACTATTCTTCATAGTTGCACTAACTAAATGCAAATTAATTGAATTACCACATTTCCCTTTTTTTCATTATTCACACCTTCATTCTGAAGCACTGTGAAAGGTTTTTATGTTATAGAAAATGACAGATTCATTTTTCTACAAATTGACTGTATGCTGTAGGTATTTCTTGCTCCAAATTTCTATCTGAGAAAATAGAGTCATCTGATGAGTGAGTCATCAAGCTTGGCTGCAAAAGGAGAAAATCCTTATGCTCTCCCAAATTCAGATAAACTGGCAAAGTGGATTCCACTCAGGAATAAGAGAACCTTGCTGCAGCAATAAAATGCATGGGCACTTGGCATAAAAAAAATAAGAAAACAGCCTACTTTTTTCCTGCCCTCCACATTCTGAATCTTGTATTTTGTGTTTGTTTCTGCATCCATTTACTGTAACTTTCTTTGAAAAGACAAACCTTTTAAAAGCTGAAACAAAGAATTCTCACCCTCTTGTTCTTCTCAACATTTAATTAGATCTCAGTTCCAGAAGACCAAATGGTTGTTCCACATCCATTCAATTACTTAAGTTAATTAACTTTAATTAAATCAGCAAAATTATATTGATGACTTTATTTTTTTATCCCTCTACCTAATCCTGTCTCAACTGAAAATTAAACCAGATAAATGAGATTTTAAAACTTAGAGTCTTTTACAAGACTTACCATGCACTTTTGCTTCTTTCTTTGTAGTTTTGCCTGTAAAAACAAATTTTTAAAAGTATCAAGTATTGATTTCTGACAAGAATTAATTTAAAATATTAAAATAGTTTAAAAGTAAAATAAAAAGGAGAAAATATTCACCAGATTCCATCATTTTTTCTTTTTTATGTGGTTCTGAAAAAGAGAAAGAAAAGTAAAGTGTACATTTCTCTCTTGTAATGCTTTGTTTGATTGCCTTGCACAATCATTTTTCATGTTACTACTGGCCATTGGATGTGACACATTCCTATGGAATTTCAGTTCAGTGAGTCCTTCCCTGCTTTCCAGTATGTCAAAATAAAGCCTTTATGTTTGTAATAATTTTCTTCAGTGGTTTTCACTCTGGATAAACTGGGTCAGATTAGCTGTTAATAAGCGAGAGCAAAGGATTCATCTTTTATAATAAGGTGCTAAAAGGAAACCATAGAAATGGTGGAGGTTAAAAAAATCTGCAGCTTTGGTTCAGGGTGGTTTAAATGGAAGTCTGCAACCCAACTATCAGGACACAACTATCAGGTACTTCAGGACACCTACTTGTTATGGTAGTTTCTGTAATACCTGTTTCCATGCTACAAGAATGTGCTTTAACACCCCGTCACAGAAGGAGCAGGGCAGCCTGCCACAGATATAAACTGAACAACATCTACCAGCCAGTGCTGACATTCACAGCAGCAGAAAAAATAGTTAGGCTTCTTCTGTCTGCAGATGCTTTTAAACAGCATATGGAAAGGCTGTGCTATGCAAGTTTCAGTCCACACAGGAACATTTCTAAATTCAAGAGTATCTGAGCTGACTGATCACAAGATATATCAAAGAATCATCAAATAATAGAATATTCTGAGTTGGAAGGGATTTATTGAGTTCTGACTCTGGATATTCTATGCTTCTATGATTCACAAGGATCATTGGGTCCTGCTCCTGGCTCTCACAGTTATAACTCCAAGAGTCACACCATGTGTGTGAGAGCATTGTCCAAACATTTATTGAAATCTGTCAGGCTTGGTGCTGTGATCACTTCCCTGGGGAGCCTGTTCCAGTGCCCAGCCACCCTCTGGATGAAGAACCTTTCTCTAACATCCAACGTGAACCTTCCCAGGCACAGCCTCAGGCCATTCCTGGTCCTGCCACTGGTCAGCACAGAGAAGAGATCTGTACTGTACTGTTTCCCTCACGAGGAAGCTGCAGACTGCATTGGGGTCTCCCCTCAGTCTCCTCCAGACTGAAGAAACCACGCAACTTCATCCAATCCTTATATGACTTCTCCATTAGACACTTAAGTATCTTCACAGTCTTCCTCTGGATGCTCCCTAATAACTATATCCTCATATTGTGGTGCTCAAAATTACATACAGGACTCAAGGTGAATGTTTTTAGATACAAGCTCATAGCTTACCAGTATTTGATGAGTGTATTTTTCCCAGGCTTGTTATAGGTTATATTTGTATTAAATCTGAGGTATAGGGTTGAGCAACATTAACCTTTAAACAGTTTCTGCTCTAGAATCAAGATATAAAGTTCCATGTTCAAAGCGATTATGAATGTTATACCCTCATCTTATTCATAGATGTGACCTATCATTCAATTTAATAAAAAAAAAGGAAACAAGAACTGCCAACATAAAATCAAATATTTTTATCGACAAAATTAATATGAATAATATTTCCATTAAATATTAATTTGTAATCAATGGTAATACTGACTGAACAGTGGGAAAATAAAAGACATAATTCATGCAGAGCTATGAAAATAATTAATATTTGAAAGGGCAGACTGATATTAAATATCACAGTTTTTGAGTTTCAAACAAAAGATGTCCTCACTCCATATTTGCACTCCAAAAAAGCTTATATCAACGCATTTCCATTCTTTCTGAAATAAAATGCTCCTTTTTGTCTGAGTTGTTAAATCTTTCTGAAGAATCATCTTATATATATTTCAACGAAAAATGTAGTTTCCAAAATGAAGCTTTAAGCCAAGTTCTTAAAAAAAGTTATTTTTTCCCCCCCACCAAACCATTTATGGAATTACATTACAGCTTCAAAAACAATATATATAAATATATATACACATATATATATAATATTATGTATAAAGCACATTTTAGTGTATTATTACATGAAAAATATTAAAAATTTAAAAAATTAAAATAAAAATTAAAAATAAAAATTAAAAATATTGTAGGCTCTTTAAAGACACATTTTATATGAGAAATAAAATTTCAGTGGAAATTACCATGGAGCAGGTTTGTGTCATCAAAAAAAAATAAAAGAGTCATGGTTACGATTTTCCCAGCAAAATGAAAAAGTGATAAAAATAGAGAACAAGTTGGCATTTATTGCCTGAATAAATGTACTTTCTTGATGGCATCCTACACTGGGTTGCAATTCTAGTACTGGTCAAAGAGGAAAAATATAGCAAAAACTGAGATGACAAAAGTTCGTGACTCAGTGTTTTGGCCACCTCAATCATCTTCTGCAGATTTGGTTTTGTGTAGCCTGGCTTCTCTTCAGACTCTACTCTTTTATTCAGGTATTTTAGAACTCGTTCTGGAAACTATAATTTTCATTGGTATTGTGGGGGTTTCTGTTTTACTATTGCTCAGGACAAATTCCTGGAAACTAAAGGAAATGCATTTCTGTCTTTAGTGGTTCTGAGGAAATTATTTTTCTCTCTCATTCTCTCAGCTCTCAGGAGATCAGGGAACAGAATGATCCTAACAACACTCAGCAAGTACTTTGCAAAGTATAAAATAATCAATTTATTTCACAATTTTGTTCTCCCTAAACTGGAAATATTCGGGAAGGTCCATAGAGCTTCTTTCATAATAATTTCATTTCCAGAAGCATATGAAATAAAATCCTTTTCCATGAGAAAATTTATAACAATGAATAACATAGAATTTGGCATCAAGTATTTCTGAGAAATCTGACATGGTATGAGATTTCAGATGATTCATGTCTGATATTTGAATGGAATGGACTAAAAAATTCATTGCATGAGCCATAAACTGCAGGAAATTTCAGACCTAGCTCTTTCCTGCTTGCCACAAGTTATAGTTGCTTGATCTCAATGTCTCATTCTTTACTTTTTGGTACTTTCAAGTAGTTAGCATGACACATGAAAGGATATTGCCAGCTATAAACACGTTAGACATTTGCCTTCACATTTGTCATTTTTAAAATATTTAACCATTTTTGCATGTATATGAGACTGTACAACATATTTTTACTCAGTAAAGTTTTGCTGGAAATGTAGTATTTTTCCATGCATGGAATTGAGATTTTATTTAGTTTGACATTTTACCATCTTTATTTGCTCTGATGCTTTAAACAAATGGCTTTTTTTTTCTTTTTATGAAAACTGGCAAAGTTATGTATAACATGCCTGTAAAACCATACTAATGTGTGCTTTGCTTCATTACTAGTGACATACTCCAAGGCAACCCAGAGTAGGTGGAAGACAGAAGAGAACCTGAACGTGCCTCTATAGCTCCTCCCTAAGCCACATTATTCCCTAAATCAAAAGTAGTGTTGAAGAGCACCTAGGCTGGCAAATTGGCTAAGGTGTATTTTAATCTTTAGTACCAGAATAGGCAGTCACAAAGTGTGATTCTCTGCTACCTGACAGGAGAGAACAATTGATTTCCTGCCATAATTGATATAGATATGTGCACACATGCATGACTGTGTGTGTGTACACCTGTTATTTTCTAATTCAGATAAAGCATTCATGTCCAAGAATGGTTCAGGAAAATGAAAATTGTATTGAGAATGACACAGATTGGAAAAGTTTAAATAAATGGCATTTCAAGTGGATATGCTGTT